>NC_136482.1:140284587-140294587 GCF_053919585.1 Euprymna scolopes
TCCTTGAGTGGCCTCTGGGCCTTGATAATGTGGTGATGCCTTTGTAAAAAAAAAAAAAAAAAAAAAAAAAACACAGACAGACAGACACACAGACAGACAGACACACAGACAGACAGACAGACACGTTCCCTTTTATAGATATATAGATATACATATATTTATTTATTTGGAATATTCCCCTTTCCTTTTAAGGGAAGACAAGGTGTATTTGGAATATTCCACTTTTCTTTTTTTTAGGGATGCACAATATGATACGGATAATATATAGAGTATTATTATTATTATTATTATTATTATTATTATTATTATTATTATTATTATTATTATTATTATTATTATTATTATTATTATTATTATTATTATTATTATTATTATTATTATTATTATTATTATTGTTGTTGTTGTTGTTGTTGTTGTTGTTGTTGTTGTTGTTGTTGTTGTTGTTGTTGTTGTTGTTGTTGTTGTTGTTGTTGTTGTTGTTGTTGTTGTTGTTGTTGTTGTTGTTGTTGTTGTTGTTGTTGTTGTTGTTGTTTGCTATTATTATTATTGTTGTTGTTGTTTTCGTTGTTATTATTATTATTAATTATTATTTATTATTATTATTATTAATATTATTATCATTAATATTATTATTATTATAATTATTGTTATTATTAATTCTTCTTCTTATTATTAGTATTATTTTTATTATTATTAATATTATTATTATTATTAATATTATTATTATTATTATTTTATTATTGGCTCACATAGAGCTTTAACACATGTCTACAAACAATCGGTTTGGAGACCTGTGGTGTTCTCTGGAAGCTGAGTGACAACTAGTCTCCCCAGGCGTCCAGCTCTCTCCACCTCCTTCGATAGCTTTTGAAAATAAATCTGCGTCATCGCAACAGCCTCATACCAGCGATTTCTCGCTGGTAGTGGCCATTGGTTTATACTAGAATTTGAGTGGCACAAAGCCTCCCCATGATTCCAGTTCTCTTCGCGCTTGTCCAACTGAGGTCTGGCCAGCGCTCTCTCCTAGGTCTTTCTATCCTCCTTGACCCTTCTCGGCTCTTTTCTATTGGGGGGGAGCGGTTATGAGACAATGGGGGGATGCATGATGGTGGTGTAGAACTTGTAGATATGCAGCTTCCGCGTTCTTCATTTCCTGTAACGCTTCTTTGTTATACTGTCTTGTGTTATTCCCCACATTCTAGGGCTTTCCTTAATATTTCAGCCGTTTCCTTTATCCTTAGGCGTTGTACTTTTGCAGTTATTCCTCTGATTCCAATTTCTGCCATTCTTTTTCAAAGTTTTTCGGAATTGTTCCTTGTGCTCCTACTATTATCGTTACTATTTTGATTTTTTTCATCATCCAAATCCCTTTTAACTCTCTGGCTAGGTCCGTTTCTCCTTTTCTTTCATATTCACCCTGTGGTCAGCTGGGACTGCAAAGTCCACGATTTGACAGGATTTTTCTTTCTTGTTAATTATTACGACATCTGGTCTTCTTGCTAAGATGGGTTTGTCCGTCTGTATGTCCATGTCCCATAGGATTTTGTGGTTCTCGTTTTCGAGTGCTGTTGCGGGTTTATGCTTGTACCATTTGTCTGTACGCTCAAAATGCAGTCGTTTGCATAATTCCCAGTGCACTGCCCTCTTCACTTGGTCATGCCTGTTTTTGTATTCCTTTTGGGCCAGTTTGCTGCATTGACTCACTGTATGGTTTGTTGTAATATTTTGGACTTTTAATGGGGTAAGTATTTATTTTCAGAAAAGTATGTACAGAATATATTTTAGAAAAATTTGGCACAAGGCCGAACATGGGGGAGGGGGAAGGGCGGTCTTCTTTGTCTAAAGCTAACTAATCTAACCTAACTAGTTCTTACATTCACTCTACTTTCACAACAATACCACATTCATACTATACATTCATCAGCATATATATCCTTCGTCATTCACCATAAGAACATCGTACCATGATAAACTAATTAAAACCATAAGAAAAAGGGGGGTTTGGGATATAAAAATTGTATAATACAAAATACAATGAGATATATACAATGTTAGTAACAAAAGACCCCCCTGTTACTAAACTGTGGCAGGTGCGCTGATTTGCCAGTCGAAAAGGTGATGCGGGTCCGAACGCTTTATTTCAACACCTCTTACGAAAACTTCGAAAGGGAACCCGCATCTCTGGTGAATCAAGCGATCTGTCACCTAAATTGGGGAAGGGAACGGGGCTAAAAAAAAACCCCAAAAAACAAAAAAAAACGGGACAAACTTAAAAAGGGGCCTAATGATCTCTATCACACACTAGTTAGGTTATGAACACAGGAGCCTAAAAAATGGTCCTAATCGTGCCTAAATCGTGACCTACTCTGGACTTTAAACGAGTCAGGGCTGACGTTCGTTTCTGTTACCCAAAATTCTTTTCCTAAGGGACATCCAGAAACCAGTCAAGACTTGCTTCTCTCACCCGACACACACGTGCAACTGACACCCACCTTTCAACAAAGTCTGACAAAGAGAGTCTCACTCTCTCGACCTTGATACGACTCTTCAAATGATAACGGAAGATTTGTATAAGGTCGAGGGGAGCGAAGTTCTCAGATCTGTAGACCACTCTCATATGTGTGTTCCAAATGACACCTCTCATTACTGCTAGCAAGGTCAAACACAATTCTTTTCTAATCCTATCCATTGTCGGAGCCCAATTGCTACATACATTGATAGGAACCAAAGTTAACGACGATATGTTCAGTATGCGGACCATGAGACCTGTAACAAACTCAATCAGCGGCACCACGATGCGACAGTAGACGAAGGCCTGACATAAAATCTTGACCTCATCGCTGCATTGCTTGCAAATTGGCGAAACCGCCAAGCCAGCTGAGTGAAGTCTCTTACCGACCCAGAGAGCATCCCGAATTACCAGCCAGGTCAAGGATGCCTCGGTATTAGTGAGGCATCCCGACCCAGGCGTCCAAGGCCAGATTGAGTGGAGCTGCCCCTTCATCAAAGGGAGCCCCTCACCAATAATATCCCTTACGGATCCCCTCACTAGTACCCGATATAATGCCTTTTGGGACAACAGCAGAGCGTTGGAGAGGCTTTCCTTAACTCTTAAGCCGGAAAGGCTTTCTTGGTGTCCTCCATCCAGAGGGCACCGTCTTCCCTATCCTGTGTGCACATTCGATCTAGGTAGTAGAGCCGTAATGTGTGGAGCCGAATCTCTACGTTTGGCATACCTAGACTGCCTTCAGAAGGATGTAGGTAGCAGACATCACGACAGACCATAGGGGCCTTTCCAAGCCATAAAAAGTTGAAAAGAGTCCTCTGCAGATAAAGCAGTGTATCTGACGGGATTGGAAGCACTGATAGACAATAAATGAAGATAGATGTGGGTATTACACACCTCCGCTCTCCCCTTTAATGAAAGGTTTCTACTGATTCACAGCGCAGCTGCGGATCGGACCACTTTCAGAACCTCCGACCAATTTTTCTCCAGCTGGAGGTCAGGACCAAACCAGATGCCGAGTATCTTGCAAGGCCCGTCGCTCCAATTAAAGGGTCTCTGAAGGGGCATACCCCCTCCAGGCACCGATGCGCAAACCCGAAGAATTGTCGCAGTTAATTTTGGCCCCTGTTACCGTTTCATACAATCTGATTTCTACACCGACGACACTAATCTCAGCACTGCTCGTTACAAGCACAGTTACGTCGTCGGCATAGGCGGAGTACTTTACCTGGGCATCCGCACCTGGCAAAGTGATTCCGCATAGGACCGGATTCACCCTTAGCCTACGCAAAAATGGCCCTATTGCGAGCACGTACAGCATGGGTGATAACGAGCACCCTTGACGAATTGATCGTGACAAACTGAAGGGTCTCGACCTCCTCCCATTTACTTCTACCATCACCGTGGGGTTAGCATAGAGAAGATGAACCCACGAGCTTTAGACTGATCTAAATTGATCAGCGCGGCCTCAGTGTCGACTTTTTCTATCATCAGGCGTATCGTGTGCAAGTGATCCTTGATTGTCCTGCCCTTCACGGCACACGTTTGCTCGAGGCTAACAAGACGAGCCAGGACAAGCTGCAGACGATTTGTGAGAATCTTGGCCAAAATCTTTAACTCCACGTTAAGCATTGTTAAGGGCCTGAAATTACCTAATCCATCCCCACCATCTTTGCTTTTACGAACAAGCTTTATCACACCCATGGTAAAGTACTTGGGGATTGAGCCGTTCCTAAACCATGAGTTAAATAAAACCGTCAGCAAAGGGACAAAGATGTGCGACAACCTCAAATACACTTCGTAGGGCAGACAATCGATCCCTGGAGACCTATTAAGGCCGACCCGCTTTAAGGCTTCAATGACTTCATCCTCTGTTATGCCACCTTCGCACCTAGCCGCTTCGGTCGTCGAAAGACGAGAAAAGTCAGCCAAATAGGTGTCAAACTGTTCTAATGACAGACCGGGTTCCAAGGAAAAAAGCTCCTGGAAATGAGATCTAAACGCCTCTAGCACACCCTGGTTTGTGGTCACGGTATGCCCGTCCGGCAATGTGACACGAGCGATGTGCCTATCAGCCGCTTGCCTCAGCTCCTCTGCACGCAGTTCAGCGGCCATGTTTGTTGTTTCCTGGGGCATTCTTTTTAACCTAGCCCTAATCGCTAAAGCTTGGTGCTCCTTTTCAGTAAGGGAGGCAAGCTGAGCCTTAAGTAAATTAACGCTAGCACTATCCCCCTCCTCCACCGCCCGATCTAATCTAGACTCTAGTGTCGCTTTAGCTGCCCTAGATTCTAGGTTGAGTCTTTTGCTAAAATTGGCAAAAAGGACCTAATGGCTTCCTTAATTTTTACCCATCACCTATTCCCCATAATTCTCCTGGTCAGTTCCCGCTGTATGGTTAGTAATAGCCCTTCCCTGAAAGCCCTTCACATCAAATAACGACGTGTTGAGCTTCCAGTAACCGGCTAATCTAGGCTTAGGTCTATCTAAGTTTACCTGTACACAGACAAGTCTGTGATCCGAGTAAACTATGTTGTGGAAACTTGGACAATTCAATACTCCTACATCGACTCTCCTAACTAAGAACCGGTCGATATAGCTTGAGAGCTGTACCGGACCTGAGCCGCGTCTACCTGTCCAAGTCCACACTAAGTCACAGGGCTTTTCATTTCGGAATTTGTCCGTAAGATCAAACTTATCCACAAATTCACGAAATAAAACAGCATCCCGATCTCTGTTAGTTCCCCTAGAAGGTAACCGAAATCGATCTAAATCGGGATCCAGGACCGCGTTCCAGTCTCCCGCTTAGATAACCGTTCGAGAAGTATCCATGAACTACTCGATTCGCCGAAAAAAGGCAGCCAGCTCAACGTGGCTATTGGGCGCATAAACCCCAATAAGATGTAATGCCCTGCCCTTTATGGTAACATCCAAAACGCATAGTCTTCCCTCCAGATCCATGTAGCACGGGTCACACGACGCATCTAGGGACCTTTTAACTAGCCAGGAGACCCCTCTAGAGTGAGAATTAAAGTACACTGAGTAATCCTTAAAGATCTTAGACAGCGCACGTAAATGGTCACCAGGAATAAAATGGGTTTCCTGCACACAGCAAATATTCACTCCGAGGTGCTGCAGGTCCAAACTCAAGCGCCATTTTTGCGAGTCGGCCCTTAGCCCTCGGACATTCACACTAGCAAGCTTAAGATCCATGATTGTGCCTTAGGGTTGAGAATCAGAAACGAACATCGAGGTCGTAAGCATGCCGACAGCTCTCGTGAGGGAATAGGTACCCATCGCAGTATCGATGAGTCCGTCACGAGAGATACCGCCGACATGCAGAGGATAGGTTAGTTTGGCTATCCTATAAAGGGAGGGGTGCATTTTAACCGGGACCCTCCCAACACAACATTTGTTTAGATTTTTAATATCAGTGTCTTTGAATATAGCTAGGGGAGGGGAAAGATTGTAATGACTTGCTTGCCTCCTGCAGCATTTGCCATAGATCTTTGGCTTCTTCTTTTTTCCGGACTACCGTTAAAACACGTTTTGCTTTGGGCAAGTTGGTGGGGATGTCTATTAGTTTCCCCCCTACCTCCATGAAATCAATTAATTTGGTGAGGTCTGCACCTTTGAAGTTTTTGTTGTCATTTATGGCTGCTGTGTTCAATATGCATATATCTTTTCCAGGGAGGTAGAGGGTTTTTTTCTTTTGTTCAAGTGAAGGGGTGGTGTCCGTGGCAGTGTGTGCGTTAGTAGGGTTAGTAGGGGTTTTTCAGGAGATGCAGGAGGAGTATTGTGAGGGGACTTAGAGGTGGCTGGAACAGGAGTGGAGGATTTATGTTTCTTAAGGGGGCTTAGTGGTATTAGTTTCGGCATTTTGGGGAGGATAGGAGTTGTGACTGAAGGAAGCATTTTGCAAGGGGAAGGAGTTTTGGATGTTGTGGGAGACTGCGTGTTGGGTTAGTGATTATTCTTTGTTTAGATGAAGGTGGCTTGCATGGGGATTGGGGTGTTTGTTTTTTTGTGCCCAGTTTTTTTTTAAGGTTAACAATCTCGATATATTTATCCTTTCCGGGGTCGTGTTCAAGCATTGCTGTTTCTCTCATCTCGTCGAGGGATATGCGTCCAGGGATCTTTTTCCCAGGGGCGATCTGCCAGGGTTCTCCTCTGAGGGTCTCATCAGTGGTGTTGGTTGCTTTGGTGGTAGGCTGGCCGGGAACACTTTGTGGTGTGTTGGTTCCCAAGTGCTGGCCTATTACTTTCTTGGAGTTTGGTGTGGGTCTTTTAATGGTGCACTCGAACGTAAGGTGTCTGATTTCGCCGCAATTCCAACAGGTGGGTCTCCTGCCAGCCACTATGATGGGGAGTTTTTCGTCTCCTACCTCAAGGAAGAAAGGGATGTTCAGGAAATCTTCCCTGTTCAGAAGAATATCGAAAGCCCACACACCGTGGAATTCGTCTACCTCAACGTGGATCATTTCTCCAAAATTTAGAAAAAAGGCGCCGAGGTGTTCGCCGTCTATATAGTGTGGAACATGGAAGACAGAAACTGTGGTGCGTCTTTTCCCCAAGTATTTTGTTCTCAGTATAAATTGTTGGGTGATGATTTCCTTTTGGGAAATAGTGAGGCACTCTTGTGAGGAATTGAAGAGTGCGCTCCATGTGTTGTATCCCTTGCACTTAATTACACGTAAGGGCCTTAGTCCTGCATTGGCCAGAAGGTTTATGTCAACGGATGCTCTTATCACCTTCTTCGTCTTCCTATCCACTACGAATAATGTTAGGCATCTTTTCTTAATTTCTTCCAATTTCGGGATGTTTATGATGAGTCATGGATTGGTAACTTGATCCAGGCATTGTTTTGCCTTCTCAACGAACTGGTTAACGTCGATGTCTATTTTTGGAGGTTTGGTCCACGGGTTCGGTGTAGCAGCTGCGATGTTCTCCGTCTCCATGGTGACGACAACGAGCGTCTGGCTCGCGGAAGTGGCTATAGCCGAACCGTTAAAAAACGGTTAAAACAAAAAGTTCAACAACTGTTAAAAATAACAGCAAAACAATAGGGGAAAAAAACGTCGTGTAGAAAAAAGAAAATCCGACTTTGAAAAGAAAAAAGGAAAATGACAGAGAGGAGAGAATTAACTTACAGTATAACGCAGCACGGAATCAAAAGACTTTTAATGGGGTAGTTATTTAATTGCCGCCCACATCGGCAATATTTGGCACAAGGCCTGGAAAGTGGGAACCCCGCAGGCTCCCCTAAAGGAGGGGCACTCCTGCAATTTTAAAAATTGCCTGAGTAACCCCGTCGGCATTCCCCGGTCGGGGCGCCTCAGGCAGCAAGCAATAAACTTGCCCCATCAGAAAGCCTGGTGGCAAGGCCTGGGAGGGTGGACCTCCTAGGTATTACCCAGTCGTGCGTCTTTATTTCGATAGATCCGAATCAAAATTCGAATTGTGGTAAGTTAAATTTCTAGGATATCTACGAATCCAAAAGCTACACAAAGTACTACAAACACAACCTGAAAACAGAAACGACCCCGACTTCATTGAAAAGAATGCAACTGTCTTTGTGGAATTAATACAGTGTTTAGATGACCGAAGTCTATCACTGGTAATGAGAGAAGCCCTGGACGACGGCTGCAAAGCATTAAACATATTGAGAGAGGATTATTTATCGAAAGGAAACCCCAAAATTATTTCTTTATACACTGAACTGACCTCTCTAAAACGAACGGAAACCGAAACTATTACTGATTATATTATAAGAGCCGAGACAACTGCAAATTCTTTAAAAATGTCTGGTGAAGTTATAAGTGACAGTCTGTTAATTTCCATGGTCCTTAAGGGGTTACCGAGTGATTTCAAGCCATATACCACCGTGATAACCCAGAAAGAAAACCCCCCATGACTTTTAGCCAATTCAAGGTAGCACTCAGAAGTTACGAAGAAACTGAAAAAATGATCACAGAAAAAAACGAATCCACAAATATCATGAAATTTAAAAATACACACATAAAAACACCAAAATCGAATTATACCCATGCCAGGAATAAAAAACGCAACTTTGCCAAAAGCAAGTTTTTTCCTAAGAAAAGTACAAAAATTATTTGCTATAATTGTGGACGACCTAATCACAAGAGTTTCCAATGGAGATACAGGACTCAAAATGGCGACTACATTAAAAATGTAGAGAGCTCTGTTAGCGAACATACATTTTTATTTTCGTGTACATTTGATGCTTCAACAAACAATAATAATTTTCTTGTCGATTGTCGTGCGACGGCACATGTGATTACAAAGGAATCTGATTTTATCAATTTTGATCCCAACTTTAAGCCACAAAATCATTTTGTAGAACTAGCTGACGGGAGTCGAGTCAATGATATCGTTTTGAAAAGAGGCAATGCGAAAATCTCGCTAAAGAACAATAAAGGTGAACTGTGTTTCTGTATTCTAGAAAACGCTCTTCTAATCCCAAAATTTAAACAAAATATATTTTCTGTACAAGCTGCCACAAAACAAGGGGCAAATATAAACTTTAGCCTCAATAAATCAAAACTGGTATACCCGAATGGAACTGTATTCGACATTAAAGAAAATGGAAGACTATATTATTTAAATAGCGTAGTCCCATCAAAAACCACATGCCATGATCTACAGACATGGCATAAAATTCTTGGACACTGCAATATTCCTGATATCAAAAAGTTGCCGACTGTAGTTGATAGAATGCAAATACAAACATCAAAAACCTTTAACTGCGACGTCTGTACGCAAGGGAAAATGACAAACTATCAAAACAAGATACCAGACAAAAAGGCCAAAAAAATCTTATCAATGGTGCTTTGTGACTTGAACGGTCCCGTAGAATCGATGGCCAGAGAACATTATTGATATGTGTTGAATTTCGTAGATGACCATTCAGTCGTGTAGAAAAAAGAAAATCCGACTTTGAAAAGAAAAAAGGAAAATGACAGAGAGGAGAGAATTAACTTACAGTATAACGCAGCACGGAATCAAAAGACTTTTAATGGGGTAGTTATTTAATTGCCGCCCACATCGGCAATATTTGGCACAAGGCCTGGAAAGTGGGAACCCGCAGGCTCCCCCAAAGGAGGGGCACTCCTGCAATTTAAAAAATTGCCTGAGTAACTCCGTCGGCATTCCCCGGTCGGGGCGCCTCAGGCAGCAAGCAATAAACTTGCCCCACCAGAAAGCCCGGTGGCAAGGCCTGGGAGGGTGGACTTCTTAGGTATTACCCAGGCGGTGTACCTCAGTCCAACAGGTGCTGGCCGGTTCCAGGCCCCTCACCTGTTGGGCTGAGAGTCAAGTGACGAATCCTTGACGTGTACTACCCTGTCTCCCTGCAGCCGAAGCCGCTAGGAGACATCCCATCAAAATGGACTTTTAATGGGGTATGATCCCACACAGTCGGACGATTCTATTTATGAGCGATGCTGCTAAGAACTGACGAATCAAATTAATTCACGT
>NC_136482.1:140299587-140474587 GCF_053919585.1 Euprymna scolopes
CCAGGCACACCTGTTAGCTCAGATAAATACTTTTGCAGTCTTAACAAAAGATCTACAATAATATCAGGACGTCTCTATTTACGCTGAACATCCACAGAATGCCAACATCAATATAATATATCATATGAAAGAAACCGCTGTGGAATTTCCACAGGTCCCGCTAGTTTTATATTATTCCATTTCAAAAGAAGGTATATCACCAGGAAAAGTTAAAAATATCTATATTGACAAAAAAAAAAAAATTGAATTTTTTTTTTTTGGGGGGGGGTAGTTATTTCTCCATGCAGTGTTTACCAAACTATAATAACCCATTTATTGCATATAAAAAGTTTTGAATTCATGTGGCCAGAGGAATACCGAAAAGCTTTTGATATATAAAAATTAATTATGGCAAGGAAAACAATAGTCAAAGTATTTTATCCTAAAATTTACATTATTTTAACTTCAGACACAAGCTAACATTCAATATTCGGAATATCATTACAAAAAGGACATCTGATAATGCATATATAAGAAGATTGACGAACATTGAATTTAATTATTCATTTACAGTGCAGTGGCTATTTTGTGGACGACAAATAAAGTTCGCCAATTGTTAATTAGGAACAGACCTTTTGAAAAATGATCCTAGACCGTTGGAGTTCATATTCAATGTACGAAAAGAATTACCCAAAGTTACAACATCGGGAATACTAAAATGGAAAATAAGATTGATAGCATTTGACATGCGCATAGAATACTCGGCGTTGCCGAATGGTAAGGTACGCTTAAATATGATATTTTAATTCATGCAGATTACGTATTCATCATTATATAGACAATTCTCTATCGATTATTATATTAAACCTACTATATAGTAGTGAGATCAAAACATATATATATATATATATAATCTAGGTAGTTATTTTTGTGTATATCCGTTAGAAGCGTTGAGTGAAATTTGAAGAATAAAACATGTATAAATACATTTGAAGCCAAAACTGCAACGCGAATTTTTTTATAAAATAACCAGGTGTTTATTTTTAAAGAAATATATTTCGGAGTAAAACTCCTTTATCAATCTTTTTTTTTCTCTTCTTCCTCGACATGATGTAGTGGAAGATAGTTCGATGAAGAGTCCACGTGATGTTGTTAACTGCGGGGGTTTTCTGAAGCCGGATAGGTGACGCGTGGTCGCGCATTTTGAAAATCTGGGTAGTTATTTTTGTGTATATATAAACACTTGCTTATTCTATAAAAAAATTTCGCGTTGCAGTTTTGGTTTCAAATGTATTTATACATGTTTTATTCTTCATATATATATATATATATATATATATATATATATATATATATATATATATATATATATATATATATATATAGTCTAAAAAAGCTTTGAATAAAAAATGTAAAAATATAAATAAAGAATGCAGTTTAAATTCCAGGAAAAAAAGAAATTAACTTTAACCTATAATAGACTTAGCACCTACATAATCCAACTTCTAAAACGTTTATGATTACAAGACAGAATTTATTTATATACGGAGAAGGGGGGAGCCTTAACTAAAATTGTTAAATAGATATAGACTTAGCACTTGCATAAGCCAATTTCTCAAAAGTTTTAAATTATAAAAGAGAATGCAACTATATAAAAAAAGGGAAAACCTTAACTAAAAGTTTGTAACGGGGATCCTCAGCTGCTTACCATGTAGCTGTTTAGGAGATTTAAATATATATATATGAGTTGGAGGCAATCAGCTAGAATCGAAACAAAAACATACAACTATTCACCCTTATTTCTTAGCCTCTGAACTACGCATATATATATATATATATATATATATATATATATATATATATATATATATATATATTCTTCAGAATAGTTTTTATTAACAATTCATTGAATTACAATTTATATATATATATATATATATATATATATATATATATATATATATATATATATATATATATATATATATATATATATATTTCAACTATTCCGAGACAAGATACAGCGGCATGCCGAAAGATATACAGACTGAACTTAAAACAAATTTTCTAATGGAGCTCAATAAGGAATATCCCCCTCACTTACTACAAAAATGCTAGTTTTATTTTTGGTGTCTTAAATCCCCCCCCCCCCCCCCTATTTTTTGCTGATGAGGAGATTATGTCCCAAGAAAACCTTTGTCAATCATTGTCAATTTTAATAAAATGAATATCGTTTCCAAAGCGATCGTAAACTCGATGTTATTTTGTTTCTTTTTCCTTTTGAGACTGATTCGTAATTTACAATTATTAATCTTTTAACTCTCTCTCTCTCTCCCTCTCTCCCTCTCTCCCTCTATATATATATATATATACACTTGTGCCCGATATTATTCATACCCCTTGGATCTTTGAGATTTCTATAAGAATATTGCTCAAACCAGAAGGTAGGCAATATTAAAGGGATTTCAAACAATAAATCAAGCATAAGCATTTAATTTAAACTCAACAAATAAATAAATTATGCAAGTTTGAAACATTATACAAAGAAAAACAATAATGGCACTAGTTCAAAATTATTCATACCTCTCTTACTAATAGTCAATAGCATGCCCTTTATTCTTAATAACTGCCTGTAACCGTTTTGGATATTTATCAACAAGGTTTTTACAAGCATCAACACTGATTTTTGACCATTCTTCAATGCAGTAGTTCTCCAAATCCCTCAAATTTCTAGGTTTCCGCTTTTTAACCTCAGTTTTCAATATGTGCCAGAGGTTTTCGATAGGGTTCAGGTCAGGACTCTGGCTAGGCCATTCGAAAACATTAATTTGATTATCCTCAAACCATTTCTTAACTATTTTGGCAGTATGTTTTGGATCATTATCCTGTTGAAGGACCCAGTTTGGTCCTAAATGGAGCTTCTCCGCATCCTGTCTAATGTTTTTCTGGAGTATCTCCAAATATTGCTCCTTCTTCATGGTTCCATCTATCTTGACCAAACTACCTGGACCACTAGCCGAAAAGAAGTCCCAAAACATTAGGCTACCACCACCATTTTTCACCGTGGGTATGGTGTTCTTTGGGTTGTAAGCTTCTCCTTTCTTCCTCCAAACGTAAGAAGCATCCATATGGCCAAACACTTCAATTTTTGTTTCGTCAGTTCACAAAATACTTGAGAAAACGGACTCTGGAGAATTCACATGGGTCCTAGCAAACTTTAGACGTGCTGCAAGGTGTTTTCCGGTGTGCAATGGAGTCCTTCTTGGTCTTCTTGCTTTCAGACCATTTTCATGCAGAGTCCTTTGCAATGTTTGCCTTGATATTTTTATGCCAGAAGACTCCAGATTTTCTAAAATGTCCTTAGTAGTGTTGGTTGGATTTGCATTAACACTTCTTACAATATTCCTGGTGGCTCTAGCAGAAAGTTTCCTTTTCCTTCCTCTACCAATCAAGTTGTTTGTTGTGTGGTGGCTCTGGAATTTTTTGATGATGCTCTGTACTGTTGCTGTAGGGACCTCAAATTTCTTGGAAATTGACTTGTAACCTAAACCATCCTTATGTGAATTCACAATTTTAGTCCTAAGATCATTACTAAGCTCTTTTTTCTTCCCCATTCTACTAATTTTTATTCTTTTATTGGTTTTCAGTTGATATTATTTTAATTTTTGAAAAATGCAAAAAACGAAATGAAATTAATCAAAGGTTGTATAAAAGCATTCAAAATAAGAATCAAACAGGAAACAAACAGTCAGAAACTCGATTAATACTGAAAAAATAAGGGGGTATGATTATTTTTGAACATTGCAGATTTTGTAAATAGTTGTATATTTCTTTTATTACAAGTATCCCGGGATTTTAAAATGACGAAAATGATCAGAAGAGGTTTATTAAGAATATGTATCAATATGGACGTAAACAATAAATTCTTACAAAGTTACACCTAATAAACCCAATTTTCAAGGGGGGGTATGAATAATATCGGGCACAAGTGTATATGTATATATGTATGTATGTATGTGTGTGTGTGTGTGTGTGTGTGTGTGTGTGTGTGTGTGTGTATTGTCTCCGATTACTGGGCGATTACATTAAAAATGTGTCGGGTGAATATATATATATATATATATATATATATATATATATATATATATATATATTCATCTGTCACCCCTTTTTTTAATGTAATCGCCTGGTAGTCGGAGACAAGATACTAGCAAACACGACCGGACGATCCACGGAGTTTTATAAATATAGATGTTAATAGAAATTCACTTCCACACGTAAATGTATCATCAAGGTTGTTATTTTACAAGAAACCAAAAGATAAAACCAAAGAATTTTAAGAGACATTCATAAATTGAGTAGCGATTGACGTTTTATTTTTAGTTGCAGTAACTCGATATAACCCAGTGCTAAGTAGAATAACATACAGATTAAGACAAAGACATATAGGGAAATTGCTTCAAGGCGGAAATACCCTACAAAATAACAAGGCGCAAATTAACAATACAAAATGGAGTAGTTTGTAATAAGGATTCTGACAATTCTTCTAGAAATACGTGCACAAAATTAGTGACAAAAAGTGTACATGATTATATACACTGTGGAATAGTGGCCACACAAAACAGGATAAAATTAAAAGTATAGTGATCATATTCATGTCGAAGAATATATGAAAAGATGCGAGAAATGGAAAGAATTTTACAAAAGCTACTTTACATTCATGGCATAGAGAAGTGGAGCGATGGAATCATGCGTACATTACTATAGTGAGAATTGTATTAATAGTACTAGAATTTTTTTTTTAGTAATCCATGTGCCAGACAAAGAAGTTGTACAATAAAATAGATTGTAAAGGTTATATTTTCTAGAAACGGTACACCAAAACTATTGTATCCACCAATACATCAGAGTTTTATAACGAAAGTCTAATTTTATGGTTGGAAAAATAAGGTGTAAATCAGATGACTGCCATATCAGCCTCAATCGAATGGATTAGCGGAAAGAATGACGGAGGTCGTAAAAAACGAAACTAAATGTACGTTCTCAGTAATAAGAAAAGAGAAGTTTCGTAAAGAAGGCTGCTTTAAAATAAAAATAAAAAAAGAATGAATCAAATCTCGAAAGAGTAGAATTAAACCACCCGACCAGGTACAAATTCAACTAGGGGTATAAAACCTTTACGCTTCCGGGATGTAGTGATATGCTGTTTGCTTGATTAGCAGAAGAATAAAAATGTGTATAGATCAACATATTTCTTTCTATAAGAACAAAGTAGGACGAAACATGATTAACTACTAACGAGGCT
The DNA here is from genome assembly GCF_053919585.1 of Euprymna scolopes. Taxonomy (NCBI): domain Eukaryota; kingdom Metazoa; phylum Mollusca; class Cephalopoda; order Sepiida; family Sepiolidae; genus Euprymna; species Euprymna scolopes. Next base: position 140,304,872 of record NC_136482.1, read on the forward strand.
AATCATACCCTTCACAACAAAAGTTTAACAGCTGATTGTAAGCTTTCGATGCATGAAAACGTGCTCTTTTCGAAACAGTTTCTTCTCGCAGACATTTTGATTGCTTTTATGTTACTATGTGATATTCCTTTTTCCACCAGCTACATTGCATATTATTCAGTTATCTCGATAATCTCTGTACTGGTGTTGCTGCTATTCGGCTGCTGCTGAGCGGGTAGTGAATTAACGATGTTTTGACATCGTCCAAATGACTAAGCTCGATTTGTTTACATGAAGAGCATCGCTTAATACGTTAATGGCAGTTTGTATATCACTTCTCAATATGCTCAACCCAAGATAGGGAGCATACAGCCTGTTTACATGGCAACTTCTGCTGGTTCCGAACAGTTTTTATATCAGTGAATGTTCGTCTTGGTATCATTCTGATAATTTAATCCTGAATCATCAAGCATTTTTTTCCGAAATGAAATATGGTCTACCTCACTTTTAGGAGATACATCCTCCCAGACATTACATCCATATTCTGAAGGGTGGGGGTATTGCCAAAGTATACCACAAGTTCGTTCTCAGCTATTTTTGTACATCTTCAGACTGATTTTATGCCTAACCTTGTGCAGTGTAAAACAGGTGATTTTCGTTTGTGTGGTCTGGTATAATCTGTAAAGTTTATTCAGTTTTATTCTATTTATTAATTATTTTAATGTCCGATATCTATTATGGCTGAAATTCATGATTTTCTTAGACCGATGGGAATATATATTGAAATGTTAATGGTATTTATCATTAATAATGTAATTAATACACACAGGTTTTATATATTTACAATAATTGTTGAGATTTATGCACAGATTACCGAAGAGATACTTATATCGACAGATGGCATATTTTACTGTCATTGTTTATTTGTTAGACGAAGTGAACTTTTGCATAGAAATCACAATAATCGTGTCTCAATATAATCTGATCAGCTTGGAATCCTCCTCGTTGGTTATTCGTTTACTTACCGGATAATAATAAGCTAATCGTTTACTTGCCGGATTCCAAATTTTTATCCCCGACACCGAGAACAGTAAAGTTTAGCAGTTGCATACGAAGTCAGGGAAGGTTTAGTCTAGAACACACAAAAACATGGCACAGAAACAACGTTGACACTTTCACTCCATTGCAGTTCTGTGTTTGATACATTTTTGCTTGACACATGCAAAGGCAACGACAACCGACAGACGAAAGATTTTGATGCTGATTCATCCTGAATTTTCATGAAATGCATGTTAGCTGCATAGCTATTACAATACTACGTTGCCATTACTCATACAAGTTGAACTTTAAGGAGAACTAGTGTGAGATGTTTTGTCTGATTTATTCATATTTTTAATCTTTTGAGATAAGGCTTCATAATTTGTATATTCATTCTTTTTGCGAACTGTTATCCTCATCTTCATAGTCGTTGTTTCATCACCAGCCAACTCATCCTCTGGCCTGCTTGCGTAAGATTAAAATCGCTTTCTTCAGATAATGCTCACCTGGTACTGTAGAAACTCAACATTTCTATCCACAACATTTTCTGAAGATAGCAGTTTTAATCTTACCCAAAGCAGGCCAAAGGATCAGTTGGTCAAAAACGTAGTGAGAAACTATGAAAGGCAGTAATTACTAGGAATAAGTTACAAGATTCGGCCTTCCTATCCCGTCGTGATTAACCCCCATGAAGAAAGCCAGAAGATGATAGAAGGATTTGCGATCAATCGTGATAATATGGTGTATGTGAGGTAAAAAGATTAGAATACCTAAGATGAAGATAATATATCCATTGTATTTGAAATAACCTTTTCTACTAGTGCATTTCTCTTAGTTGATATCATGACTTTTGAATGTATATATTTTTCAAAGAACTTTTTTGGAATGGAGTTTCTCTGCCAGTCTTCAATGATATGCTGTTTCCAATTCCTATATCCAAGACTCTTAGGAAAAGAAAAGAATCGCCGGCATCAATTATTCGATTAAAATGTTGAATAGCTCTTTTTCTGGGATATATAACTAAAAATATTAAATGATGTCAATGTTTTTCAACGTTGTTTATAAATTCAATCATAGCACATATGTCAAAATTTTCATTCTTATAGATGATATTTGTTTTCTTTTTCATTTCTAGGCTTCAATATCATGTTCATGTCTATATTTGACCTATTCGTAAGAATGGAAACATGAACTTATCGAAAAACATCACAGTCGTGCTGATGTCAATAATCTTTATCGAAACTGAAAGAAGAGTAAAACAATTATCACTTACTTTTTATTAATTTGACGATTCCTACCTAATTAAAATTTTATGTGGAGGCTGAAATTTGATAAATACCAGTTCAAGTTTATAATTCACCTAACTAGATGATGTTATATATTCAGGAATTATTACTAACAAAGTTCACATTAATTACTTTTTCTAAGTGGTTACTAACTCTCACCCTGACACTAACTAGAACACCTTAAACTAAGCGTAATCACGTTTTATCCGTAAGATATAATTCGCCACACAAAACTTTATTTTTAGTTTGGTTAATAAAAACAAAATAGATTTATTTTAAGGTAAGTGGTTGTGTAAACTATTTTTCTTTGGCAAAAACTCGTGGACATTCAGCAAAATTCGTGAACGTCTACGACTTTTGTCTTTTAATGTATGCTTTTATTATTAAGAATTACCGATTATTAAAAAAATGATCTTTCTTCAGATGATGGATTCAGCACAATTTTTGTTTTATTTTATCAACTAATACTATTGGTGATCATGTTAGAAGAAAAGTTGTTAAATATCATTGATGATTTGATGTCACAAAATTGCAATACATTAGTAACGGGTGTTTTTAGAGTCGGAAAACTTTAAATTAAAATAAACACAGAAAAATATTTTTATAATACAAATATGTGGTTTATTTCAAAGATTAATTTTTGGCATTCATAATTCAAATACAATTTCAAGCATATGTCCCCACAGCTCACGCATATATGACGTAATCTAAAAGGTCCAATTTTCACAAACTGTACGCATTAAATTGGGCTGTATTTCGGCAATAACGCGTCGAATGTTGTCTTCTAATCGATCTATGGAGTCATGTTTATCAGTGTAGCATGGGACTTTATATATCCTCAAAGAAAATAATCTAATAGTGTTAAATCGCACGGATGAGGTGGCCAGTTAACTGGTCCATTTGAAATTATTCGGTCATTACATGTTTCTCTTACTAAATTGATCGTATTGCAGGCTGTGTGGCTTCGATCAGCTGAAGCCACACGTCTGCAACACAACGGCCTTTCAGTTGAGGCACAAAGTTGGGTTGGTAATCATTTTCCTGTATCAATGTTCTAACCTTTGAAGACATGGACCAATGATTCCACCAGTTCCATAGGTGCACCAAGCCGTGACATTTTCTGGATGTAATGGTGTTTCGACTATAACTTGTCGGTTATCATCACTTCAATTCGGCAATTCTGTTTATTGACATAACCATTTAATTACAAGTCTGCTTCATCACTGAAGAAAATTTTGGAAGGAAATTTTAGAAATTGTGGCAATATTTCTTTCGGCCCTTTCACCAAATAATCATTTCGTTTCAACTTCTACACAAGTTGAATCGTGTAAGCGCACAAATCTTTACGTAAGATGTTTCATAAAATCGAAGGGCACAAATTTAATTGTTCGACACGTCGACAAAATGACACATTTGTATCAACGCTACTCTTTATAGCAATAAGCGCTTGGTGTGTGCGCACTGAACGACGTCTTATACGATGGGTATTAACGTTTACAGTGAACGTAGTGCGAAAATGATTCACAGTTTTTCTAATCAATCATTCTGGTGTTCGATTATGAACACCATAAATCTCACGAAATACGCAATGCGTTGCTCGAATTGGACCGTTTGAAAACGCTGCTCAAATGTCAGTTACTTCATGATGAATTGCCAAACCAAGTTAAACTCAAAATAACCGAGAGTTACTAAATCTGCAATTAAATAAAATAGAGTTGTCAATTTAAAGTTCACCGCCTTTAATAAACACCATAAAACAGAATTTGAGAGTTAGTTTTCAAGGCAAGTAAGCTCTACCCACATGATAAACTAACTAGCGTTCATCTTTCTTGGGAGAAAACTGGTCTCCTAAAAGTATGTCTGTACAATTAGTGATTTATGGTGAAGTAAGGGGTATATAATCTCAACCGAAATTATCCTTATTTGGCATTGCATTGAAATGAAAACGAAAGCAATGCTGAGATAAATGGAGGGCGTATCATTTCTAAATTTTCCTTCTCCTAGAATAGTTGCTAAAACAAGCCTTTAAAATCTCATCTACCCTATTTCTTGTAGCCGTGTATTGATTCATACTTTGTCCAAAAGTATCACATAGTAACTTTACAACCACACCCAATTTCAAACTTACAACACTCAGTATTCTCAAATAGTAACCCACCTAAGTAATGACCAGTTCCAGCATTGCTTAACTTTGGTGAATCGACAACTAGTATATTAACATGATAAACTTGTTTAACGATTTTCCTAACTACTGTTTCAAATTCGCCCCATATAACCTTAGCCCAAACAAAGCTAGACTTAGGCGCCAATGCATGTGTTGGGATGACAATTGGACAGAAGACTGGATAACAAACAAAGCATGAGATTCTCACGTCAAAAGTGTCTACCGATTGTAAACCAAGCAATAATGCCGGCGCTCTTTTAATCGTTTTGTGCTATTTTTGTTTAAAATTATCCTTTTCGTTTTCATTCTAAAACTTTTTATAAAATGATTATATAAAAAGTCATATAAATTTACATCTTATATATGCATATATTCATATATATCTATCTGTATATATCATGAAAGTGAACTTGTTTTTCTGTGCGTGTGTTTTTGTATGCAGAACAGTCTATACCAAACTACTCTGTAAATTTTTGTTCTATCGACTTAAAAACTTGATATATAGGGGATTCGGACCTGTTGAATAAATTCGATTTGGTTTTTAGCCGGTAAAAATAGGTGCTATGTGTCCAAATTAGAAGAAAATGGAACTTGGCAAGCGTAAGCCAACTTAAAGTGCTCTTCTACGCATGCGCAAATATACATTTATACGTTAAGGTCGGTTAATTTTTATGGTGCTGACTAAGGCTGGAGCGCTAAATATTTTGGTTTAGATTCTAGCTGATTGCACCAAGGTCATTTTATTCTTACTTTTAAAATCACAATTATATATTAGGCCTGTTTTAGGCCGTATGTATATGAAGTAATACCACATAACAACAAATTGCTGAAAGAAATTATCATATTTTTAGAAAAATGCGCAGTTATTTATTGATTTTTTCTTTTTTGGATATCGATTCTTTAAAGTATTTCCTGCAATATTAGGTTCACTAAAAGAAAATTATTAATTTATTTTTCAAAGGTATAAAAGTAGTGTTTTCCGTAAAAAAACACGAAAATAAATAATTTTTTTGCTAATTTGAAAGATAATAATTATTATTAACATATTCAACGAATTTCATATTTCAAATCACAAAAGATGAAAGTTAAACACATACGAAATTCGGCTTTTCAACATTAAAGTCTGATACGTGCTCGTATGCGTAGATCGCCATATAATGACTAGATTATTCTGACTGACGTTAAAAGCATTTAAAAAGAATAAATGTTTAATTTCAACTGTATCTCTCGCGGTCGTCGGTAGCCGAATGGTTCGGATCCTTGCTAATGAAGCCAGATATGACTTCTATTGCCAGTGTTCGAATCTCTCGACTGGCGTTAATCGTGACATCGTGCACTGATGATTTAAGGATGATACACTAGTGTCTGTAGGTATTTAATTATTATAGTAAATAATTATATATACACACTGCGTGTCAAATTATTAACGATATATCATTTGTTTACCAGTTTCAGAAACTTTACCGGTAGTTTCGTATCAAAAGCTTTGGAAACGTTGGCAATGCTGAGCTGTGCGTACTGTGAATTTTCGTTCTGTTCTGCGCAATATAAACAACTTGCCATCATGATTGCTGAATCCATGGTATTTGAGGTGTGTCAAATTATTAACAAGGCAGTTTGTTTCGTCAATAAAATGGATCGTAAAGTGGTTTGAGTAGTTCTGAAAAGAGTACTATTACAGAACAGCTAGCAAAAGATAAAACTACCCTCGAAATATCGAAAATGATAGGAAGTACTACCAAACTGTGAAGAACTTTGTCAAGTACCCTACAAAGGTACGTAAGAGAGCTGATAAAGGTAAATCTAGAGTTTTCCCGCCGTTCTCTACTCCAAATTAAACGTGAAATTAAGAACCCTGGGCAGACAAGTCGAGAAATCTTTGACTAAGCCGGATTGAAGAATGTCTCAAAAAGTACTCGATGTCGCCTTCTGAAAGAAGTGGCAAAGTCTATTAAGCCTGTGACAAAGCCTCCATTAAAGCAATATCACATACAAAACCGATTGAAATGGGCAGAGGACAACATAGAAAACGGATTTTTCCAAAGTTTTGTTTACAGATGAAGTGCGTGTCACTCTTGATGGTCCAGATGGCTTGAGCAAGGGATGGGTTCTAGATGGACTATATCGTCATCAGCGTTTAAGGCACCAACAAGGTTGTGGTGGGATAATGATTTTGGCTGAGATCATCGGAGGTACTTTAGTTGGCCCATGGAGAGTCCCAGAAGGCATAAAAATGACGTCAAATGCTTACATAGCTTTTCTGAAGGAGCACTTTGAACCATGGCTGAAGAAGTAAAAGTTTAACGTTCAGAAGAACCATTATTTTTATGCAGGATAATGCTCCCTCGTATGCAAAGAGTATTTGCAACAACTGGGGTTCTCTGGGCTACGGAAGATGGAGTGGTCTGCGAATTCATCAAATTTGAACCCAATTGAGAACCTTTGGAGTATCATGAAGTGACGCCTCTATGCAAGTGGGCGCCAGTGTAAGAGAAAAGATGAGTTGTGGGATGCTCTCCAAGAGGTATTGTGAAGAATAACTATTGACGAAATCACAAATTTGACTAATTCTGTGGACTAGTGTCTTTCACAAGTCATTCATAAAAAAAAACGATCGCATATTATGTCAACGTAGAAATTGCTATGTAGTTATTGTGTTCTAAGCATTTTTCCTAGTTTATTTAATGTTTGAAAATTATTTCAATAAACAAGTTATGGATATATTGTGTTTTTTTTTCTCAACCTCGTTAATAACTTGACACACTAAAATACTGCTTTAAATACTTTTATTTTCTGACTGGAGTAGCTGAATAGTATTGTAAGCACTTTTTCAAAGTTTCATGGATTTTTATTCACTCGTTCCTTAAATATTTAAAAAAATGTAAACTCGTTTATAATTTGATACGCAGTATATATATATATATATATATATATATATATGTGTGTGTGTGTGTGTGTGTGTGTGCGCGCGTGTGTGTGTGTGTATGTATATATGTGTATATGTACATATATATGTGTATATGTATATGTATATATATGTATATATGTATGTGTATGTATATATGTATGTGTATGTATATATATGTATATATATGTATATATATACATACACACACATATATATGTATATATATGTATGTATATATATATAGATAGATAGATAGATCGATAGATAGATATATCGATTATGAAAAAAGTACATCATTATAAAGTTCATTCTTTACTTAATAATCGGTGAAAATTTTCTATTGATTAGATAATTACTTAAGTTTTGGTGGATTTTGAAAGAAAAACTCTGTCAAAACATACTTCCTCCTTTCGTTTTGGCCATACCTAATTTAATACAAGTGAATGATGTGTTTAACTTATAGAATAGCCAATTGCAAGGAAGGAGCATAAATAAATTTGCATTAAAATCTTTTTTCATTTTTCTTTTAATTTTTGCTGTCATGTCAACACATTTACCCTGTTGCTCACAATGACGGCAGCTATAGCCAGAATCCCGTCAATAGGTGAAAAGTATCGGAGATGCTGTATTTCCATTTGCTGAATCGAGTAGCGATCATTAAATGTTTTCCATTAAAGTCTATCGATCCCGTATTAGTGGGAACTGCTACGATTCTTATCACAAATTATTACAAAGATAGTTTACTGACTAATTCTCTCTGTTTTCTATTTTTAACTCATCTACTGATATTTGCAATATGAATCGTCCTCAATCAAAAAAAAAAAGAGAAAGGAAAAATATACTAAAATCGATATCTTTATTCTTAATATAGACCCATACTATCAAGTCTACTTTTCCAACATTAATGCCTTGGATTTCGACCTTCCAGAAATGCCCTCACTGGAGACCAAATCTTGGTGAAACTGGCAATCGTTCATTAATTTCCATTGAAAATTTAAATAAGATTTCAGTTACTCTAATACGAGTTTAAAATCTAAACTTAAAAATCGTCAAGTAATGGATTTTGTGTCTCTATCAGGGACATTTTTCCATATGGAGGGACAACTACTAACACCCGAAAGTATCCTGTACCTCTATAAGGCCACCATTTGCCCATGTATGGAGTATTGCTGTCACATCTGGGCTGGTGCATCTGCTACTAGTCTCTCGCTCCTTGACAAGGTTCAAAAGAGAGTCGCAAACCTGATAGGCCCTGAACTAATATCTAAGCTTCAGCCTCTGTCCCATCGACGAAATGTTGCGTCCCTCTGCCTTTTCTACAATTATTTTAGTGGTGAATGCTCCGACGAACTGCAATCACTTGTGCCCCCACGACGTGAGCACCCTCGACAAACCCGACAGGCTGCTAAATCCCACCCCCACACTGTAGAGATCCCTAGATGTAAAAGATCTTTTTACTCCAATAGTTTCTTCCCCAGAACCACTAGACTCTGGAATTCCATTCCGGGTCTCTGCTTCCCCAACAGTACTGACGTGCAGAAGTTCAAATGTAACGTGAACCGACATCTTGCTGTCCAAATCCCTACATAGTACCCCAGTAGTTGTTGCCCCTGATAGTAGCCCCTACACCAAAGTGGCAATTTGCCTTGTTTGGGGTGAAAATGTAATACAAAAAAAAAAAAAAAAAAACATCTATGAAGATCCTGACTTGTGTTTCCACGTTAAACTTGCTCATAACAACTCATTCATCTTTGCCTTCTATCATCCCCACAATGATGGAATTAGTGTCATTAAGCAAAACTGAAATATGCGAAGATCTTGTCTATTAACTCTTCGCTGGGCAAATGTTTGAATCATTCTACTGTTCCAGAATATAGCTTACTCCTAATACAATCCTCTACAAGTATAAAAGTCAGATTCGCACTAAACAGGAGTACTGTCGGCATATCTGAAGAAACGCACTTAAAACACCATTACTTTCTTTGAAAGAATAAAAAAAATTTACACAGAAAAGAGGTTATCAGTGTTTTCATTCTAGGTGCACAACTGAGCTCCAATCACAGGTCCTCTCCTTTTATAACATTTACTACAAGAACTTCACATCTATGCATTATGATACTACGAAAATTTTTACCTGCTGACTGCAACATTGTCGTCTTTATGTCCAATGTCAACAATACTTGTTGAGTCACCTTTTTAAGTAATAAAATTCTGTTCATTCCACCCATAATTTCTAATCTTCTCATAATAATATTCATCATCCAACTTACAATCTCATTAGTCCTTATCCCCAAATGGATTTTGTCGTTGGTAATGACTTATTAAGATAAAAAAATCTCTTGTGTAAACAAAAACTTTGTACCTATTTTTGCCGACTTCACAGGTAACCCTTTTTATATGCAACTATTCATTTATTTCAAATATCACAAATAGATGAATTACTTTACGTGTATCGGTATCCACAGTTGTAATGAGAAATTTGCTTACTTTTTAAAGTCAAATTTAGCATACTCAGTGACACATAAAAAATTAATCTTACATGGATTAAGTTTTGTAGTAGAAATCTGTTAAAAGAGTCTGCCTTCTATCAGGATCAGTTTAATTTGAATAATTTTGAGGTTCCACATCCATCTACAAGTAGATGTTAATAACCCAGACAGTAACTGTAAATAACGCTATACAAGATCGTAAATATCCAATAATAGTTGATTTATCACCTTCAACTGGTTTATCAAACATTGCTACGTACGTAAATGTGCAGATAACGTATTACATTGTTGGATTTTCAATTTGTATTAGATACTTAGCATGAATAAAGTATTGGCAAAAGTGATCGATCAATAACGTCTACGATCATAAATCTACAACACAAAATCACTCAAACTATAACCACTTGTTGAAAATATTTATATTTTAACCACGGCCACCGAGATATAGTAGGCCTGTTAACTGAAAAATACCTGCAGGCAATGTAGGTAAGATTTGTCAAACTGTCACTGTCCATACTATGTGAGAGCATTTTAAAAAAGAGCATTAAAACATGTTAAAAAAATAAAGGAACTCAATTCGATTAATAATAAAACTGTACTTTATTCAATATAAAATATAAATATTATCTATGCAAAATTACGCAATTTTAAAGCAATATACAATCTAATACTGATAAAATTGAATTATGAATTTAGGGAACTAAATTGTTTATTAAAGAAACATATTCAACACAAACATTTCTTGGTTTTCGGGATAAGATCACAGTGTAGTATCTGTTCTGATGCTACACTTCACCTTTTCTGTCCTCAGTCGGAGGAGAAGAAATCTTTCATGACTGAAACAATTTTTATTTTTGTTCCTATCCAGAGTGCCCCTTATTGGGAAGTTGGATTTTCCCCACAAGATTATATGTTGAAATATTTAAATAACTATTACTTTTAATGCAGAAATTAAATTTAAAGTTTTCGCTTTCTGTTTTTCTATGTTAATTTTTTCCCATGTTTTTCATCAAAATGTGTAGCGTATTTTCATCAGTTACATGGTTAGGAATCCTATACTCCGCTATAGTCTTTATTTTCATATCAGTGCAGAATACATGAATACGGAAATGAAGTTCCCATAACTACTAAAAGACAATCATACTATAATGTGAATATTAGTTAAAACTTAGAAAATATAGTAAACATCAACGATATTAAATTAGGGTGGTGGTAAATTTGGGAGGGGACAGTATGATGATTATTTCACTCAGTAGGAGTTGTCTCACAGGCCATCATCAGTGGTCGTTCACTGGCAGTATACTGTGGTGTTCTCTGGAGACCTAGTGACAACAGGTCTTCCCAGATTTTCAGGGTTCTCCACCTCTTGATCACTCGTACAGATGATTGCACGTTATAGCAACAGCCGTTTGCCATTGATTTCTCATTGGCATCGGCCATTAGTGTTTCCTGGGTTTGAGTTACAAAATGCCTATCCAAGTACCAGATTTAAACTACACACTTGCAGTGGCGATCTGGTTAGTACTCTCCCACCTCGGTCTTCCCATTCTCCTTGACCCTTCACAACTAGTTGGTGTGGCGCCAGTCGATGTCATTTATACCAGTTCTTTTTTATTATTGTTGTAATAATAATAATAATAATAATAATAATAATAATAATAATAGTGCTTGTGCAGTATACGCACGTGTATTTTATATAGTATTTCCAAGTTAAATTAAATTTTTATGATATCTTTTTTTATTAAATTGTTAGGTGAAAGTGCAGATTAGTTAGAAAGCTCCCCCGTTAAGAATGGCTTTCTAAATTATATTATTTCAGCACTGTGCGAACACGGCACAAATACCAGACAACACCATTTATTTATAAGATAAACGCAAGAAAATATGTTAACTAAAATTTAATGTACTCTTTATTTTTAGTTCATATCAAAACTTTAATTAAAACTGATTAGTTAATGATTTTTACGATGAAATTGTGTTCGTATGTCTCGGGAAAGAATAGAAAATTTCCTATTTCATTTCCCATTTCAGCCATTTACAGGTTTTTTTTTTTACAAGTTGATCACCACTTATCAAGGCCCGGAAGCAACTCGGGGATGAGGGTTATTGCGTGTGCAGTATGTTAGTGTTGAGATTTGATAAAGCGTCTTACTTAAGGGGTCGGTTCATCAGGAATTTGTTTATGTTGGACTTGAAGACATCCAAGTTGTAGTCAGGTGGGAAACAGGCAAACGGAAGAGAGTTCCACAGGCGTGTACTTCTAAGAAAGAAGCTTTGTTCATGGAATCTACGTTTTGATTTTGCCACAGATAAAGAGTGGGGGAAATTTTTGACAGTGGTTTCAGCTAGACGTATTTTTCGTGAAATGTTGGCGAGGGGGGACCAGGGATTGGAGTTCAGACGAGCACCTGCCATGGAAATAACGATAAAACAAAGTCAGGCTCACAACGTCTCTCCTGTGGGAGAGAGGTTGCAGGGAAGAGAAAAGGGCACCTCCCACTAAGCCACGAAGCATATTTTGTACTCTGTCAAGGCAGGGTAGGCTGTTTTTAGCAGCTCCTGCCCAGATGTGGCAATAGTACTCAATCCTTGGACATACTTGGCTTTTATATAGATAGAGAATTGCATCAGCAGTGAGATATCCTCTGGAGCGTTAGAAGGATCCTACCATTTTTCCAGCGACCTTGGCAATAGACTTGATGTATGTGTTCCATTTCAGGTCAGGAGTAAAGGTTAATCCCAGAAGCTTATCAAAACATGGAACTTCCCCTAGTCGAGAGCCATCAATTTCAATTGATGCCAGATGGGGTTCAGAGCGCTAATGATTAAAAGTAACCAGCCACCTCTTCCCCCACTGTACCAAGCGCTCAAGATCAGAGGAGAGAGAATCAGAGAGAACTTTGTCATTTACGGCCTTTGATGTGTTACCATAGATGGTCGTGTCATCAGCATCGATTTCAACGAATGTTTTAAGTATGTGTTTTGGAGATCATTGATGTAGATCAGGAAGAGAGTTGGGCCCAGGATGCACACCCGAGGGACTCCAGCATTAATACTAAGGGCCTCTGATTTCTGCTCATCAACCACTACTCTTATGAGCCTATCAGAGAGAAATGATTTAATGATTGAGAACACATTTCCAGTTATACCATAGCTGGAAATCTTGTGAAGTAGGCCCTTATGATATACCTTATCGAAGGCTTTTGATATGTCAAGAGCAATTGCCCTAGAAAGGAAGCTTTTGTCAAGAGATTCACTAATCCTATGAGATATAACCGTTAGCACATCTGCTGTAGATCTGGCAGAACGGAAACCATATTGAATGTGACTAAGAAGGTTATTTCTGCTGAGGTGGTTGACTATTTCTCTATTTAATATGGATTCCAGCAACTTACTCATGACACACAGGAGACTTATTGGTCTGTACTGAGAGGGAGATGACTTATCACCTGAATTCTTAAATACAGGGCATACTGATGAGGTTTTCCAGGGTGTTGGGAAGCACTTCTCCTTAAGGCAACGCTTTAACAGTTTTGTAAGTATGGAGGCAAGTTCTGGTTGAAGCTTTTTCAGCACTATAATTGGAATGGCGTCAGGACCAGTTGCTTTACTGGAATCAAGTTTATTGATTGGCTTGGCGACCTCACGCACAGATATTTGTATGTTGCATAGCATGTTGTCTGTTATAGGACGAAATACAGGGAGTTAATGGCCTTCGTCGCATAGGGTAGAATTAACTGCAAAGTTCTTGGCAAATAGTTTGGCCGTGTCTGATGCTGACGAGGTGACCTCAGGTCCATTGATGATGGTTTGGATAGAATGCACACTTCTGTTCAAGATCCTGTTTGCTATTTGCCAAAACTGGTGGGAACATATAGCTCTTTTGCATTTTTTATTACTCTTTTACAGTGGTTGCTGGCAGTCCTGAAAGCAGCTCTAGTCACAGTGCATCTATTATGTTAGTAGCTATGGAAACGTGATTTCTGTGCGCGATGGGGAGAACCATGGCTGGCTGTTAGGTTTTTGTTGGAATTTTTTGGATGGTATGAATCGGTCTATGCCTATAATTAACAATTTGGTCAGGTCTGATACTATGGAAGACACATCCTTTTTAAACATGGATTGCAGGGGTAGATCAGATATAAATGTATGGAAGCTATTCCAGTCAGCCGTAGAGTATCGATATACTGTACGGTGGAGAGGTATGTCTGAAGACTTATTGCATTTCGTTTTTATCTTAACTGATACAACCGAGTGGTCGGAAGATCCCAGAGGAGACAGAAGGAACATGAACATAGCTCAGGGGAAGTTGTGAGAAAAAGGTCTTGAAGGCTAGCATACTGACCGGAACTATCGGGTACACGGGTGGGTTCGTGAACCATCTGGGTGAGGTCATAGGCAATGGCGAAATCATGACAGAACCTCCCCTCATCGTCTGTCTTTGAGTGGGTCAGTCATACCACATTGTGGACATTGAAGTCACCACAAATGTGGATGTTAGCCGAAGGATGAGCAGACATGATGTGGTCAATTTTCTCAGATATGCTCTTAACAAATAAAAGTTTTAAATATATTTCAAAGAAATAAATTACGCACCCTGTTAAAATATTGAATTCATCGATCGTTTATTTAAAAAACAACAACAACAACCACAAAAACAAAAAAAACTGGCGTGAAAAATGCTTTTAACTTTAAAATATTTGGAAATACTCAATTAAAAGTTTTATTTATTATTAACAGAACGAACTGAAAAATATTCTTATATAAATATTGTTTGTTTTGCAGTTTAAAAAATAAATAAATAAAATGAAATATTCGACTTTTTTCGATAGACATATAAGAAAAGTTCAAAAGCAAGTTCAGTGCACTTATTGCTATATTTTGTTAGATTAAAATTATCCCAACGAGCAATTATAATAATTGCAATTATATAATTATCCAAATGGAGAATTGTTCTTTTCTCTTTAAGAGAAGAAAATACATGCATGTTTGGACCACCTTCATAAAATCACCACAGCCATTCTCTAAGGCAACGAAAAATATCTCTTATGCCTATTAGCGTAACCACGTGGTTGATCACAGGAAACTTTAGGCACTCTTTACCGCATGTCGATTTGGCAATAATGTCATGCTGTCATGTTCACTGGCCTTCTCTCTCGGTAGCCGTGGTTAAATTATGATAGCTTAGGCATCCAACCATCTATACTTTCTCTCTATATTTGATGACTGCATTAAATGAACAGCAGCATCTTCAGTAGTATGGTGGCTTCTTTCAGTCTTTAAAGAGTATGGATACCTAAGAGTACATGCGCACGGCATTTTTGTATCAAGAGTTGATCAATCTCTAACTACACCTCTCCTGAGTTTCGTTGTTAAATACCAGTGGCAAGTGGAGGTTCCGGACGACTCGAAACAATGCTGAGATAAGCAGTGAGCACACGCAGCGGCTAGAATTCCCATATGCTAATCTGTACAAGCTTGGTTCAACGTTGTTTAACTCCAACCATCTGACAAGAACTTGTCGTTATTATGCCGCTCTATTTGTGCAAGCTTTTCTATTCATATTACGTATTATTCCCGTCAAAATCACTAGCAAGATAATGATATATTAGTTTCTGGTGAATTATATTCCTTAAACTAAACTCTCATGTATATTTCGCGTGACAATGAACACTACATTTTACTAGATTTTTCTACGCCTTTCTTCTCAGAAATAAATGTTAATACTCACATTGATTTGTGATTCTTGTCCGTTTATTTGTGTTTGTCAAATCATTTTTAACAAACTGCGACGCTGGTGACTATTTATCACAAAGTAATGGGTTAAAATTTTCACATCTTGTAATCCATGTTAACCAACAAGTTGTTTTGACTACTTCAATACAGATTATCCGTCATTTTATTACATCATCGTATACAATTTGTTTGGCCTTGCTATTTTTTTTTTAAATTATTATCAATAAAAATAATTTTAATTCAAGGAAGATATACAACAAGCATCCATAATGATTATTTGCTGAGAAAGATAAAAGCTCTTGAATGACGGATGAAATTGCTGTATGGAGGCATAAAAAATGTAATTGCTTATTGTTGTGGTTGCAAGGTTGAACAATAATTAGTAAGGAAATACAATGAAGACGCAAACAACAAGATAACGCAATAATAAGTGTATTAAAGAAGAGGTATATTTACAATATGTACAAATGACGGTGTCGAGTCAGAGAGTCTTGGTGGGAGGACATGTACGCTCTTCGGCGTCACTTCTGGTGGCATTTGAGTAAGACACTCCAAGGCCAACCTAGGCTTGCCATTTATAGTCTTATGTTATTCGCATAACACCCCCCTCCCAAGATTTGAAGTCACACAGATTTCAATATCTTTTTCTTTTTGGGTTTACCATTAATGGTTCATTCACTTTTCTTTTCCTACCTGATCTTCGGGGTTCAGGTGCATTTTGAGGCGGTTCCAAATTAAAAGATTCGTATATGATATCTATGGTGTCCTCCTCTTCGACTGTTGTCGTATCATCATCATCTTGGATATGACGTTTTTTTTATCTGATTTAGGTGCCTTTTATGTATATTCTGTGGACCTTTAATCATGTAAGTACAATCACCAATGCGTTTATCCACTACTCCACATTCCCAGTAAGATGTGTTATTTCTGTAGCACTTAAAATATACTCGATCTCCCGAGTTATATTTCTTTCTTCTCGTGTGTGTAGTGTTTCGGATAATTGCCTGCCTTGGCAATAGTTTGTCAAACGCTGATTTTACCTTTCTGGCAAACATTAGATCAGCTGGTGATATGTTTGATGGTGTACTAGGATGTGGTGTAATCCTATATACTTGCAAGAATTGTTGCAAAGCTTTTTCTGTTGGTGTTCCAATGGATTTCTTTAACGCTCGTTTTAGCGTGTCCACGAACCTTTCCGCGAGGCCGTTCGACCTTGGATGATACGGCGGAGTCGTGATGTGCTTCACTCGGAACGTGTCGCAAAATTCCTTAAACTCTGCGGATGTGAACTGCGTTCCGTTGTCAGTGACCAGTGTGTCTGGTACACCGAATCTTGCAAACAACTCGCGTAGGAACCCTATTGAGTTGTTCGTTGTTGGATTCCTGCAACGCATTACCTCCGGCCATTTTGTGAAACTATCCACTACAATTAAATAATAGTTTTCACCTACTGGACCAGCGAAGTCCATGTGGATTCTCGACCATGGTTGGTCGGTTTTCGGCCAAGGTTTGTGTACTATAGGTGGAGATTTTGCCGCTAACTGGCATCCTTTACATTTATCAATTGTTGTCGCTATGTCAGTGTCCATGTTACGCCAGTACACGTAGCTTCTCATTAACGACTTCATTCGATTTATCCCCGGATGTCCTGTGTGGAAATCTCTTAACATCCTATTCTGCAATGTTTTGGGTATTACCACTCTCTCGCTGTACAGTAACACATCGTCACATATGGAGAAAACTTCCTGCACCTTTGTGTCCGTTATAATTTTCTCTTTTATGTCCTTTATATATTCATCTTTCTCGGCTTCCCTTTTAATGTCCGACAAAGTTACGGGTAGTTCCTTAATGATGTTTGCTACCATATTTTTTACTTCAACATTTGTCCGAATTGCTGCAATGACTGATTCTTCCAGATTGTGTTTCTGTGGTATCAGTCTTGACAGTCCATCCGCATGGCCAATCTTTTTTGATGCTAGATGTTGTAGCTGGAAATCGTAATTAAGTAGTATTGTACCCCAGCGCAGCAATCTATTTGCGGTGTATACCGGCAATCCTTTTTTTGATCCATAGATCGTGACTAACGGTTTATGGTCGGTTTCAAGTATGAATTGTCTACCATATAAATATCGGTGAAATTTAGTCACGGCAAAGATTATGCTCAACGCTTCTTTTTCGATTTGTGAATATGCCCTTTCGGCTGGTATCAGCGTTCTCGAAGCGTGCGCTATAGGTTTTCTAGACCCATCCGGCATAATATGTTGAATGCATGCTCCTAAGCCGTAGGAGCTAGCGTCACTAGCGACGACTATTTTTAAGTTTGTGTCAAAGTGCGTTAAGAATAATTCGGATGTTAGTGCGCTCTTTATTTTGTCAAAAGCGTTTTGACATTCTTGCGTCCAGTTCCACGGTGTATCCTTTTTAAGCAGATTATTTAAGGGGGCTCGCAAGTTATGCATTCCTTCAATAAAAGATTGGTAATAATTTGCGAGTCCCAAGAAACTCTGCAAGGTTGTTACATTATCGGGTGCTGGCATATTTTTTATTGCCGCATATCTGTCTGGGTCTGGACGTCGTCCATGTTTGTTTATTATGTGTCCAAGATACTTAATCTCGCTCATACAAAAGTCACATTTACTTTCTTTTACTTTAAAGCCGAATTCTTGTATTCGAGTAAATACTTGTTTCAAATGTTCCTAATGTTCTTCTAGGGATTTGCTCCTGACAACAATGTCGTCCAGGTATGCACATGCGCACTCAATACCACTTAGCATGGTGTCCATCGCTTGCTGAAAGATGGCAGGCGCTGCTTTGATGCCAAAAGGCAATCGGTTGTATTTGTATAATCCCTTATGCGTATTGATGCATAGTATTTTTGAGCAATTCTCCTCGACCGGTATTTGCAAATACGCGTCGCTCAAGTCTATCTTGGAGAAGATATTACCCCCATTCAACTTCGTGAATATTTCCTCTGGGCTTGGTAGGGGGTAATGGTGATCTTTTAATAGGGAGTTGACCCCGGTCGAAAAGTCTACGCACACTCTAACTTCGTCATTCTTTTTCTTTACGTATACGGTGGGGGCTGCCCACTCGCTGTGTTCTATTTTTGATAGAATTCCCGTCTGTTCCAATCTATTTAATTCTTTATCAATCTTTTTCAACCCAGCGAACGGAACATTTCGCTTTTTTCTTAAAATTGGGCTGGCGTTTTCTTTAAGTTCAAACGAGGCCTTGAATTTATTGCAGCGACCTAAGTTAATCGTGAATGCCCCAGGAAATAATTCTTTTAAATCGTCTTTTATATTTACTGTTGTTGGAGAAGAACATTCTAATTTTTTACAGAATGTATTGATTGGCTTATCCCATAGTCCGAATTTCTCAATTAAATCTATTCCAAACAGATTTTCACTATTTTTTAGTACGAATATTTTTAATTTCTTCGAAATCCCTTTCAATTTTATCGGGAGGACAACTTCTCCTTCAAATTTTATACCACCACCAGTTACCGTCCGGGCTGCTTTACTAGTTTTCATGGCCGGTTTTCCCAACTTTTTCCACGTATTCAGGTTTATTATAGAAACATCGGAGCCGGAGTCGAGTTGTAACTTTATTGATGTTTTAAATATTTCCACTTTTACGTATTTTCGCCGATCTTTGTCTAATTTTGTATTTGATTTTGTTTGCTGTACTCTCTTTCTGGTGTAATCTTTATATCTGCAGCAATCGCTTTTGTGTCCCACAAATGTAGCATTTTTTCTTCTTATAAGGACAATCTGATTCCCAATGCTTTTCTGCACATCTCTTACAGTTATATCTAGGAAGAGGCTTGTTATATTGTGTACTATATTTATGGTTATTATCTTTGGAATATCCCGTTCCATTGCTTTTCTTTGTAAAGTTCTTGGTTGGTGCGTATGGTTTTCTAACTTTTCTTACATATGCCACTCCGGATTCTTCTATATTTTTTAATCCTTTTTTAGTGTAATGGCCCTTTCACAGTCCTCTGCTAGTTTCTGGAGGGTTAAATCTTGCTCAGATTCCAGCTTAGACAACACTCGTCTGCGTATTTCTGCATTTTTCGTGGAAACTAACCCTTGAGCGAAGATTAGACATTTAAAATCTTCTACCGTTAGTTCTGCAAGCTTAAAATTATCGCAGTTTTTATTGACAACTGATGTGTATGTCAAATAATCTTGGTTGTCCATCTTTCTTAGATTCATGCACAGCCATCTTTTATGAAAAAGAGATATATTTGGATTAAATAATTCTTTTAGTAATTTTACAGCTTCCATGAACTCTAATTCCGCAGTTTTTTTTTAGGTAATATGTAATCTACGAATTTGCTGTGTTCTGATGTACCCAATTTTCTGAGTAAGAGGCTCACTTTCTGACTATTTGGCCAATTTTTACAGTCCAGTTGAAAAACATCCTCGTATCTTGTGTAGTATGCTTCAAAATTCTTCTCTTCCTCAGGCACATAATGAAATGTGTCCATGCTATTAAAAATAGTTGTATGGGAGAAATTAACACTATCACATTTTCTCGATTACTCTTTAGTAGTTCCAGTGTTTTAGCAAAACGTTCCTCTTGTCTTTCTTCATATTCCAATTGTAGTTTCTTATGCCTTTCTTCCTGTTCCAATTGCAGTTTTTGTCTGCTTTAATTGCGCCATTTTCTGCTTTTCTTCTTGTTCCTGCTGCCATTTCAATAATCTGTCCTCTCTCTTTTCCTCGCGGTCAGCCTGTGCCTGTATTTGTGTTTGCAAAAGCTCGTTTTGTGTAGCTTGTCTGCGTTCATATCGCTCAGCCTGTGCTTGTAAAAATTGCATGAACATTTTTGATAAGTCTTCCATGTTTTTTTTTTTTTTTTAGTCTGTAGTTAAAAAAAAAATATTGTACCATGTACCATATACACCGGTTTGGGTTACAACAAAAAAGCAAATTGCTGTAAGCTCCTGTTTTCAATAATAATATCGCTGCTTGCAATAATATATTCTTTTTGCGAGTCACGCTGCAAAAAAAAAAAATAAAACATGTTTATCTGGAATCACGAAATGGAATTGACTTTCCGTTTTTAGGCACTTCCTAATAAGTAACTCTTTCCACAAAATAAAAGTTTGTTTTTTTTGTTTTTTTTTTAATCGAGTCACAATTGAATAAATGTATGCAGTACATTTAGTTCTTTGAGTTTTTTATTTCTCTAGTATTTTAGTAATTAAAATACCTCTTAAATTGAGATTACCTTTTTTTCCCGTCACGTTTTACTGTATTATCCGTTATTCAGTGACAACTTCAAGAAAAAAAATCCTTTCCTTGAATTTTAGTTTTAGCTGTGGTATTTCCTTTTAGTACCGACGTCAACCAAAACATTAATTAAAAAGTCCTTTAGTTGTTGTTTTGTTTACGGAGAACAGTAATTAGAATCCACTGGTGAACTTTTTTCGTAGGTTACTTCCTTGCTTTTCGTAATACGGGTCTGACCTGTCGTTTTTGCGACAGAACAAAGTTCGCTTTTCGTTTGCAAGTTGGTCCTTTAGTAAGATTTGTCGTGTAGCGACAAACAAAAATTCACTTTTACATTCGTTTGCAAGTCGGATTCCCAGAAAACGGCGTAAATTGTCGCTTTTGCCACGTTAGAGTTTTTTTTTTCACTTGAGTTGAAACTTCTCTTTAGCGTAAAATCCGTTTGCTCGTCAACACTTTGCATTCCTGAAAAAAATGGTCAACCTTTGTGTTGTACTGTTTTTTGTTTTTTTTAAATAGTTCTTCGTCAAACTGTTATATTTGACGCTTCATATCCCGTCGCCAACTGTTGTGGTTGCAAGGTTGAATAATAATTAGTAAGGAAATACAATGAAGACGCAAACAACAAGATAACGCAATAATAAGTGTATTAAAGAAAAGGTCGAGTCAGAGAGTCTTGGTGGGAGGACATGTACGCTCTTCGGCGTCACTTCTGGTGGCATTTGAGTAAGACACTCCAAGGCCAACCTAGGCTTGCCATTTATAGTGTTATGTTATTCGCATATGCAAATAAGTGGTTGCCACCACAACACTTAGAAAATTGTAGAAATTATTGAAACAAAGAATATAATTCACACTTTATCATAATTATTGAAACAAAGAATATAATTCATACTTTATCATGATTATTGAAACAAAGAATATCATTCATACTTTATCATAATTATTGAAACAAAGGATATAATTATTACTTTATAATAATTATTGAAACAAAGAATATCATTCATACTTTATCATAAGTATTGAAACAAAGAATATCATTCATACTTTATCATAATTATTGAAACAAAGAATATCATTCATACTTTATCATAATTATTGAAACAAAGAATATCATTCATACTTTATCGTAATTATTGAAACAAAGAATATAATTCATACTTTATCATAATTATTGAAACAAAGAATATCATTCATACTTTATCATAATTATTGAAACAAAGAATATCATTCATACTTTATCATAATTATTGAAACAAAGGATATAATTCATACTTTATCATAATTATTGAAACAAAGAATATCATTCATACTTTATCATAATTATTGAAACAAAGAATATCATTCATACTTTATCATAATTATTGAAACAAAGAATATAATTCATACTTTATCATAATTATTGAAACAAAGAATATCATTCATACTTTATCATAATTATTAAAACAAAGAATATAATTCCTACTTTATCCTAATTATTGAAACAAAGAATATAATTCATACTTTATCATAATTATTGAAACAAAGGATATAATTCATACTTTATCCTAATTATTGAAACAAAGAATATCATTCATACTTTATCATAATTATTGAAACAAAGAATATCATTCATACTTTATCATAATTATTGAAACAAAGGATATAATTCATACTTTATCATAGTTATTGAAACAAAGAATATCATTCATACTTTATCATAATTATTGAAACAAAGGATATAATTCATACTTTATCATAATTATTGAAACAAAGAATATAATTCATACTTTATCATAATTATTGAAACAAAGAATATAATTCATACTTTATCATAATTATTGAAACACAGAATATCATTCATACTTTATCATAATTATTGAAACAAAGAATATCATTCATACTTTATCATAATAATTGAAGCAAAGGATATAATTCATACTTTATCATAATTATTGAAACAAAGAATATCATTCATACTTTATCATAATTATTGAAACAAAGGATATAATTCATACTTTATCATGATTATTGAAACAAAGAATATCATTCATACTTTATCATAATTATTGAAACAAAGGATATAATTCATACTTTATCCTAATTATTGAAACAAAGAATATAATTCATACTCTATCATAATTATTGAAACAAAGAATATAATTCATACTTTATCATAATTATTGAAACAAAGAATATCATTCATAATCTATATATATAAAAATGTAATTTTGGTTCGTTAAAAGTGAATAAAACCATATTTCTACATTACCAATTTAATTGGAATTTTCAGAAATTCTATTTTTAAAGTCAAGGAATGTTTGCATGCTATTAAAATAATTTATTGCGAATTATAAAAATATTTAATCAAATAAAAAATATTTTTCGTAACTGCGAGAATATCGCCATTTTATTTCTGATACAAATTAGCCTTTCACTTATTGAGATAAGTATTATTTGTATTAATTTTCATGATACTTTTCGGCCAACTATTCCTCTGGCCTTCATGAAAACAAGAAAGTATGTGAGAAATTATTTTTTCCTTTTATAAATGTTCAGTAACTTTTTCCTTTTATTATTCTTTAAGAGTAAAACTTTTCTTATTCATGAAAAGAGTTAAGCCTACGTAAATAAATAAATGTTTGTACACGTGATAAATTATCAATGAATGGTTTAGTTACTTTTTAAAAAAAAATATTTATGAAAAGAGTTAACATGCTTAATTTCTATACTGCTAGGTTTTTGGAATTTTTTTTCACTGGATTGTTATTGATTGGACACTAATAAAACAGATTATTAAAAAAAATTAAAAAGAAATCATTATTTCGACATTTGAAAGTGGTGCTCACTTTTTAGTTACAACGTTCTGATAAATCAGTCACCCATTTTGTAAGCAATAAAAACGCGGTATATCAAAACGATAGAAAGTAAAAATAATATGAGCCTCTACCGCATTTGTAAGTCAGAAATATACTTGTTTCTCAAAGAAAAAAATAGATTGAACGTGACTTTTTTTTATTGTTTTTATGAAAATAAAGTTTCGAGTTTTTAATTTTTTTTATTTTACTTATTTAGTTAAAAGTCAGTTTGTGGGTGTTTTTTCTTTAATTGTTTTTATGAATGGTGAGTTTTTTTGTTTATTTTCAAAACTTTTGTTTTTTTTAAAAATTTTTTAAAGTATTATAAATTTCACTAAGATGCTGGAGAAATGTTTAATAATTTGGTATTTTTTTTGATTAGGGCCACCTCCACAATTTTCCTTTCAATGACGACATTTATAGGTTTCCGAGTATGCTGAACACGCAAATCGCATTAAAATTTTGCAGAAATAAATAGTTGTATTATGCATTGTATTCTTCGGCGGCCATCTTTTTACGTGCACACGCGCCATAAACAAATACACTCACGTAAAAAAGATGGCCGCCAAAGATTACAATGCATAATACAACTTTTTATATCTTGATAACTACTTATTTCTGCAAAATTTCAATGCGATTTTCGTATTCAGCATAGTCGAAAACCATTTCAAGTCGTCATTTAAAAGAAAATTGAGGAGGTGGACCTAATCTAAAAATTTACCAATAATTTTTCATCCCGTACGCCTCCCGATACATTGCTTCGTCAACATGCGACGATTTTATATCGCCCGAAGACACTTCCGTAGTTAGAAAAAAAAAAAAAATGAGTGACCGATTTACCAGAACGTGGTAACTAAAAAGTGAGTACCCCTTTCAAATGTTGAAATGATTTTTTTTTTCAATTTCTTTTCATAATCTGGTTAGTGTTCAATCAATAATAATCCAGTGAAAAAATTTCAAAAAACTTATTAGTATAGAAACTCCACCACATAAGTACATAAATAAAAAATGTTACGTGCGCATGCGTTAACCTTGACTAGGGGGGTACTAAGGGAACGACCATTGAATAATTCTGCGGGTCGCTATGGAACTCAACGCCCAAGGAGTACCAAAATAGTTTTCATGATCTGAAGAAATTTTTTTTTCGAAAAGTGGGTGATCACTTTTCCATGTAAATTTAACTTAAAATGAGCACCCACTTTCTGGCCACCTGATGAAGGGGCATTTATTTTCTGTTTTATTGGCTTAAAGGTTTTTTGACAAGGCAGTTTGGTACGCGAATGCATATTTAACAGTTTTCGTTTATGCTCACGCATAGCATAAACAAAGGCTACGTCTGTGAAATGGAAAATAGTCCCAGAGTTCAGGGGTTATTACCATGCAAAAGAAATCAAACAAAAAACTTTTTAGCCAAGAAACACACAGAAAAAAGAAAAAAAAAATAGCATCCATTTTTTTTCTATCGAATTCATTTGCTGTTTTTATTGAAAACTATTTCCCCTCGGATTTTTGATATAATTTTCCATTAAGGGCCGTGCGTCTCACGTTCGTAAATAACAAACTTTTTTTTTTTGTAGATTTTGGTGTGCTAAAAACGAATCTGCAAACCGTTTCCGTCGCAAAAAATAGTTTTTATGATATGAAGAAATTACTTTTTCGAAAAAGTGCGGATCACTTTTCCATGTAAATTTAACTTAAAATGAGCACCCACTTTCTAGCCACCTGAGAGAGGGGGGATTTTTTCCCATGTTTATTGGCTAAACATCTTTCGTTTATGCTCACGCATAGCGTAAACGAAGGCTACGGCTGTGAAATGGAAAATAGTCCCAGAGTTCAGGGGTTATTACCATGCAAAAGAAATCAAACAAAAAACTTTTTAGCCAAGAAACACAGAAAAATGCCCCTCTCTCAGATGGCCAGAAAGTGGGTGCTCATTCTAAGTTAAATTTAGATTGAAAAGTGATCACCCACTTTTCGAAAAAGTAATTTCATGAATATCATGAAAACTTTCTTTTTGCTACGGAAACGGTTTGCAGATTCGTTTTTAGCACACCGAAATCTACAATAAAATATTTCGTTATATATGAACGTGAAACGGGCCTTAAAGTAAAATAATACCGGATTTTGTGGAGCAGATTTGCCGTTTAGTTGCACAAATATCCTCAAACCAGGTAATCACTAAAAGGGACTTTTAAAAGTCGTCACCTATATCGAGCAAAAGTTTAAAACCACCGATTATATGCCAGACTACGTCATGGTAACATATATTGAGTGAATTCCTAACAGTATTTTGTATAGTTTTTTAGTTTAAACTCATTTTCCTAAAATTTCCCCAAACTTAACGTGTTCGATACAGTCTGCCGCCATTTGTATTTTTCAGATATACTGATAAACATTGAATGTTTTTGAACCGATTATCCATTACATAAAAACACTAAAATCTTATCCAGTTAGGTAGAACATTTACTTTTCTTGCCTTTGATAACATTTATTTGTTATATATTTATTTTTTGACAACTTCTTTGTATCTGTGTTTAGTAATACAAACCCTTTTCATTTAATGTAACGTTTAGTCGGCTCGAAAAACAATGTTTATCGGAGTATTTGAAAGCTACAAATGGTGGTGGACACTGTTGATTACTTTAAGTTAGAGAAAGTGAGTTAAAACTAAAAAAAACTATACAAATCACTGTCAGAAACCCACCGATTATGCCAGCCTATGTCATGGTAACATATATTCGGTGAGTTTCAGATACTGTTTTGTATAGTTTTTAGTTTTCAACTTACTTTCCCAAACTTAACGTATTCAACAGAGTCCGCGACCATTTCTGTTTTTTGAGCCAATTGAACATTTTACATTACATAAAAACATTAAACAATTATCCGATTAGGTAGAAACGTAACTTACCTTACCTTTGCTTTCATTTATTTGTTTTTGGACAACTTTTTCGAATCTGTGTATAGTAACCCCCTCCCCCACCATCAACGAAATATTAATTACTAACTCATATTTTTGTAAAACAACAACAAAAAAAAAACATTTAGCGATTCAACATTTTTGCTACGTTCGGCTTCATTCACTGATTGTTGGTCAAGTCCAAACCATGAATGATTGACAGAAACTCCCGAGGATACAGATCAAATTCTGCAAGAGTACCATTTTTTTTCATTTTTGCCTTCTGTTTCACTTTTTGCAGTGGATTGCTGTACTAATATAAGAAACATGCATTTTCTCTTTTTATTAAATTTTTCCATTACAGAAAATTGAGCCACTGCAACGCGTGGCAGGGTACAGCTAGTTTATAATATATATTGAAACAAAGAATATTATTCATACTTTATCATAATTATTGAAACAAAGACTATAATTCATACTTTATCATAATTATTGAAACAAAGAATATCATTCATACTTTATCATAATTATTGAAACAAAGAATATAATTCATACTTTATCATAATTATTGAAACAAAGAATATAATTCATACTTTATCATAATTATTGAAACAAAGAATATCATTCATACTTTATCATAATTATTGAAACAAAGAATATAATTCATACTTTATCATAATTATTGAAACAAAAAATATAATTCTTACTTTATCATAATTATTGAAACAAAGAATATCATTCATACTTTATCATAATTATTGAAACACATAGTATTATTCATACTTTATCATAATTATTGAAACAAAGAATATCATTCATACTTTATCATAATTATTGAAACACATAGTATTATTCATACTTTATCCTAATTATTGAAACAAAGAATATCATTCATACTTTATCATAATTATTGAAACACATAGTATTATTCATATTTATCATAATTATTGAAACAAAGAATATCATTCATACTTTATCATAATTATTGAAACACATAGTATTATTCATACTTTATCATAATTATTGAAACACATAATATAATTCATACTTTATCATAATGATTGAAACAAAGAATATAATTCATACTTTATCATAATTATTGAAACACATAGTATTATTCATACTTTATCCTAATTATTGAAACAAAGAATATAATTCATACTCTATCATAATTATTGAAACAAAGGATATAATTCATACTTTATCATAATTATTGAAACAAAGAATATCATTCATACTTTATCATAATTATTGAAACAAAGAATATCATTCATACTTTATCATAATAATTGAAACAAAGGATATGATTCATACTTTATCATAATTATTAAAACAAAGAATATAATTCATACTTTATCATAATTATTGAAACAAAGAATATAATTCATACTTTATCATAATAATTGAAACAAAGAATATAATTCATACTTTATCATAATAATTCAAACAAAGAATATAATTCATACTTTATCATAATTATTGAAACACATAATATAATTCATACTTTATCATAATTATTAAAACAAAGAATATAATTCATACTTTATCATAATAATTGAAACAAAGAATATCATTCATACTTTATCATAATTATTAAAACAAAGAATATAATTCATACTTTATCATAATTATTGAAACAAAGAATATAATTCATACTTTATCATAATTATTGAAACAAAGAATATAATTCATACTTTATCATAATAATTGAAACAAAGAATATAATTCATACTTTATCATAATAATTAAAACAAAGAATATAATTCATACTTTATCATAATTATTAAAACAAAGAATATCATTCATACTTTATCATAATTATTGAAACAAAGAATATCATTCATACTTTATCATAATTATTGAAACAAAGAATATCATTCATACTTTATCATAATAATTGAAACAAAGAATATCATTCATACTTTATCATAATAATTGAAACAAAGAATATAATTCATACTTTATCATAATAATTGAAACAAAGAATATCATTCATACTTTATCATAATTATTGAAACACATAATATAATTCATACTTTATCCTAATTATTAAAACAAAGAATATAATTCATACTTTATCATAATAATTGAAACAAAGAATATCATTCATACTTTATCATAATTATTGAAACACATAGTATTATTCATACTTTATCATAATTATTGAAACAAAGAATATCATTCATACTTTATCATAATTATTGAAACACATAGTATTATTCATACTTTATCATAATTATTGAAACAAAGAATATAATTCATACTTTATCATAATTATTAAAACAAAGAATATAATTCATACTATATCATAATTATTGAAACAAAGAATATAATTCATACTTTATCATAATTATTGAAACACATAATATAATTCATACTTTATCATAAGTATTGAAACAAAGAATATAATTCATACTTTATTATAATATTGAAACACATAGTATTATTCATACTTTATCATAATTATTGAAACAAAGAATATAATTCATACTTTATCATAAGTATTGAAACAAAGAATATAATTCATACTTTATCATAATTATTGAAACAAAGAATATAATTCATACTTTATCATAATTATTGAAACAAAGAATATAATTCATACTTTATCATAATTATTGAAACAAAGTATACAATTCATACTTTATCATAATTATTGAAACAAAGAATATAATTCATACTTTATTATAATTATTGAAACACATAGTATTATTCATACTTTATCATAATTATTGAAACAGAGGATATAATTCAAACTTTATCATAATTATTGAAACACATAGTATTATTCATACTTTATACACAAAATATTTGTTGATTCCAAATAATAATAAAATAACAAATTCATCCATACATGGTAATTATTAATAAGGAGGAACACCTGCCAAATAGTGGATGGGAAGATCGAGGAGATGAGAGCAACACCTAGACCTACCACTGGAAGTACACAGAGATTTTTCGAATCCTAGAAAGGCTTATTCGCACTAAGATTTCAGAGCATCAATAGCTGTCATTAGTGAGAACTCTATGATGAACAGCTGTTGCAAGAAAATCAGTATGGTTATCCAAAAGCCGAGACTATTGGGAATATGGGGAAAAATGTCACACAAACTCCAGAGTGCACGACCTGTTTATTTTTGTGAGAGAACTTAGCAACAATACTAAACCCATTAGAGATATCATAAGCAAGAACTGTATTGTTAAGATGCCCCCCATTCCATCTAAACGTTCAGCAATTAAAATTCTATTTCAAAATTAAGACTAAATGACGGACAGACTAAATACGTGACTAATTATATAGAGATGTTTGGAAGCATAACAAATGTAATTTCAAACTTCACGTATTATATAAAAGATAAATGTCTGTGTGTATCTTTTCACATCTTGTCATTCACAGCTAGAAGTAATAAACGATAAAACAAACACCCACAAAGTAGGTCTATTCTTGAGCAGCGTTGCCCTGAATGTATAATATCTAAAATTTAGAAAGTA
The DNA here is from genome assembly GCF_053919585.1 of Euprymna scolopes. Lineage (NCBI taxonomy): Eukaryota > Metazoa > Mollusca > Cephalopoda > Sepiida > Sepiolidae > Euprymna > Euprymna scolopes. Next base: position 140,334,940 of record NC_136482.1, read on the forward strand.
TTATTCATTCTTTGCAGATTAACTGGACTCATTTCATCAGAAAGGGTTGGTTTTTCAATGTTATTATTATGTACTAATCTGGAAAGAAAATGTGGACTAATTCCATGAAGAATCTTTTATATGCAAGAGAGTGGTCTGTGTGTTATTGTGTGTGTCAAGGGAGATGAATGGGCTGTGCAGAGAAGACATTAGAGTTTGGGGAAAGGGAGGTGTAAACAGAAGGTGAAAAAAGAGAAAGATATGGAAGGTAGAAAGCAGTAATAGAACTTTTGCCCCGGACACCGCCGAGTGGCCTAACTAGTACCAAATAAAATGTTAGCCCTCCCCCCCAATAGCATTGTAATCGTTAACTTAACGCCTACAAAACAATATGTAGGAGATTTCTCATAATGTGACCACCATAATTTAATGCACAGGAAACTCTACCCACTGAGATAAATTATCTTTAATTTATTTCACACTTAGTCCTTTCTTTGCTTAATATTTCTTATGAAAATGCCATGTATCATTTGGCAAATTTCTTTCACAATTGTCTTTTTAATGAGATATTCTTTTATCTGAAACAGATAAAGTAATGATTTAAATATTCATACTTCACACCCAAAATTAAAATTCTCATTTATAGTAAATGGATAATTTCTCACGCATAATCAAGTTTCTTTTTACACCCTACAACCGTACACGCACAGTTTTTTCTACTTTTGTTTGCTAGCACCTAATAACATCTGGATTCGTGCGTCCACTTGTATATATATATATATATATATATATATATATATATATATATATATATATATATATATATATATATATATATATATATATTCATTCTAAAGAAGCTTTGAATAAAAACATGCAAAAATAAAAATAAAGAATGCAGTTTAAATTCCCGGAAAATAAAAAATTAATTTTAACCTATCGCAGACTTAACACCTGCATAATCTGACTTCTAAAAAGTTCATAATTACAAAAGAGAATTCATTTATATAAGGATGAGGAAAAAAAAGAGAACCCTAACTAAATTTTTCAATAGAAATAGACTTAGCACTTGCATAAGCCGATTTCGCAAAAGTCTTCACTTTTAAAAGATTTTAACTATACAGGCTGACCCCCCCCCAAAAAAAACAAAAAAACAAAAGCTAAATGGAGGCCATCTAGAACATATGCTGTTGAACGGAGAAAAAAAGGCCAAAGACGCTAGTGTTTTGATGTGATGTTTTGAATATAATAAACTAGATATGACCAAAGTTTCATTTCATTCGGACAAAATGTCTATTCACATTACATTTGATACTATGTAGAAAGATGAGCAGCAAGATGTCTATTCACATTACATTTGATACTATGTAGAGAGATGAGCAGCAAGATGTCTATTCACATTACATTTGAAACTATGTAGAGAGATGAGCAGCAAGATGTCTATTCACATTACATTTGATATTATGTAGAAAGATGAGCAGCAAGATGTCTATTCACATTACATTTGATACTATGTAGAAAGATGAGCAGCAAAATGTCTATTCACATTACATTTGATACTATGTAGAAAGATGAGCAGCAAAATGTCTATTCACATTACATTTGATACTATGTAGAGAGATGAGCAGCAAGATGTCTATTCACATTACATTTGAAACTATGTAGAGAGATGAGCAGCAAGATGTCTATTCACATTACATTTGATACTATGTAGAAAGATGAGCAGCAAGATGTCTATTCACATTACATTTGATACTATGTAGAAAGATGAGCAGCAAAATGTCTATTCACATTACATTTGATACTATGTAGAAAGATGAGCAGCAAGATGTCTATTCACATTACATTTGAAACTATGTAGAGAGATGAGCAGCAAGATGTCTATTCACATTACATTTGAAACTATGTAGAGAGATGAGCAGCAAGATGTCTATTCACATTACATTTGATACTATGTAGAAAGATGAGCAGCAAGATGTCTATTCACATTACATTTGAAACTATGTAGAGAGATGAGCAGCAAGATGTCTATTCACATTACATTTGATACTATGTAGAAAGATGAGCAGCAAGATGTCTATTCACATTACATTTGATACTATGTAGAAAGATGAGCAGCAAAATGTCTATTCACATTACATTTGATACTATGTAGAAAGATGAGCAGCAAGATGTCTATTCACATTACATTTGATACTATGTAGAAAGATGAGCAGCAAAATGTCTATTCACATTACATTTGATACTATGTAGAGAGATGAGCAGCAAGATGTCTATTCACATTACATTTGATACTATGTAGAAAGATGAGCAGCAAGATGTCTATTCACATTACATTTGATACTATGTAGAAAGATGAGCAGCAAAATGTCTATTCACATTACATTTGATACTATGTAGAAAGATGAGCAGCAAGATGTCTATTCACATTACATTTGATACTATGTAGAGAGATGAGCAGCAAAATGTCTATTCACATTACATTTGAAACTATGTAGAGAGATGAGCAGCAAGATGTCTATTCACATTACATTTGATACTATGTAGAAAGATGAGCAGCAAGATGTCTATTCACATTACATTTGATACTATGTAGAAAGATGAGCAGCAAAATGTCTATTCACATTACATTTGATATTATGTAGAAAGATGAGCAGCAAAATGTCTATTCACATTACATTTGATATTATGTAGAAAGATGAGCAGCAAAATGTCTATTCACATTACATTTGATATTATGTAGAAAGATGAGCAGCAAAATGTCTATTCACATTACATTTGATATTATGTAGAAAGATGAGCAGCAAAATGTCTATTCACATTACATTTGATACTATGTAGAAAGATGAGCAGCAAGATGTCTATTCACATTACATTTGATACTATGTAGAAAGATGAGCAGCAAAATGTCTATTCACATTACATTTGATACTATGTAGAGAGATGAGCAGCAAGATGTCTATTCACATTACATTTGAAACTATGTAGAGAGATGAGCAGCAAGATGTCTATTCACATTACATTTGATACTATGTAGAAAGATGAGCAGCAAGATGTCTATTCACATTACATTTGATACTATGTAGAAAGATGAGCAGCAAAATGTCTATTCACATTACATTTGATACTATGTAGAAAGATGAGCAGCAAGATGTCTATTCACATTACATTTGAAACTATGTAGAGAGATGAGCAGCAAGATGTCTATTCACATTACATTTGATATTATGTAGAAAGATGAGCAGCAAGATGTCTATTCACATTACATTTGATACTATGTAGAAAGATGAGCAGCAAGATGTCTATTCACATTACATTTGAAACTATGTAGAGAGATGAGCAGCAAGATGTCTATTCACATTACATTTGATACTATGTAGAAAGATGAGCAGCAAGATGTCTATTCGCATTACATTTGATACTATGTAGAGAGATGAGCAGCAAGATGTCTATTCACATTACATTGTATACTATGTAGAGAGATGAGCAGCAAGATGTCTATTCACATTACATTTGAACTTCTGCATGTCAGGACAGCTGGGAAAGCAGAATCCCGGAAGAGAGTTCTAAAGCCTAGCAGTTCTGGGGAAGAAACTATTGGAGTAAAAGGCTTTCTTACATCTAGGGATCTCTACTGTGTATGGGGTGGTATTTTGCTGCTTGTTGGGTTTGTCAGGTGTATTTACGCCAAAGGGGTACGAGTACTTGTAGTTCGTCGGAGCATTCACCATTAAAATACTTGTAGAACAGGCAGAGGGAACCAGCATTTTGTTGATGGTACAGAGGTTGAAACTTAGATGACAGTTCAGGATCTATCAGGTTGGCGACTCTCTTTTGAACCCTGTCCAGAAGTAAGAAACTAGTAGCAGATGCACCAGCCCAAATGTGGCAATAATACTCCATACATGGGCGAATGCTGGCCTTATTGAAGCACAGAATATTATTATTAGTACAGGATACTGTAAGTAGCTTTCTAGCATGATAGAGAGAGCCTACGTTCCTTGCAGCGGCCCTGGCAATGCTCTCAATGTATCTGTACGAACTCATGTTCCCTAGGAACGTTAGGTCAAGGAGTTTACCAAAGTACTTTCATGGTAATGTATCTCTAGCCATTGCTATTGGTGGCTTAGAAGGTTTCTTGTAATTGTTGAAGGAAACAAGCTTAGTCTTGGCAACATTGAATGTGACCATCCATTTATGCTCCTATTTCACTACAGATTGGAGATCTTCCTTTAGTTTTTTTTTCATTTCCTTAGATATGTGTTCATTTGTTTTCTCCTCGTGTTTGTTATAGAGTGGGGTGTCATCAGCAAATATACTCATCTCAGAGACAATTTTATCAGAGAGGTCATTAATGAATATTTGGAATAATAAAGGATCAAGGATAGACTCCTGAGGTACTCTCGCATTAATATCACATTGTTTAGATATATGACTGTTGAGGACAACCTGGATTCTTATTTTACTTAAGAAGGATTTAATTATATTAAGTATTCGTCCAGTGATACCGTATGATCTCATTTTCTTGAGAAGACCATCATACCCTTAAAACCTTAGGTATATCTAAGGCTACCACTCTACCCTCCTCTGCTTTGCCCAGTGTATGTTATATATGTTCAGAGATTACAGTTAGAATATCTGCTGTAGAAGGGCTTGCCTAAATTCATATTGTTGATTTAACAGAAGTTTAGTAACGGTAAGGTGATAGACTAAAGCTTGGTGAATTAAGGACTAGAATATTTTGGCGAAAAGTGGGAGGAGGCTAATGGGGCGATAATTTAATGGGTCAGTTCTTTTGCCAGAAGTCTTTAAAACAGGTACGACAGAAGCAGTTTTCCAGCAGTCATATATATATATACTAGCATTTCAGCCTGGCGTTGCCCGGGTGTTTGGAGGTGTATGTTGAGCAAAGAAAAAAAAAGCGGTCAATTTTTTTAACTTTGACCCCTAAATCGTTGAATTTTGACCCCCTTAACAGCCAAATTTCTGGCCGAAAACGGATTACAAAGATTTTCCCAACTCTCAGTACCCTGTATATCAAATTTCGAGTCTGTAGACTTAAAATTGACAGAGTTATTGCGTTGGAAAATGTACACACACACACACACACACACACACAAACATTCACTTTTATATATATAATAGACTAGCATTTCAGTCCGGCATTGCCCGGGTGTTTGGATGTGTCTGTTGAGCAAAAAAAAAAATAAATAAAAGTGGTAGTAGGAAGGCAGGCTCGAACCAGTACTGCGAAGGAGGAAAAAAACGGGGGAAAAAACCTGACGTCTATGCTGATACGACCACCGCCAAACTGGAAGTGACAGTTTTTAAAATTAAGGCTAGACAATCGAAAAGAGAGGATGACTTTAAAAAATATCGGCGAAAAAAAGCGACACCCCCTTTGTAGAAAAGTTCCCTGTTGAAGATGAAGATATTAATGTTTGTAGCCAATTTTTCGATATTTGTCGTCTGAAAGGTCGGACTTTAAAACGATACTGATCTTGGTAAAATCCGTCGTCTCTGTCGAAAGTTTTAGGCAGACACGCCAACATACATACACTTATATATTGGCAACTAAAAGTTTCGACCCAAACAGATTAAAAAGCTTGCCCTATCTCTGAATACCCTTTATGTAAAATTTCAAACGTTTAGACCAGAAATTGTCTGAGTAATTTGGTAGATACTGCAGAGGTCAATTTTTTTTTATTTGACCCCTATTATGACCCCTTAACATTGGGCTCTAATTAAGTTATTAAGTAAGATCCATGTCCAAGGAACCTATATCTAAAATTCCAAGTGTTTAGACCAAAAATTGTCGGAGGAGTTTAGTAGAGTTTTCAAAGGTCAAATCGTTGAACTTTGACCCCTTAACAGCCAAATTTCTGGCCAAAAATCGATCACAAAGATTTTCCCAAATCTCAGTACCCTATATATAAAATTTCGCATCTGTAGACTGAAAATTGACAGAGATATTGCGTAGGGAAATGTACATGTACACACGCACACACACACACACACACACACACACACACACACACACACACATATACATACACGTTCACTTTTATAGGTATACTAGCATGGGTGCCGGGCGTTGCCCTGGTGTTTGGAGGTGTATGCTGAGCAAAAAAAAAAAAAACAAAAAAAAAACGCTCAATTTTTTTTAAATTTGACCCCTATTATGACCCCTTAACATTTATTGTTTTGGGCCAAATCAAATTATTAAGTTAGATACATGTCCAAAGAACCTATCTCTAAAATTTCAAGTGTTTAGACCAAAAATTGTCGGAGGAGTTTGGTAGAGTCCTTAAAAGTCAAGTCGTTGAACTTTGACCCTTTAACAGCCAAATTTCTGGCCGAAAACCGGTCACATAGATCTTCCCAAATCTCAGTACCCTGTATATCAAATTTCGAGTCTGTAGACTAAAAATTGACAGAGTTATTGCGTAGGGAAATGTACACAGATACACACACACGCACACAGAAAGACACACAGACATGTTCACTTTTATAGATATATAGATAGATAAGATATATATATATATATATATATATATATATATATATATATATATATATAAGCGAGGTAAGACACTGATAGAATTCAGATGAAAAATCCTGATAGATCTTACTTAAAGTTACTTAAAGTAATACTTTCAAGGAGATCCTAGCCAAAAAGGAAAAGCTCAATATTTAAGAATAGAGCAATATATAAGTTTCGTGGTTCAATTTTAAATTCTGAAAAAAAAAACAACATATAGAGACATATATTCGATTTAAGAATTTATTGTTTGACAACGGAATATATAGAAGGGGCTATTTTAATTTCCTTAACCATGGATTTTCAACAGAGGAAATGAAATGCAGTTAGCAAAATGTTCAGCTGCGAATGGACGCTATTTTGCTTTTCAGCACAATTATTGAAAATAGTTTTTTGAGTGGTTGTGGATAATTATATGGAGAAAATTATACGAAAAGAGAAGTTGATACAACCTGGGTAGTCCATTACCGGAAGGAGTCCAATGTCATTCGGGGTTATAAATCCGGGTGGGCAGAAAATAGGCACATGGGAGAAAGTGATATTCTCATATAGTGAAAGCGTACTGCTCCTTCTTGATATTTCGAAAAGTATACCGGGCAGCCTTACTCGTTGTTGCGTTGATTGTGTGTTATTTGCTGTGGTCCAAATGCTTTCTCGGTGTTAGCAAAGTATATTCGAAATTGGGTGGATATACCATTCCATTGTAATTATCCCCATGAGTGATAGAGGTTGAGCATTGAATTATGTGTGCAATGGACCTCGGAATCAATAGTGTAGTTATCAAAATACCAAAGATGGCAAAATACTCCTGGTGATGAAATTCGGCTGAGTACGCTGAAACGGCTTGTTTGAGGTATGAGTCTATTAGAAAGATAGTTCGTTATCTTGTTTAAATTGGATGAGGGAAACTTTTAGATGAGGGAAAGAGGAAGTGGGGTGAAGTAGAGAGGGTAAAGAGAGAGGGGGAAGGTTAAAGTTGGGCGAGCATACAGGTTCTTAATTTTAGGCGGGAGAAGGGGTTATTACGTTTTAGTATTCTTAAAGGGTTGACCTCTTGATTTTAAGTTCAAGTGGGAAATGGATATTCTTGTGATTTTCAATGTGGGGTTTGCATGATAGGGGGTGGGTATGCTGTTTTTGCTGTGGGGATGGGTGAGCTGATGAGGTGGAGATAGAGACGCGTCATGGTGTGAAAATATGGAATGTTTGGAGGGTTACTTAAATAAGTGAGCTTAAGGTTGGCCAATTTTAATTTTGAGTGTATATTTTAAAGGTGGCTTGGTAAGTTGAGATAAGTCAGTTAAATACGTTTGTTGTCGTAGTTTGATTTAGTTTAAATCTTTGTCTAAATTTTATTTAAAATACATATATATCTGTTTAGAGGCGATCTATGGATGAGTTTGTTTAGTTGTTCGTTGAGTTGGAATTGATGTTTGAGTGAGTGCTTTATATACTGTGGTTGATTATATATTTTTTATAAGATATTATTTTTTTATAAACGGGAATGTGGGGCTGGGTATGTGGTCGCCCATGCGTGGTTAATTTTGACTATTTGCATATTGATTACTTGTATATGCACCCATCAAACCTAAACATAAGCGTAAGTATAAGCACATATATACCCACAGATATTCATACATACGTACATATACACATACAGACACACACATACATACAGATAGCATACACTTACGTACAAACACTGATACATACCATGCTTACATAAATATATACCTATATATATATATATATATACGCATCGCTACACTAATGTATATGTGCACTCAATTACATATATATATATCATAACGCAAACACGCATAATAGAGAAGGGAACTACTTATACAGCCGGGCAAATATGAATCCATGCGTACTCAGTGTACAACTGCGCTCATAAGCACCGCATAACATCGATATAATCAAGTAAAAGGATGAAATTCATACTCCTAACAGCAAATATACAACTACATAAGGGTCATGTCTAGAAAGAGATACAGGTGCACACACTGATTCATAACATACGAATACAGAGAGCGTGTACGTAAGTTTAAAGATATATATGCATCACCAAATGATCAAGTATATTTGGTGATTCTATTTTAGAGAAGGGTGTATTCACCAATTGCCAACAACATTTTTATGGTCTAGGGAGATATAGATGGTTAGAGTGTACCAATATACGGCTAAAGTGTGTAACTCTGTTAAATATCCATGCTCACATAAACACACGCACATATTATTATTATATTATTATTGCCACTGCTTCTGAAGTGCAAAGGTTGCAGAGTTTGGATTTAGGGGATTATGAACTGGATTTTTTCAATAAATCCCATTTTAGCGAGTATGGAATATTCCTCTATTGGAGGTCTTTAATCGGAGTTGTTAGGGAGGTGTCTCTATTGCTATTTGGATTTTCATTATTAAAGGAGCTTATATGGTTGGAAATTCTCAGTTTAATTAGATTTGCTGTTGCATCGATATACGTGTAGGATTTTACATTAGCATTAATGGTGTTTAAGCTGTCGGAGTTTCTACTATGGGTGTGGGATGAACTTATAGAGGGGGACGGGATGATTAGATTCGAATCGTTTTCAGGATGGGCTTCCGAAGTAACTTGGGTGCTATCATGTGTCTTATTTATGGGGTTGGCATAGTTGGAGTTAGTGGAGGTCTCTAATGCTGTTGGTTCAGTAGTTAATGTGTTTTGAGAGCGATATTTCAGTGTTCCATCCGTTGCACTTGCTGTTGTGGTAAGGAGTTCAGTGACTGTACATGAATAGATTGCGTCCTTGTGGATGCAATCGTTTCGTAAGGGGCAAGTTGTTTGTTTCAGCAATTACAATTTTGTGTGGGTGGAGTCTGTGGGGATGGGCCTAGGATTTTCTTATTTTAGAATTGTTTGATGTTATTATCGTTTGTGCTATGTTAGGCATAGTGGAGTAAGACATTTTTATTGAATTTTTATTTAATATAGTGCTGTATCTATGGGGTTGTTAAAAAGATTGTTCAATTACTTTTAAAAATTCCTTAGGTATATTAGTTTTTACGTTGGAGCTGTATGGCGGGTTGAACCATATGGATTTTTTCCCCTTAATTTATTGTTATTCTTTTTGTTTTGTTTGCTATTGGATTTAGTCTTAGACTTTGTGTGCTCTAGATTAGGATTATGCTTGTTCGAGGAGTTACGGATGGGGTTATTGTTTTTCTTTTGGGTCATGTTATGCGTAATTATTGATTTATTTTTGTTGTTTTCCAATTTGTTACCTATGTATTCTATCTTATCCGTATATCCTGAATTGCGTAAGGCATTATTGTAAAAGGTTGCTGCTTGGCTAAATGTTTTCTTATCGGCTAATAGGCTTGATATTCTTTTTGAGACGAATAGTACAATAGAGTTGATAATAGATCTGGGATGATTCGATTGTTTATGCACATAGAAAAGGTTCAAATTAAGCTTATGGTAAGGGGAGTATGTTTCCGAATTTAGATTTAGGGATATGTCCAAGAAATTAGATGTCTTCTTATTAGGATCTACTTCAATAGAAAGGCCATAGTTTCTAAAGAATTCATGCAATTTCTTTACGGTATTATTGTATTGTCTGGGACAGTCTGTTGTGATGAAAAGGGCATCATCTCTATATAGGCCTCGCTGTAAGTTTTTGAATTCTAAGCTGAGCTCCCTTAACAGGTAGAGACCAACTAAATCAGTAACTGATGATGTGAGCCATTATTGAAAATCCATGGATTAAGGAAATTAAAATAACCCTTTCTATATATTCCTCTGTCAAATAATAAATTCTTAAATCGAATATATGTCTATATATGTTGTTTTTTCAGAATTTAAAATTGAACCACGAAGCAAATCTTTAAAAAAAACATAAAACGGAAGACCAGTACCCGAATTAAGGTAGCCTGCAGTTTAACTTGTTGCTGGCTATCTTGCTCTTGTTTGTTGCTGGATCTCAACATTTTGTAACCGAGAGAGAGACTGAGCTGTCGTACAAAACTAAGACTCTGTAACATCATCTGTGTACAGATACTCCTTCGGGCATTTGTCTATTAAAATGGTCCTGTGGCGATGGAAGTCATTTTTGGGCTCACGGATTTAAGTATCTCACAGAGTGGCACTCATCTGACAAGACATTGCAATCGTCATATGGTATATATATATATATATATATATATATATATATATGTATATGGTGTATATATATATATGGTGTATATATATGGTGTATATATATGTATATATGTATGATGTATATATATATGGTATATATATATATATATATATATATATATATATATATACATATATATGGCGTATACATATACATATGCATATATATATGTATGGTGTATATATATATATATATATGGTGTGTATATATATACATATATATATATGATGTATATATATATATATATATATATATATATATATATATATATATACGGTGTATATATATATATACAGTGTATATATATATATATATATATATATATATATATATAGTGTATATTTAAAGGGGTGAGAGCAATTTTCTATAGTGCAGAGTGTATTTTAATTTTAATATGGATGCTGCATGTTTTGACAAGCTTCTCAGCTTGAACTTTACTCCTGATCTGAAATAGAACACATCCATCAAATCCGTCGCAAAGGCCACTGGAAAAATGGTAGGACCCTTCTACTGAAGCAGTCTCTCTTTCTCTCTCTGTATATATACAGTGCTGACAAAAAAGAAAGTCCGCACTTGTAATTTTTTCAAAAACTGCAAATTTAAGCTAAATTTAATGGAACTGTTTAAACAAACTATACCTCATTTGATTCACCTTTTATTCCATTTAAGCTAAATTTGATGTAACTGCTTAAACAAACTATACCTCATTTGATTCACCTTTTATTCATGTATAATTTTACCTGCTTTTATTTGACTTTTAATTGAAATATGCTAGTGTTCACGTCAATTTAAAAAATAACTTTAAATTGAGGAGGCAAAAAGAAAGTCAACAGGAACAAATTCGTTTAAAACAAGCTTCTATCGCGTCTAAATCAGTTTAAAATATCTACCAACAGGCAACAAAGCATCTCTAATCGTAATTGCTGTTGTTCCAAGTTATACAACGTAACATTTAGTCCATATGATCTTAGTGATCATCAGGAGCTCATTAATCTCCACCATTCTGGTTTATCCAATCAAGAAATCGGCCGCAGATTGAAATGTGATGAGAAAAACGGTACAAAAGACTGTGCAAAAAAAAAAAAAAAAAAAAAAAGACACGGCAGTGTTCGTGATGCCCCTAAATCTGGTCGTGCTATAGTTACTTCTAACAGGGAAGATAATGCTATCAAGGTCTGCAATCTAAGAAACAGATTTGAAAGGCTCCCCAAATCCAACAACAGTGCAATCTTGTTAAAAAGTGCTCTTTTTCTACTGTCTAAAGGAATTTAATTTGCGAGGATATATTGCAAGACGCAAGTCAACGATTCCTGTAAAGAACAGAAAGCGCCGTCTGGACTTTGTCAGATGAAATGAAGATTATGACTCATCATATTAGTCAAAGGCGACGAAAGCAAGTTCAATAGGCTAGGCGGTGATGGTAAGCAGTACGTCTGTCAGAGGAAAGACGAAGAATTAAATCCTAAGTGCTCAGTTTCAATGCTGCAAGGTGGTGGATGTTCAGTTTTGGTGTGGGGCATTATTAGTAACAATGGTCCATGGCCTATAGTTCGCTTGCTGTTGTATAGCCGGGTGTTCATATTGTAGAAAGAGAGACGGATGGGGACATTCATTGATAAGAGGAGAGGTATTTGTACATTTTACAGTTCTTTAGATGGTTCTTCTTTTAACACAGATATTAGAGAGGGGAAAGAGTTTTCACATATATTAGAGAGAGGAGGGGACCAGGTAATACACAGTTCTTATAATACAAAAGAGGAGACACATTTCTTAGATGAGTTATACACAATGTTCATTAATAACGATGAGTGGGCACAATGTTCATATAAAGATGCGTTTCACATTACCTTTAGTTGTTGAAGAATGACCAACACAAAGACGCAGTTACAAAATTGTGATGATGTTCGTTAATTCATTCGACCGGTCAATGATGGATGACATCCAGAAATTCAAAGTCACTACATGATTACAACTTCTAACCCTTTGCTTCCAAAGGGGGATTCGATCCGGACTCGACTCTCCTGTCTCCCATCTGTCCAACTCTGACTCTCTGTCCGACCCTGTCTCTCTGACTGTCTGACTCTCTCTCTTTCTGTCTCCTAAAACTAGCAACTATATTGAGAATTCATTTCTCAGCCATGATGTCATCGCAGGGCCAAAAACGTGCTCGATCGATCCCGTGGCCTGAACATGCATGATCCTCACATGCCTGGAGACAAGAATTCTCTAACCTATTTTTGACCTAACCTATTTTTCAATATGTTTTTAATTTTCTATTGTTCGCTTCTAGATAACCTTGTTTTAATTCTGCTTTCAAATAAAGAATTAAACAATCCAAATTCCTTTTCACAATAACATCTCTAAACAATCGATTTCCTTCTGAATCTCTTTCCTGAACCTATTTCTGAACCTAGCTTACCAAGTTCAATTCTCGGTCTATCCCATCTCATTTTTACTTATTTAATGTTTTTCTTACTTACAAGGAAAGGGGACCTTTTATTGTAACATTGCAACGTCAAATTAATTCGACCAAGTACATTAATACGTTGACTACTTTGGTCAGAATTTGGATAATAAACTCATCTTCATGCAGGATAATGCTCCCATTCACACAGCTGACAATGTCAAGAGGTTCCTGGAAGAGCATATATTCCGTGTTTGGATTGGCCTGCACAATCTCCAGATCTCAATCCTATCAAAAACGTATGGCATTACATCAAGCAACAGCTATGCAATGATGAAGTTTCAAATTTGAAAGAACTTTGGATAAAAATTAAAGAAAAGTGGGATTCCCTTTCCCCGGAGTATTGCAAGGAATTACCCCCAAAATGCAGGCTGCCAAATTGCAGAAGGGATATGCTACTAAATATTAACTAGTTCATTGTGTTCCTTTTGTATTTGTGTTGCATTAATGTCCTAAAGTTACATTTAAATAACAATTTTCCATTGTGTGGACTTTCTTTTTACCACCTCAATTTGAAGTTATATTTTTAAATTGACGTGAACACTAGAATATTTCAATTAAAAGTCAAATATGAACAGGTAAATTATAGAAGAATAAAAGGCCAATCAAATGAGGTATAGTTTTTTTTAATAGTTACATTAAATTTAGCTCAATTTGCAGTTTTTGTAAAAATTACAAATGCGGACTTTCTTTTTGGCGTCTATATATATATATATATATATATATATATATATATATATATATATATATATATACCAGGTTAAAATATGCCCAAAAGTAAAAACTACTGAATTTAAACGAAGTTGTTGATAATGCTCGATTAAAAAGAGCACGATATTTTATTTAATTCAGGTAAAAAGAATTACTATAAGTCGCTACAATAAATTTACTGTGTCAGTATTAAAAGACACCGTCAAGTGACAAGAAACCAGTCATTTTATGAAAATGAAAATCGAATAAAAATGGAGACCAAATAATAGAAAAAATAGAAAGAGGAGAAAATAAGGAAGAAAAAAAAAAAAAGAAAAAAGCATTGCAGACCTTTTCTCTTAATAAAGTGGCCAGACGTGTGTGATTTGTTTTTCTTTTTAGAGAGGAGACGCTAGTTTAATCAATTATAATGAAACGAAAGACACTTTCATTATTATAAGGTCTGATGATAATTCTGTTTATCTAAATTGAATAAAATAAAATAATAAAATTTTAAATGTTTATTTATTTATGTGTGTGTAGACATATCAATAAAATTTTCAAACGGATGCACCGAATTGAAAAAAAATTGTGAGTTCCTAGATTGTCCTTATCTATATATGGTTCGTAACGAACAACGCACACAAAAAGCCCGAAATAAGGTTTTTGGGCCGTTTTGGGCAAATGTCGAAAAAGGTACCCGCCCACGTCAACGAAATTTAGCACTGTCTGTATACAGTCGCGGTAACATCTTTCGGTATGTGGACAGGATTTGTGGCACAATGGATAATGCGTCTAACTACGGATCAGAAGATTCCAGATTCGAATCCTGGCAAGTTCGTAATAATTTTAACCATCGTTTTATCCAACGTTTACTCATTATCCTTACCCTTAGTTTGGGTATTTTTTTTTCGGGGATTTTGTTTTGCACATATGGGAATTTCCCATACTCCAAGTTCACAAGGTAAGCATTGATGGTAAGACGATGTTGAGTGTACTTGATGTTACTCAATTACTTTATGAGTGTACTCAATTTTGTGTTTGATTCGGTGTTGTGTGTGCCGACGCGGCGCAGCCGCTAGTATATAATAAAGCTGAATATGTGTGTGTGTGTGTGTGTTGTGTGTATATATATATATATATATATATATATATATATATATATCGACTGGTGTTAACCATGACATCCTGCACTGAAGATTCCCGAAAGAATGAAACACTAGTGTCTGTTTTTTATAGTATATATATATATATATATATATATATATATATATATATATATATATATATGACACTAGTGTCTGTCATCCACGCTAGGATTCATCAGCCTGATGAATCCTAGCGTGGATGAAACGCGGATAAAATATATATGGCAATTAAGTTCCACAGAATATTCCGCATTTCATCCACGCTAGGATTCGTCAGTCTGATGAATCCTAGCGTGGATGAAACGCGGAATATTCTGTGTAGATTAATTGCTATATATATTTTATAACTTACTACCTAGCTCTACCTACGTATTGTGCACTGTTGAAGTAAATATTTAAAGTTTACGCATAAATTTATACTTTCGTATATTAATTTGTGTGATTAAATGAAGTAGTCACACACACACACACACACATATATATTAAGAGGTATATTTGGTAAAAAACAAGGATAAAAATTGATCAATACGCTAGTAGAGTTAAATATATATATATCATTCCTTAATTGGAATGTTTTTATTTTGAGATGAGCATTTTTATGTTAATTTTTATTTTTATTTTTTTTTTCGGACTATTAGTCTCATCTTTATTAGTTGTTGTTTGTTTGTTTTTATTGGTTCACAACGTTTCGGCCAACTTCCTCTGGCCTTCGTCAGGTGGTAACCGCGACGGATAGGAACTTCGAATCTCCTAACTGCATCCTCAGCCATCACTGCCATCCGTAGTTGTCGTCGTCTCACCACATTTTTTACCAATTACCTCTGGCACGCTTTGGGTGGGATTGAAACCGCTATCTTCAGACAATGTTCATCTGGAACCGTAGAGATTCAACGTCTCTATCAACTGTGCCACGGGCCCCGAAGGGCGATCAAGGTTGGATTCTTTGATCTTATAAATCCACATTTATTTATTATCTGATCTTCCATAGTCGGGTCCGTACCGATTGGTATATATATATCATTCCTTAATTGGAATGTTTTTATTTTGAGATGAGCATTTTTATGTTAATTTTTTTTTTTTTTTTTTTTATTTCGGACTATTAGTCTCATCTTTATTAGTTGTTGTTTGTTTGTTTTTATTGGTTCACAACGTTTCGGCCAACTTCCTCTGGCCTTCGTCAGGTGGTAACCGCGACGGATAGGAACTTCGAATCTCCTAACTGCATTCTCAGCCATCACTGCCATCCGTAGTTGTCGTCGTCTCACCACATTTTTGACCAATTACCTCTGGCACGCTTTGGGTGGGATTGAAACCGCTATCTTCAGACAATGTTCATCTGGAACCGTAGAGATTCAACGTCTCTATCAACTGCGCCACGGGCCCCGAAGGGCGATCAAGGTTGGATTCTTTGATCTTATAAATCCACATTTATTTATTATCTGATCTTCCATAGTCGGGTCCGTACCGATTGGTATATATATATCATTCCTTAATTGGAATGTTTTTATTTTGAGATGAGCATTTTTATGTTAATTTTTTTTATTTTTTTATTTCGGACTATTAGTCTCATCTTTATTAGTTGAATAATAATAAATAAATAAATAAAATAAATAATAAATAAAATAAAAATTAACATAGAGTTAAATATGTTTTTTAAAATTATTTCAACCTCGAGTGTGTTAACTTAAATCATTAATCATTACAAGTTGTTTGTTTCAAAGATTTTCCGTCTATATCATTAGATGATTTAAGTTAATACACTCGACGTTGAAATAATAAAACATACACAAATATATATATATATATATATATATATATATATATATATAACTGCTTCATTTACTCACATAAAATTAATATACAAAAGTATAAATTTATGCGTAAACTTTAAGTATTTACTTCAAAAGTGCTCAATACGTAGGTAGAGCTAGTTAGTAATTTATAAAATATATATGGCGATTAAGCTACACTGAATATTCGGCGTTTCATCCACTCTAGGATTCGGCAGGCCTATGCGCGAATTCTGTGGTTGTTTCTCGTTTTTATATATGTTGAGGATTTTAGTTAGCCAATCAGCTTTCTAGTATCCACCGCGCCCCTTCCTATCAGCCTATGGAGCCTATTCGTGTATAGACACACACACATTCAGCTTATATATATATATATATATATATATATATATATATATATATATATATATATATATATATGCATATATATATATGCATATATATATATATATATATATATATATATATATATATATATATATATATATATATATATATAAGCTGAATGTGTGTGTGTCTGTACACGAATAGGCTCCAATATTATTTACTATTATACTAAATAGACCACATACAATGATAGAAAATGTATCAAGGAGTAAAAATGGCTATGTTACATGTTGAAAAGTGATGATTTATTAAAATTGTGGGGTCTGTGTATGTGCCCGCTCCCCAAAGAATGGAAATAAAAAACAAGAGGGAAAAACTTTTACAAAAGATTTTGATATAGATGCACATAAAAATACTTTGATAAGTATGTTTCAGCATGAATAGGGATGGTATAATAAAATTGTGGGGTCTGTTCACGCCTGCCCTCCATAGAATGAAAATATGCAACAAACTTTAACAGACTTTTGATATCTGTTTGCATAAATATACTTTGATAATTATGTTACAGTTTGAAAAAATATGGTATAGTTAAATTATAAGGTCTGCGTTCACACATGACCTCCATAGAATGGAAATATGTCATAAAGTTTAACAAGGTTTTTTAATATAAATCCACATAAGAATATTGTGATAAGCGTGTTTCAGTTTGAACAAGTGTGATATAATAAAATAATGGGGTCTATCTGGCTTCCATAGAATGGTTTTTAATTTTTTTTACTAAAATATAGTTTAAGAAAAATAAGTTGTTTTTGTGTCATGTTGAAACCAATTTAGTTGACAGAAATAGAAGTTGACCAATATTTAAATAATCTATTATATAAAAAGCAGATGTGTGTGTGTGTGTGTGTGTGTGTGTTGCAAAAAATTTTGACAGACGCATCGGAACATAATAAAATCGGTATTGTTTTAAAGGTCAGTCTCTTCAAATATCGAAAAATTGAGCAAAAACATTAATTCCTTCACCCTCAACTGGACAGGTTTCTACAAGGAGGGGTCGGTTTTTTCGTCGAAATTTCCGCAAGTCATCGTCTCCTTTTGATTGACAATCCTTAATTCCAACGCTCGCGGCATCTAGAGTTGTGATGGACGCATCAGTTAAGGCGTTAGTTTTTTTTTTTTTCACCTTCTTTTCCCCCTTCCCGTTACAGGTTTAAGCCTTCTTGCCTACTACCACTTTTCCTTTTATTCTAACACCTCTCACCCCCCCCGTTACTACCACTTTTTTACCCCCGGTGTTTCTTACTACACCACCTTGCCACATCCGGGCAACGCTGGGTACCCCAGCTAGTATGTATGTATGTATGTATGTATGTATATATATATATATATATATATATATATATATATATATATATATATATATAATAGTTTTATTCAATTTATAATAAAATAATTATATACAGTAGAATCCTGGGATTCGCTATTAAAAATTATCAACAAAATACAGTACAGTATGTAATACACACATATATAACAAATAAAAACTAATAAACATTTTAAATAAGACATTTATTTATAAATAACACCGTAAAGCTAGGCAAATAAAGTAACCAGGGGTCGGAAATACATTGTATTCTACATCCTAACCTGAAAAAAAAACACATCCTGGGGCAACCGTGTCCCAGAGTTTTATATATATATATATATATATATATATATATATATATATATATATATATATATATATATATATACGAGGGGTGTGTAATAAGTAATGCCCCTGACCCACTTCCAGTTGTCTGATCTAGCTGAAATTTTGCATGTGCAATGATTTATATCTCTATGGGTTCTGTGGCAAATAACAGCTCTGAACTAAATGTGGTTTCTGTTTTACAGGTGTTTGAACTGAGTCAGGTGTGAAATGGGGCCTGTTGAATGCCGAGCAGTGATCCGGTTTTGTATTTGAAAGGACGCAAACTACAGGAGATTTTTGATGAAATGAAACAAACTTATGGTGATAATGCCACATCATATGACCTTGTAAAACGCTGGCATCGCGAATTCAAACATGGCCGGAAGTCTGTGGAAAAACCTTCCAGACCTGGTCGCCCTCCCCTTCTGCCATTGATGATCTGTCCGTCAAGTTGAGGCTGCCATTTTGTAAGATCGGCGCATTACTATTGGTCAAATAGCCCAAGATGTCAAGATTAGTACAGGTTCTGTGGAAACTATCATTCATGACCATTTGCATATGCATAAGGTGTCTGCCAGATGGATTCCCAAGTTGCTTACACCATTCCAGAAGCGAGAACCGCGTTGAATGCTCCAGGATGAATTTGGATATGTGCCAAGAAGATGAGTCAAAGTTTTTCAAAAGACTGACTATGCAGGATGAAATCTGGGTCCATCACTATGATCCAGAGACCAAAGCCCAGTCAATGCAGTGGAAGCACTTTGACTCACCACCTCAAAAGAAGGCAAGGGTGCAGACCTCCGCTGGCAAGGTCATGCTCACAGTCTTTTGGGGCCAGGACGGAGTAGTGATGAGAGATTTCCTGGCAAAGGGTACCACAATTATAGGAGCCTATTATGCTTCACTTTTGAGAAAATTAAGGGAAGTTATCAAAATCAAGATGCGGGGAAGATCAGCAAAGTTACCCTCCTCCTGCAGGACAACGCTCCAGTTCACAATCCGCATGTCGCCAGATCAGAAGCACGGGCGTGTGGTCATGAAATCCTCCCCATCCTCCCTACTCTCCTGACTTTGCACCCTCTGACTTTCACCTCTTCCCAGTCATGAAGTTGTTCTTGAAACGAAAACGTTTCCCAGATGATGCAGCCTTGATTTCTGAAGTCACGTCGTGGTTGGAGGACGAACCTGGGGTGTTCTACAAAAACGGTCTGCAGAGCTGCATCAAACGATGGGAGAAATGCATAACTCTGGGTGTTTCCTATGCAGAGAAAGACTAATAACTGTGTAAAGTTTTGTTACTCTACTCCATGGGAAGTGGGTCAGGGGCATTACTTATTGCGCGCCCCTCGTATGTATAAATAAGAGGTGTTTTTGAAGGCTTCACGATGCAGGAATGTACAGTCGTTGTTAGCAGATAAATAAACAAGTAATAAATAAATCAATACTATTCTTTTATTTACCTGATTGATTTGTTTTCTTTCTTTCCTTTTTTAGAGGGTATTTATCCCAAAGGTCCTCTTAACAGTTATTGTAATTAATTTTAACTTAACAGCATTCGAATTTATTAGAAAAAATTTAAACAGAACAGCCGCTTTACAGTTGACAGCTTAGAGAGTGGATATACGTTTCTCCACGCACGATGAGTGATGCACCCG
Source organism: Euprymna scolopes (assembly GCF_053919585.1). Taxonomy (NCBI): domain Eukaryota; kingdom Metazoa; phylum Mollusca; class Cephalopoda; order Sepiida; family Sepiolidae; genus Euprymna; species Euprymna scolopes. The sequence goes on from NC_136482.1 coordinate 140,355,408, forward strand.
AAGGACCTTTGGAATAAATACCATCTACAGTTGAAAAAGAAGGGAAAGAAAAAAACCCAATCAGGTAAATAAAAGAATATTATTAAATTTTTTATTATTTGTTTATTTATCTGCTTACGACTGTACATTCTTGCATTGTTAAGACTTCAAAAACGCCTTTTATCTGTTACATAATGCTTCAAGCAAACCACGACATACTTATATATATATATATATATATATATATATATATATATATATATAGTAATTTATAAAATATATATGGCGATTAAGCTACACTGAATATTCTGCGTTTCATCCAACTATAGGATTCGTCAGGCTTATGCGCATATATATATATATATATATATATATATATATATATATATATATATATATATATATATATATATATATATATATATATATATATATCTGTATTCGATTGGCAAAATTTTAAAATAATTGTAAAGAAATGAACCACAGCGGAAATTCAGTCCACTAAAATAAGATGGAAAACGGGGTGAGGAAAAATATTTTACTCGACTGAATTTCCGCTATGGTTCATTTCTTTACAATTATTTTAAAATTTTGCCAATCGAATAAAGTTATATCCCATTTATTGAACCATTATGGCAAAAACTTCATCCATTCGTTAAATAATATAATTCACCTGAGAAACAAGAAATCATTAAATGTAAAATCAAGTTCCTTCGTGGATGTCTATCGAACCATGTTGCACTGGGCTATATCTGCAGACGCATTTCCAAGATTAAATGTAGGAATTCTTGGAACCTTATGGTGGCCTTCCTAAAAGACGAAGTAACATTTTATTCTGATGTGCTTCTAAGCTTACGGAGTAAACATTACTCGGCTTGGTCTCTCGGTTGGAAAACGCTGTCTCCATTTGATAAACTTCGATTTTCTAAGCTACTTTCAGCCAAGGATGTTAAGTGTCGTCACATAAACAATCAAAAATTTACTAATTTCTTAAACCTTTTGATTAAAAATAAATTTGGCGAGCCTTCATTCTCGGATCAGCATATACTTAATTTCTCTAATTCAAATTGTCAGAAGTCGATACGTTTGTGTTGTCTAGGGGGCTCGAATTTTGTGCCCCCCTCGCCAGATTGACGTAACTCAAACTCTTAGGGAATTTGAGATTTTATTTTGACAAATAAAAAATAATGGTTCGGCTGACAACTTAAATCTTGTTAAATCTCGCTTGACTGAATTAGCCAATAAATTCAGTCAATGCAATATTTCTTCTCGCCGTTTTATTTGGCAAAGTAATCATTTCATTGCGGCTAAGCAATTAAAATGCAATAATGAGATTTACATTTCTCGCCCAGATAAAGGCAACGGGGTAGTTATCCTTAACCGCCAAGATTACATTGCAAAAATGCTTTCTATTCTTAACAATGATAGCAAATGTATCTGTTTAGGTTCCCTGGACTCCGATGACACTCCTTCCATCGAAACTAAGCTTCAAAATAAACTTCTTCGATGGCATAAACTTAAATATTTATCTAAGGAGGTTTATAATAATATCCGACTAGTGGGCTCTTAACACCACAGGATTTACGGACTGCCTAAGGTACACAAGATTGATACTCCATTGAGACCAATCTGGTAGGTTCGGCCCAACACAATCTGGCTAAATGGCTGGTTTTAATTCTTGAACCAGTCTGTTCTTTTTATTCAACACATTGCATTCCTGATTCTTTTCATTTCGCATCGACTATCAAGGAGCTTCCTCTGACCACTAACAACTGTTATTTGGTCTCCTTTGACATTACCAATGTCCCTCTTGACGAGGTCATTGACATATGTGCTGATTTTCTTTATAGAGGCTCTGGCCCCCTCCTCTCTTTTCCTGAGGCAGTGTTCGTTGAACTCATGGAACTTGCTACCATGTCTGTTTCCTTTAGTTTCACCGACGTGATGTATCGCCAGTTTGACGGTATATCTATGGGATCTCCCTTTGACCCAACTTTGACCAATATTTTTGTGGGCTTCTTAGAACAGACGTTGTTTGACAAGTGCCCCAGACCAGCATTTTACATGCGTTATGTTGACGATACTTTTTCTTTTTCATGATTAAGCTGTGTCCTTTTTCCACTTATTAAATAATTTACACCCTTCTCTCAAATTTACGATGGAGGTGGAAAAAGATAACTCCCTTCCTTTTCTGGATGTGTTAGTTTCTAAATGTGGGCTTTCCTTTCTGACATCTGTTTATAGAAACCCACTTTCACTGGTCTTTATCTCAGTTGGGATTCCTTTGCATCCACAACCAGGAAACTTAATCTTATTAGAAACCTAACCCATCGGGCACTTTTTATTTGTTCCCCGCCTTTTATTGATTCGGAAATTGAGAACATTAAAAGGATTTTCATTATGAATGGATATCCACCTCCATTAGTTAACTTAGTTATTAATAAGAAAATTCAATCCTTTTCTGAGTTACCAAAATATGGTCCATCTAGACTCCCGGTATACCTTAAGTTACCCTGGATTGGACCTGAAGGCCAACTTATTGGTGATAAGATTTCCTCTCTGGTTTCTTCTAATTTTGGTGCTCTATCCCTCCGAATTGCTTTTTCCACAAAAACCGCCTTTGCCTCTTTTCGTAAGGATGTCTTGCCTATCTCTCAATCAAGCAATATTGTTTACAAATTTCAATGTCGGTGTGGTGCTGTCTATATAGGCAAGACTACCCAGCGTCTTCAGGTTAGAATCGCCCAACATGTTCCCTGCTCCATTCGAAACCATCAACCTACTACCAGAAGGTCTCAATCGGTAGAATCGTTCATCGGCCAACACTTGGTCGATAAAAAGGATTGTGGTCTTGCATTCTCTCCGGAATGTTTTTCTGTTTTGCACTGAGGACGTACAAAGTTCCACCTGTCTATCATCGGGGCACTTGCCATCATTTCCAGCCCCCTACTTTGTGCAAGCAGAGAAACCTCCGGCTTCAATTAGAATTATTTAGATAGTCACAGTTTTTTTATATCCTCTCCGCTCTTACTCCATTCCACTACCTAATATTTTAAATAAAACATTTTTCAGACATATACCCTTGAAAGTTTGCCTGAACGAAAAACGTTTCGAGTGTATTTTAGCGATCTCGTTTTTAATCGGCTTATTTATTTTACTAAATTGTACATTTGTTACATGCAACTTCCCCCATTTTTTTTTCTTTTTTCTCACCCCGTTTTCCATCTTATTTTAGTCGACTGAATTTCCGCTATGGTTCATTTCCTTACAATATATATATATATATATATATATATATATATATATATATATATATATATATATATATATATATATAGAGAGAGAGAGAGAGAGAGAGAGAGAGATATTAGTAGATAATTATGTTAGTTATGGTTCATTTCTTTACAATATATATATATATATATATATATATATATATATATATATATAGAGAGAGAGAGAGAGAGAGAGAGAGATTAGTAGATAATTATGTAACCAGACTAGTTAAAATAAAAGAAATTATGATGTTTAAAGCCAACCTATATTGGGTCATGGAAAATAGAACATTATTTAAAACTAGCATGGATAGCTGGCTTCGGCATGAAGCTCCATTTAGACACACCTGTTATACAGGGAGTGCTCGTGCAACTAAAAAAAGAAAAAAATGAACCTTAGTGTCCGGGCTTGAATGTGAAACATGAAAGAGGGGAACAAGGCAAAAACTTACAACGAGTGCTTATAACGTCATAATGTTGACATATAAGCTTCTAAACATAATTTCAGTTTTATATGCGTGTGTGACTTGCGAAAAAAGTGACACAAAAGAGGACTGCCACAGGAGTAATTATTTTTTTTCCCCTAATTTTCACATATTATGCATCCGGGGCATTCATCTTTCAAATGATACTGGTTTCAACCCTGTCGGATGCAGATGACAAAAGTTTTATCAGACATACAAACACACACACAAACACACGGACGACTTCTCTTTATGCAATAGACAAGCATAGATACCAGCATTGCTCAGCTCGACAGGAAGTTCAGTTTGAACGCACCTGCTATACTTAGGATATTGAATACTTTCATGAATCCGCTGTCGAAAACTTTCCCCACTCTTTATCTATGCCTAAATTAAAACGTAGATTCCATGAACAAAGCTTCTTTCTTAGAAGTGCACGCCTGTGGAACTCTGTTCCATCTGCCTGCTTTCCTCCTGACTACAACTTGGATGTCTTCAAGTCCAACGTAAACAAATTCCTGATGAACCGCCCCCTTAAGTAGACACTTTAAATATCCACACTAATGTACTGTACTTACAATAACCCTTATCCCTGAGTGGCTTCCGGGCCTTGATAAGTGGTGACCATCTTGTAAAAAAAAATATATACCCTCAAAAGTGTTTCAATATTGAGCAACCCTCAGAAAAAAAAATTAGACACAGCTCGGGTGGAGAGAGATGTGAAAAAACCCAACAAACAAACAGCAAAATGAAATCGGCAAGAAAAAGAAGTACGTGAAAACCAGTTTAAGCAAACTTGAAAATAATTCAGTTTTTGTTTTAAAAGGAAAATAATCACATTACAAAATAAGAAAAATGTTACAGCAAATAAAACGCTTTTAACGCTGTTTAAATGTTAAGAGTTAAAAAAAAAAAAAATTGTTTGAAAAAAAAAAAAAATAGACCACCGTTACATGAGCTCAAACGTGAAAACTAAAAGCTTCCGACCCGACCCCATTATCCATCACCCTATGACGCTATCAGCGAAATAACGTCAGTTTTTTAAAAATTTTATTTAAACTAATTTAATAAAGACTGCTTGATGCGCATGCGTACTTGTCAAAGTCGTTTAAAACCGAACTATTTTTTCTGACCCCCTCCCCCCTATTAAAAATGTTTATTTCTAAACATCTAAATCTGACCCTCAAGATCGCCATGGGCATGGAATATGTACATTAAAGATGGCTTTCCATGTAGTAGGGATATCTCCAGTGAATACCCTAATTTACCTTATATGTGCTTCCGGGTTGCACTTGCTTACACCACTGCATTTATATTTGTTCTCTATCGCCCCCACATTAGCAGAGTTACTCTCTTCATGAGCATATCTGAGAAAATTGACCACATCCTGTCTGCTCATCCTTCGGCTAACATCCACATTTGTGGTGACTTCAATGTCCACAATGTGGAATGGCTAACCCACTCGAACAAGACAGATGATGAGGGATGGTTCTGTCATGATTTTGCCATTGCCTATGACCTCACCCAGATTGTTCACAAATCCACCCGTGTGCCCAATACTTCTGGTCAGTACGCTAGCCTTCTAGACCTTTTTCTCACATTTATGCATTTAATTTACCGTGCTGCAATAGTAACGTTCTTTTTTAGAAACTCATGTTAAACATGGGGAGGGTATTTTTAAATGTTATCGACTTGTACACTATAATTTAATAAAAATAAAAATATTGTAAAAATTTCATTTAAATTTAATAAATGAATAAATAAATAAAAATTTTTTTAATAAAAAACAATATTCCTTAAAATGGCATTTAACTTTAAAATACTATAAAAGAACATTAATTTATAAGCACACCAAAAAGAAAATAAATAAATAACAATTTAAAGATAAAACAAATAATATTTCGTAAAACTTTAATTTAACTTAAAAAATACTATAAAGAAAAAAAAAACAATATTCCATTTTATTTCGTTTCATTTTCCATTTCCGGTGCGATGTTTTGGTTTCTTAAATCAACTTTGAGACGAACTGTGTCTGTCTTTGTTTTATCGTTACTTCCATGACAAGTGCCTGTCTGAGCTCCAATCTCTGGTCCCCCCTCGCCAATCTTTCACGATAAACACCCGTCTAGCTGAAACCACTGTCAAAAATTTTCCCCACTCTTTATCTGTGCCAAAACCAAAACGTAGATTCCATGAACAAAGCTTCTTTTTCTCACAACTTCTCCTGAGCTATGTTCATGTTCCTTCTGTCTCCTCTTGGATCTTCCGACCACTCGGTTGTATCAGTTAAGATAAAAACGAAATGCAATTAGTCTTCAGACGTACCTCTCCACCATACTGTATATCGATACTCTACGGCTGACTGGGATAGCTTCCGTACATTTATATCTGATCTACCCCTGCATTCCATGTTTAAAAAGGATGTGTACTCCATAGTATCAGACCTGACCGAATCGTTAATTGTAGGCATAGACTGATTCATACCACCCAAAAATTCAAACAAAAACGTAACACCCAGCCATGGTTCTCCCCCTCACGCACAGAAATCATGTTTTCCATAGCTACTAACGTAATAGATGCACTGTAACTAGAGCTGCTTTCAGGACTGCCAGCAACCACTGTAAAAGAGTGATAAAAAATGCAAGAGAACTATATGCTCAGTCCGTTAAATCCAAAGTTGCTGAACAGCGGCTTGGTTCCCACCAGTTTTGGTAAATAGCAAACAGGATCCTGAATAGAAGCGTGCGTTCTATCCCAACCATCATCAATTGTCAAGAACTTTGCAATTAATTCTACCCTATGTGATGAAGGTCATCAACTCCCCGTATTTCCTCCTATAACAGATAACATGCTATGCAACATACAAATATCTGTGCATGAGGTTGCCAAGCCAATCAAGAACTTTGATTCCAGTAAAGCAACTGGCTCTGACGGCATTCCAATTATAGTGCTGAAAAAGCATTAACCAGAACTTGCCTCCATACTTACAAAACTGTTTAAGCGTTGCCTTAAGGAGAAGTGCTTCTCAACACCCTGGAAAACCTCATCAGTATGCCCTGTATTTAAGAATTCAGGTGATGTCATTTTCCTCTCAGTACAGACCAATAAGTCTCTTGTGTGTCATGAGTAAGTTGCTGGAATCCATATTAAATAGAGAGTAGTCAACGACCTCAGCAGAAATAACCTTAGTGACATTCAATATGGTTTCCGTTTTGCCAGATTTACAGCAGATGTGCTAACGGTTATATCTCATAGGATCAGTGAATCTCTTGACAAAGGCTTCCTTTCTAGGGCAATTTCTCTTGACATATCAAAAGCCTTCGTTAAGGTATGCCATAAGAGCCTACTTCACAAGATTTCCAGCTATGGTATAACTGGAAATGTGTTCTCAATCATTAAATCATTTCTCTCTGATAGGCTCATAAGAGTAGTGGTTGAAATCAGAGACTCTCAGTATTAATTCTGGAGTCCCTCAGGGGTCCATCCTCGGCCCAACTCTCTTCCTGATCTACATCAATGATCTCCCAAAACACATACTTAAATCATTCGTTGACATCGATGCTGATGACACGACCATCTATGGTAACACATCAAAGGCTGTAAATGACAAAGTTCTCTCTGATTATCTCTCCTCTGATCTTGGGCACATGGTACAGTGGAGGAAGAGATGGCTGGTTCCTATTAATGCATCTAAAACCAAGCTTCTATCTTTACATCATCAACGCTCTGATCCCCATCAGGCATCAATTGAAATGGATGGCTCTCGTCTAGGGAAGCTCCATGTTTTGATAAGCTTCTTACTCCTGATCTGAAATGGAACACATACATCAAGTCTATTGCCAAGGTCGCTGGAAAAATGGTAGTATCCTTCTACCGCTCCAGAAGATATCTCACTGCTGATGTAATTCTCTATCTATATAAAAGCCAAGTACGTCCAAGGATGGAGTACTGCTGCCACATCTGGGCAGGAGCTGCTAAAAACAGCCTATCCTACCTTAACAGAGTACAAAATAAGCTTTGTGGCTTAGTGGGGGATGCCCTTTTCTCCTCTCTACAAACTTCTCTCCCACAGGAGAGACGCTGCGAGCCAGTCTTTGTTTTATCATTACTTCCATGGCAAGTGCTCGTCTGCACTCCAATCCCTTGCCAATCTTTCACGAAAAACACCCATTTAGCTGAAACCACTGTCAAACATTTTTCCACACTTTATCTGTGCCAAAACCAAAACGTAAATACCATGAACAAAGTCTCTTTCATAGAAGTACTCGTCTGTGGAACTCTGTTCTGTTTGCCTGTTTCCCACCTGACTACAACCTGGATGTCTTCAAGTCCAACATAAACAAATTCCTGATGAGCTGCCCCCTTAAGTAAGACATTTTATCAAATCTCAACACTAACGTACTGTACACGCAATAACCCTTATCCCTGAGTGGCTTCCAGGCCTTGATAAGTGGTGACCACTTTGTAAAAAAAAAAAAAAAATAAATAAAATAATTGAAAGTTTTTTTTCTAATTCTTACATATTATTCGAGCAAGACATTGCTCTTTCAGATAGTAGCGGTCTTGATTGAAAAAAGTTTTGGCAGACATACAAACACACGCACACATATTTTCCTGTTATATTATAGACTAGCAGGGCTGCCCAACGTTGCTCGGGACCGTATAAAACACTGAGAAAAATGAAGTTGATTTTGAACATATCTGTTATTCTTAGGATAGAGGAATTTTTGATGCCTATGTATCATTTGCTATTTAAAGCAAAAGATTATTTTACCTACCTTAAGCCTGATATTACTTATCCCTGCTATACTAATTAAGAAATGCTCAGCTGAAGTAGCTCACGTACTTTCATAATTATACAACAAATGTCTTGCTGAATCTTGCTTTCTTGATAGCTGGAAAATTGCCTCTGTGGCAACAGAGTAGAATAATCCTGGTGAAAGAACTATATCTCTTTCATTTCTTTGCTAAAATATTTGAGTCATTAATCAATCAAGCACTAGTCCACCACTTCATAAAAGCTAATTTTCTCTCTGACTAACAGTATGGATTTAGGTAAACTTGTTTTACTGAAAATATTTTAACGGTAATCTCTGAACGTATATACCACACACTGGATAAAGCAGGAAAAGCTACAGTAGTAGGCCTTGATTTATTCAGAGCCTCTGATAAGGTGATGAAGTTTTCCTAATGAAAATTAGATCATACAGTATTACTGGACGAATGCTCAATATAATTAGATCCTTCTTAGGCAATAGGTAAAATTGGGTTATCCTTGATGCACGTACATTCCAACAACATGATATTAATGTAGGAGTGCTTCAGAGTCGATACTTGAACCTGTTCTTGATTAGTGATGATATTCATAAATGACAACTCTGATAAAATTGTGTATGAGATGGGCATATTTGCTGAAATACAAAGCTCTATGACAGGCGGAAAAACAGATGTAAACATATCCAAGGCATTGGCATAATCTTAGAAAACGACCTTCAGTCCATTGGATGGGGATCGTAAATGGATGGTAACATTTAATGCTACTAAGATTACACATCTTTCCTTTAACCATTACAAGAAGCTTTCTCAATCACTGGTAGCCATGACTAATGACATTCTACCAGATAGATATTCCTTCAAACTCCTCGGTTTAACATTCACAGTCAACATGAACTGGAATAAATATATTAAGGACATTGCAAAGGCTGCTGCAAAAAAGATGGGCTCCCTATACCGTGCTACAAAATTACTCACACCTAAGAGTATCCTATATCTCTACAAAACCACCACTCGCCTATGCATGGAGTATTGTTGCCACACCTGAACTGTTGCATTCACCACTAGTCTCTTTCTCGTGTTTTATCAATGTAGACAGTATGTATGAAAGGAGACAGAATCCAGAAAAGAGTTTCAAATCTAATAAGTCCCGCATTAACAGTCAAGCTCCAACCTCTATTCCATCGCCAAAATGTTGCATCGCTGTGCCTGTTTTACAAATATTCTAATATATTCTGATGAACTCGTTGTATTTGTACTCTCTCGACATTCATGCCCCCTACACATCCGTTTAGCAACAAAATTCCACCCTTTCACTGTAGAGGTCTCTAGATACTGGAAAGCCTTCAAGAAACAACTAACATGTTTTTCCTTGGACTAATAGACTTGGGATTCCTTCCCTGTTTCCTGTTCCCTTGACTGAATTGACATTTAGAAGTGTAATTATAACGTAAATCGACACCTCGCTCATTTCATTATGTAGAACTCTATTGACATGGTTCCAAACAGTATCCCCTCACGTTCAAGTGGCAATATGCCCAAAAGAGTTAAAAAAGAAAGAAAGACAACAAAAAAGGAGGCGAATTTTAAATCAGGTATAAAATAAGAAGGAAACGATGACTGAGAAGGAAAAGACCAGAAGATTGCCGTTTTTAATTCAATGATTCCCATGTTTTATCAATGCAGACAGTAGGTATTGAAGGAGAAGGGAAAACGAAAAGAAAAAAGTGGGAGAAGGATAGGTGGATATTTTTGGAATGAGCAAGATGGATGAGAGATGGTGGTGGTGGGAGTGGTGAGGATGGTAAAAATAGGAAAGGTCTAATATCAGCCAGGAACGGATTTGGGTTTGATTTGATTGTTTTATTTTACGGCATATCAACTCTTTTCGGGTTATCTAATGCCAAGATATAAACAAGTTGAAGCATAGAAAGTTTTTTCCAGAATGACTATTCTGGAAAAAACTTTTTATGCTTCAACTTGTTTATATCTTTACATATTTATTCATAATTATCTGTACCCTCCTTTGTTAATTCGTAGTGCTTGGTTTGATTGTCTTGTAGTGGATTCTGTTGTTTTCATTCCCGGCGCTGCAGAGCATGATTGAGTTTTGCAATGGGAAAAGTAAAGGGTTATAATATCATTGTTTGATTCAGGAAGCCAGTAAGGAAATGGGTGAGAAAAAGAGGGGAGGGATTTTTTTTTTTTTTTTTTTTTTTTGGGGGGCTTTACAGATCGTGATTGTGTTTTGCAAAAAGTTATAAAAAAACAACAAAAGTATTTGAATGTATGGTGCATTTGAATCAGGAAGCCAAATTCTTCAGACAACCTAATCTGGTAGCATCAGGCCAGGAATGGAGAAATAGTAAGTTGTATATAAAATCAAAGAAGGAGCTGACGAGCCAGAGGAAAAAGATCACGTGGTTGCCGTTTTTAATTCATTTATTTTATAGATTTTTGTTCAGTGAAAATTTGAAGATCAGTAATGTCGGAAATATAGAAAAACCGGATTTTTGCACAGTCTAATTTTCTTGAACGTTTTTTTTTATTTATATAAAAAGGCATGCTTTTTCAATAAAGTTATTTGCTATGATAGATTAGGGTCAGTTCACTGGCTGAAATATCAGTTGGCTTTAGAGGTGTATTTCTCTTATTTTTTAACACAATCATCTGTTTACATATTTGTCTACTAATTAGTAGACAAAATCTTAAAAAGACTTAATCTGATTCAGACCTTAGAATTCACCCTTCTCCGTTTGTCCGTTCGTTCTAAAAATTCACAATGTCTACTCATTACATTTTTTTGAAATTTTGCATTTGCAAATTTAGGCAAAGGAGAAAATGTAAGATTCTCGAATTTTTTTATAAAAATTTTGGTTACGTTCCCAGCGAGTCAATATATGCACTTTTCAGGACATAAAATATTTTCCAACTATTAGATTTTGCTGAAAATTACCCAAAAGCCCATGTGGGTATATATCTGGAAACATTACCCAAAAACCCATGTGGGTATATATCTGGAAACATAATATTTGACCCTGGGAAAATTCTGGTTGCATCCCCAGGGGGTGAAAGTGGTCAAAATGGCCAAAAATAGCACTTTTCAGGTCATAGAATCTTTTCCGACCATTAGATTTGGCTAAAAATTACCCAAAAGCAAGACCACATGATATACGTTTGAAAACGTAATATTTGACCCTGGGAAAATTCTGGTTGCTTTCTCAGGGGGTCAAAATGGACAAAATAGCACTTTTCAGTACATAGATTATTTTCCGACTGTTAGGTTTTGCTGAAAATTACCTAAAAGCAAGACCACATGAATATATATCTGGAAACATCCTGGGAAAATCTTGCTTTCATCTCTCAAAAGTCAAAAGGGGTAAAAATGCTGATTTTTAGCCCCGAATGGACAAAAATCACACATTTCGGGACATAGAATCTTTTCCGACCATTAATTTTACTGAAAATTACCCAAAAGCAAGAACACATGGATATACACCTCGAAATCTAATATTTGACGATAGGAAAATTCTGGTTGCGTCCTCAGGGGCTCAAAAGTTGTCAAAAATATGTTGTTTTTTAGTCCAAAATCGCAAAAAATAACTCTTTTTGGGACATAGAATCTTTTCCGATTATTAGATTTTGCTGAAAATTACCCAAAAGCAAGACCACATGGATATTCATATGGAGATGTAATATTTGACCCTGGGAAAATTCTGGTTGCGTCCCTAGGGTGTCAAAAGTGGTCAAAATCGCCCAAAATAGCACTTTTTGGTACATAGAATATTTTCTGATCATTAGTTTTGCTGAAAATTACCCAAAAGCAAAACCACATGGATATTCATCTGAAGATGTAATATTTGACCCTGGAAATTTTCTGGTTTCGTCCTCAAGAGATAAAAGAGGTAAAAAAAGATGTTGAATTTTTAAAATCAAAATGAAAAATTCTGGTTATTTGTTTCTCTCTCAGATAAAATGTTTAGGTTATTTCCCATTGATTGTTAAGTTTTTATCTTTATTTTTTAAATATTGTTCCTATTTACACGAGGGCAGAGTTAGACACAAGGTCGGTTATTTACATGGCGAAAATCTAGCTCCACCAAAAGGGGCACTCTAGATAGGAACAAAAATAAAAATTGCCTCAGTCTAGAAAGATATTATTCTACATGTAATTTGAACGAAAATTGTTTTTTGGCACTATACAGACGGCGCCATTGTTAGGAACATTTTTGGCATATAGAGGGCACCATTGTTAGGAACGATAACTCTAATTCCTTTTTGGAATAGTTACAAAACACCCCCTCCTATGTGAAATAGTAGGTTTCTAAATAATAATAACGTTAAAAAAGAGCATCACTTTCTATTTACTAATAAAGTCATTGAATTGAATTAATAAAACATAATTCATTCTTGGTCAAATAATACACAAAATAAATAAACAAAATAAAAAATAAATAAATAACACTAAAATACTTGGAAACCAAAAATTATTGTATCAAAATATAATTGTAAAAAAATTTATTGAAAAAAACAACATTTTTTGAATTAAAGCAACATTACTTGGCCTTTTGGCTAAGAGCAAAGTGTAGTATCTGTTCTGATACTATAAATCCTCTTTTCTGTCCTCCGTCATTGGAGGATAACTCCTTCTAGTCTGAGGCAATTTTTATTTTTGTTTCTTTCTCCACATTAAAAACTGACCTTGTGTCTAACCCTGCTCCTGCAGGGAGGCAAATAATGTCGGAAATTTATCCTCTTTCAGATAAATTCGACGCGAAAATAACGGCCAGGAAAAAAAAAAGAGCATGAAAATAAAAAAAGGAGGGGAGGGGGTAAAGAATGAAAATAAAGGTCTTATTTCAAAACGAAGAAGAGATTTTATTTACAATAAAGTTAGTTGCAAATTTTTCCTTTTGCGTGAATTAAATTCAAAGAATGCCAAGGTAGCAACAACGAACACAATATTAAGATTCAAAATGGTGGTTCCTAATCACACTCTCATACGTAATCAATTTTAGGAACGTACTCACAAATTGAAAGCAGTCAGGCATGTACCTTTTTCTTTTTTTCTCAATTCAAAGTCCTTTGAAATTTACACTCCTTCCATTTATGTGCATACCGTAGCCACGCAAATAAGTCCTTAGAAGTTCGCTTTCAGCGCGTCTTTGAAGGAGGCTCGTCAAAATTCCATATTCAGTTCCAGGCAATGAAACCACGTCCAATATCCTCATCGCCGGAATTTCAAAAGAGGCCGAATTTCGCGCTGGGCTCGTGACGTCATCAAGGTGCTAGCATTTCCCTTTTCTTCAAATTAAAGGGAGTTTCGTACAAACCCAAAATATATGAAACTAAGAATCATAAGATACGAAATACAGAAAATCAAATATAAGAACCAGAATAAAAATATATAAAAGTAAACAGGGGGGGAGGGCACTATTATTGGTACAAAAAAATTTCAACAGTAAATAGGAACATTGGATTTTTTTTCAAACAATTTAATGGAAACTCATCATAAAAAAATAGAATTTTAATAAAAATTAAAGAAACATTAGATTTTTTTCAAACACTTTTAAAACATTTTTTGAATTGAAGCATTATATGATTTTTTTTCAAACAATTTAACTGAAAGAAGTCGTTGTAAAAGAAAAACAGAAATTTAATAAAAAAAATTGTTTAAATTAAAGTAAAACATATAATATATATATATATATATATATATATATATATATATATATATATATATATATATATATATATATATATATATATATATGTATATATATATATAAAATATTGTTTTAATTATTGTCACTGGTGAAAAGTTGTGTCCCCTATCATTCGTTTAATGAAACTCAATAAAACAAAATGGCCCAACTCGCTTAATACATAAGTGCCTTATATTTTTATACAATAAATGTTTTTACAATTTTATTTTGATAAAATAAATGTTATTTGTTGCTTTTGCATTTAGCGACTTGCGTTATTTATTAAATAGTATTTACAAGTTAAATTCAAATTTTACAATATCATTTTTATGAAATTGTTAGGTGAAAGTACAGAGTAGCTACAAAACATCCTCCCCTCACCCTGTTAAATAATAGGTTATTAAATATTAACATTATTATTTCAGCGTGAGTCGTTAAATGCAAAAGTATGTTATTTTTGTTGCATTTAGTTTGTAAACAAGAATTTCACAAATTTCTAACTGTCTCCTAGTTTTTCGTAATTTTTGGATATTTTAGGATTTTCGCCATGACAATTACGTAGGTACCATTTGTTTTATGTGAAGTTCAATATTTCGTTCGCACGAATAATATAGAAACACCAATTGCTTGTTTGCCACAAAAAGTGTGGCTTCTTTTTTGAATTTGGCCTTTTTTTCTTAAACACTTGGCCTTGAAAAATAATCATAGTCTAGAAACTTTGTATGTAATTATAACGACAGTTTCCTTTTTTTTCCGAAAAAGAAATGTTTGGTAATTTCACTATTAATTTCGCCTCTCAGATAGACAATAACATATATTTGCACTATAATTATTAAACTATTTAGTTATTTTATTACTTTCACAATTTTATTATATTAAAATATAAATAAACAAAATAATTCTTAAAATGAAGACATTTTGATTACACACCAAAGAGTTTGCTTGAAAACACTACAGATGCTCATTTGAGTAATAATGTTTTGCATTTCTTTACATTAACATGTTAATATGTTAGCAATGGTTTTTCGGTCCGTTCGTCCGTTCATTCGTTAATCTGTCCGCAAATTTCTCAATAATTACGCCTTGGAATTTAAAAAATTTTTGCCCAAACATTAAACATGATATGAGTAAAAAAAAGTGACAGAACGGATTTCCGGAAAAACTCCGGTTGCCCCCCCCCCCAAGAGTTCCTTTCGTGTTAAAATGGCTAAAATTGACACTTCTGTGCTTATTAAAAATATTAATGCCTTGGATTTTTATAAAACTTTATGAAAAGTTGTAACTAACTGATTTCTATATAATTTTGTTTGTCTATACTTTGTGATAATTCTTGGGTGTACCCAGGGGGCTCTTTTATAGCTAATAAAACACTCCATGTCTGGAACTATTTTACCATATTTGTCCAAAATTTTCTGTGTATGTCTATTTATGGTGCTGAATTCAAATTTAAATATGTTCTTGGGGAATTTTGAGGTTAAATGATGGGAGGTGGGGGCTGAACTTCTTTCTTTTTTTGCATGGTGCAGAACTCAAATTTACATTATGTTAAGACCTAAAATTGCGCTGTTTGTTCATTTTCACCAGGATATGACGTCCTCTGAGGACTTTTGGGGCTAAATGGGGGGGGGGTCAAATGCTGAACTTAGTCATTTTTTTATGCCTAGTTCAGTGTTCACTCATGGGGAACCATGTATGCTTCGCTTGTTTAGAATTTACTCAAACAACAACGAATACTGATTAATTCAGTCAGTCATTAGTTAACAAATAAACGTTGCATACAATCCAAATTCGTGAACATTGACATTATTATTGTGTCTACGTTGCACCACCATTTTTTTTTTTTACATTATTTCTTCCTCACTCATAAAATATTTCCATCTAAAATAAAGAAACAAGGAAAATAGACGCCATCATTTATGTTGAAACAAGTTGAGATGCCTAAATTTTGTGCGATTGTCTTAGTTTTGTGCATTTATTTAATCTCTGATTTTGCATGAGATTGAATTTAATAAATTTGGATTATAATAGAAAGCCATTTTAATGATTTTAATCGTTGTTTTTTACGTAATTTACAGAAAGTTGTCCATTAGTATTTTAATGTTTAAACCTACAACATAGTGCATATCAGCGCGTAGGAATATATCAGCAGCAGCGAAGGATGGCTGGCTTATGAAGAGATTAGCAGCATCGGCAGCAATAGCCGAAAAAAGAGCATATGCGAATTAGGAAGTGTGCGCGAGAAGAAAAAAGGAGAAAACATGCACCACATGGTCGGGAGAAGCAAATTGCGCGTTGGAGAAAATAGATCTGTAAAGTAGAGAACGAGAATGGTCCGGCTGTGGCCAGCTTGCGGTCGGAGGAAAAAGAAACGCACCAGACTAGATGGACATGATGCACTGAAAGACCTTTTAAACTGGTGTCGATACGGGGAGAAAAATACGGCAATAAATGCTTTTGTTAAAAAGGAAAAGATGCTGACTTGGATTTCCTATTTATGTTTTGTTTGTTTGTTCCTGCAACAAATGTAACATCACGTTACAAACTTAAATAAGAAAATTTTAAAATACTTCCGACAAATTTAAAATTGATTCCATACTTCTTTTAAAAACGATAATATCCGGACATTACACTTTTATCTAATGCATAAAATTATCTTGTTATATTTCCAGGGCGTTAATAATTAAATTAATTTTTTTTTTTCTAGCCTATTTTTAGCCAAATTGATATTTACAATATCCTCGTCCAACGCCGCGAGTTTGGACTTTTTGGCGGAGTGATAGCAATTGTAGTAAGAATGATTGTTGAATATCAGCACACCCGGGTTATTGCCGAATAATCTGAGCCAGAAAATTATTATTATTATTATTATTATATTATTATTATTATTATTATTATTATTATTATTGTGTAGGTTGAATTAGATTTGTTTTAAAGAGGAAAATGCAACTCAAGAACAAATATGGTTAAATGACGTTTTAGAAATTTAACTTGACTAGATTCTATAAATAGCAACTATAAGGAAGTTTAGATAAATAAAAACAAATATAGTTTAATAGAAAAAAATGTTAGAACATAAACAAAATACGTGACGAAGGTAGACCATTCAATTTATATATTTCGTCACGTAGAGCTAATGACTAATGAGAGAGCTTAAAAGACACGTATCAGTTAGTCAAGAGTTAGGAGTCAGAGAGAGAGAGAGAGCGAGAGATAGATAGATAGATAGAGAGATAGAGAGAGAGAGAGAGAGAGAGAGAGAGGTGGGAGAGAGAGAGACACGCGGTTTGTAGTCAGAAGAAGAAAGACGGTTGTGGGCAGTAGTGCTCTGATTGATTGATCGAGCAAAATAAATTTACGATTTTAAAGGTCACAAATAATTATCAATGTAGATTGTTCAACACAATAAACTGACGCAAGTAAGTACATCTGAGTTTACTATTAAAAAGGTCACGCTTATTTGCCCGACCAGCATATTTCAACAAGTGTCTTTTCGAAGTTTAATTTTGCTGAATAAACAAACGCGATAGATTGTACAGGTCAGTGGGTGCAAATCGAATAATCAACCTGTTAAATTAAAAGTACTACTGGTACCTTTTATAAACTAAGTATCTATATTGTGACTAGATCAGATCCTCCTCAAACACGTGAAACAAAGATTTTAATTGGATGACCAAACATAAAATAGCACAAAAATGCGAAACGATTTTTTAGCCAATCAAATAATCACCTTAAGTAAAAATTCTCTATAGAAGTACGAACTTTTTAAAGAATCCTCTGAATTTTACAGAACAAAGGAGGAAAGAAAACTCCAAAATTTCTCAAACGTGAACTAGCATCAGTAATATTTTTCAACTTTTCTAATACAAACAAGAGCAACATATTTTTCTGTATACTATTGTTACATAACTTAACTGTGTTCCTGAAACAGAACGCGAAGGCGCATATGCTAATACCGAGCTATGTGCGAAATAACGTCACTATACGGAAAAAGAAAAAGACTATAAAAAGCACGCTAGAGAGGACGATCACGTAAAGACGTGGGTGACGTCACAGCTGTAACGAGAAGTCACGCGTGACGGGAAAATAAGGAAATAAATGTTACAATCGAAAAAGTGAGTTCAGGTTATTTGTTGTCTTTGACTCCGTATAACGTGTCGGTTCCGAGTGGGCAATTCCAATAATTTCATAGTGAGTTTTTTTTTTCTTGCTTGACAGAACCGATAAAATACCCAAGTCTCCAATTAAATTGTTCTGTGGATCTTTTAATCATAGCGTGAACACAGAACTATTGGCAGGGTAAGCATTCAGAACGCAAATCAATATTTCTAATTTCTTTTGCATTATCTAAAAATTTTGTGCAGTGAATATATACGACATTGACTACTCACATTTTTAATCATACTTTAAAAAAAAGCATCTATATGCGGTATTTCCAACAACACATTTTTTCTAAATATTTCATTTTCTTTCTTCTTGACTTGTCATCTCTATGCAGTGATGTCGCTCACATCTCAAATACGTGTTTTCCAAACACCGCTTCACTAAACACCTTCGAACACCACCCCCATGTCTCGAATACATATGTCCTTTTATCTGTGCTGTGATGATAATTCTTGCAGCCTTTATGACCTGCTGCTACCAGCGTCAGCGGTTCTGTTATACATTTAGCTCCTTGATAACAAACAACTTTTTATAACCTACCAAAATTGGTGTCTAATTAATAGTATATCAAAGATATTAAAAATAGTAGTAAAAACTGTTGATGGGAGATCCATTTTTGATGCCTTAATTGATAATATTGTGAAGATTAAAAAAATCCAAGATACCAATGCGAAACAATTTTTTTTGTTATCTCAGCATATTATTCATCCCGGCTATGAACTACAAGTAATAGTACTTGTTATGTTTCAAGTCTGGAAGAAATTTCAGCAAAAGCTTAACAGCCAACCATGGTTCACTCCAGAATGTGCTGCTGCTGTTGCACACAAACCACTACTCCCACTGCTATCAACTAAATAGGTGCTATGAAACTAAAACCACCTTTAGGACTGCCAGCAACCACATTAAATTACTTTATATATATATATATATATATATATATATATATATATATATATATATATATATATATATATATATATATATATATATGAAATAAAATGGAGGTGGAAGGACCTGGATACTCAACGTTTCGCCCGATTTATGCGGGCTTCTTCAAGAGGGATGGTCATTGACGAGAGAGTCGGAGGATTGGGGCTATATATAATGATGGGGGAGAGCAGCGTATTTTCCTTATGTAAATTAGATGTCATATATACATGTATATACATTTTATGAGAGAAGAACTAATTAGAGTAAACTAGTGTAGTGGATTACGTCTAAAAGATAAAATATCGTAGAGATTAAAAATTGTGTTTGGAAATATAGCGGTGATAGATTAAATAAATAAAATGACACGAGATTACGAAAGAATTTTTTTTTTTTTTTTTAAATTAGAAATAATTGAATTGGGATAAAATAGCGCATAACTTAAAAGATGGTATCTAAAAATAAGAATATTTTTTTTTATTTTAAAATTAAAATGATTACATACACTTTTGCTCTCATCACGATGATAAAGTAAAAAGAGGTATTCTAATAGGATTTTTTCTTAGGGCCCTGAGAATATGTAGTGAAGAATACATCGTGGAAGAATTTGAGTATATAGAGTATTTTAAGTTATGCGCTATTTTATCCCAATTCAATTATTTCTAATTAAAAAAAAAAAAAAAAAATTCTTTCGTAATCTCGTGTCATTTTATTTATTTAATCTATCACCGCTATATTTCCAAACACAATTTTTAATCTCTACGATATTTTATCTTTTAGACGTAATCCACTACACTAGTTTACTCTAATTAGTTCTTCTCTCATAAAATGTATATACATGTATATATGACATCTAATTTACATAAGGAAAACACGCTGCTCTCCCCCATCATTATATATAGCCCCAATCCTCCGACTCTCTCGTCAATGACCATCCCTCTTGAAGAAGCCCGCATAAATCGGGCGAAACGTTGAGTATCCAGGTCCTTCCACCTCCATTTTATTTCATATCGTCGGATTTAATCCAGCTCAACAATCATATATATATATATATATATATATATATACATACATATAGATATATAATAAATTCCACAGTCAAACAACGTCGCAACCTGCAAGAGCCATGACAGTCAACGAACCGGAAGTCCAACACTCGAGTTTCGCCCTCATCAGTCAGACACATCTGAACTCAGGATTCAAAACCCGAGCCTCTTACATGCAAGGCAAGCACTCTGTCAATTGAGCAGACACCCCGCACACAAGAAATTTTTATTAACTAACACATATCAAGCAAACTGCGCTGAATCCAACTGTGAAATGGACCTACTTCATCATAAAGATAGATAGATAGATAGATAGATAGATACGTATATATATATGTATATATATATACATATGTATATATGTGTATATATATATGTGTATATATATATATTTGATGATAATATTAAATTACTTTTATCCCTAAATATATATAAAATGAACTAATTTTTCCCCTATGATTTTGACCTTAATAGGATTAAAAATCAAGACATTTCATGCGAATGTAATATGCATAACCTGCAACACAATATCTGAGGTGTGTTATAGGCATATTACCTCTCCACTTCATCGATAATCGTAGATTCCTATATTTTTTTCTGCTGAGAGTTAACTGCCACAATCGGTTAAAATCAATGGAAGTAGTAAAATCTTTTCTCTCTAATTATTGATTCACCTTTCCCCTGCCACCACTTACGCCGTTTCTGGATCGTTCATAAGGGACAGTTACGAAGGAACTCTGGTTTGGGTTTTCTTTACTTCGTAGTTGCTTAAAAAAACTGGAATTGAATTTTAACGTTCCATTTTGTTCTATGCTTTCTACTGGGTGAAACGCACCATGGACTTAACCGAATCGAAGGGGGTTTTATGCCATTTTTTCGCTTTATCGCCATCAGCTCCTATTTACTATTCTTTTTTTTTGTTAATTAATATCTCCAGGTGCGAACATCATGCACCTGAGTTACTCGCAAGGGAAAAATCAATCTAAAAAATAATAAATCACTTTTCGCGCACAATTGAGTGTACCACACTTCACTCAGTGACGTTAATAATTATTTTCAATTATTTTCAAAAGACAATTTAATCACCGGAATGAATGCTTCTAATTATTCCCAACCGGACTCAACTAACATTTGCTCAGTTTAATAATTGAAATCCTTCCAAACTGAGGCAACCAAAAAAAAAAATCATTTCAACTCTCAAAATTTCCAAAAGTCTAATTTTGGAACATCCATTTCATAAAAAAAAAACTTTCCGCTTGAGGAGGAAGAGAAGAGAAAAAGAAAGAGAGAAGGAAAAGAACAATTAGTTAAATTTTCAAGAAAACCCAATTCAATTCTTAAACTAATACCTCCACAACCTCTGTCAAGGAATTACTTTCAATTTCCCCAATCTAGGTACAATTATTACCCCCCCACACTTCTTTTTCTTTTTACTAGATCAACTCATATAAACTTGATATGGTAATTCCCCACTAGCTAGAAGGACTGCTCCCCATTCCAAAATAAAAAACGAAGTTGATCTGACTCAATTTCAAAATAGGATGTCAACAGTTCTCTCCCCTTCTGGCCGTCGCTCCCCTTAATCTGTCTTTCAGAGGGGTTTCCTGGGTCCCTCTTGGTTTCAGAGTCAACCATTCCTTCAATACGGATAGAGGGATTTGGTCTTCTTCCTCCCAGGTTCCACTGGAACCCTCCGACAGAATTTCACTGCCCGCATTCGACCCCTCTCCAGGGTCGTCTCCAACGCCAACGCCCGCCGTAGTCCTCAGTTTGGAAATCCATCCAGATTAGCGCCAATTTCCGGCTTCTTGCAATCCCGAGGGTCTGGGATCGCCGTTTTATTAATCCGATTTTTCAGCGTTCTCATAACATCTACATCGAGTTAAACGGGCTCTCCCTCCTCATCATGATAAGGAGAGATCAACACATGCTGGACACCAAGCTCGTTGAGTACCTCCTTCATAATCCTATTCACATTCTCTGTGCCATTGTCGGTAACTAATTGTTCTGGGGACCCATACCTCTGATAAATCTCACCTAGGATTACACTGGCCACCGACTGGGCTGTCTTATCTGGCACGGCATAAGCCTCTGGCCAGTTAGTAAGCCAGTCCACTATGCTCATGATATATTGATTACCACACTCTGTCAAGGAGTAGGGTCCGGAAATGTCCAACCTCACTTTCTGGAACGGATACTGCGGAACATCTGTCTCTGCCAGTGGAGCAAGCAGGTGGTATCTCCCGTGAGTCTGACATGTTATGCACCTATTTACCCATTCTACAACATCCTTGACCAGTCCTGGCCAATAATAATTTCTAAATATCAACTGATATGTCTTCTCGGTTCCTAAATGCCCTGCCTTCTCATGGGCTTGATTCAGGACTTCTCTCCGTAGGCGATCCCATTTAATTTAATCCCATTTCTCCGTCTCGACCGGCAATATAATACAGCCTATTATGGTGGAGGGTGTATTTTTGGGTTCGACCCTCCTTCACTCGAGCTCTCAATCTTGCTAATTCCTTATCTTCTTGACCGGCTTCAATTATTTCGACCCAATGTGGGTCGACTATAGGCTTAGCTTCAGCTACATCTGTCTCACTCCAGTCCAGTCTTTCCTTTATGGTGTGGGAATTAATCACTCCCACCTGAAAAGCCCTATCATCCACTTCCGGTTCTAATCGGATGGCTTCGGATTCCAGCTGCTCTGGAATCTGGGACAGGAGGTCTGCACAGCTATTCTCTTTACCTTGCAAGTATTTAATTCGGCACTGATAGCCAGACAGCTTGAGTGCCCACTGTTGGATCTTCTTGTTCGTCCAATCAGCCTCAAATAAATAGTTCAACGGTTTGTGGTCAGTTTTTACCACAAATTCAGCTCCACTCAAATAATAATTTAGCTTTTGTACTTCATATACAATCGCAAAAGCTTCTTTCTCAATCACTGGCCACCTCTGTTGGGTTTCGGATAACTTATGTGACAGGAAATATATTGGAATTTCCTCTGGTATGCCAAGCACGGGGCCTTCCTTCTCAGGGCATGGTTGGGTCAGCACCGCCCCTATACACGTATCACTTGCGTCTGTATACAGAACCATCAGCTTACTTAGATCCAGATACGCCAACAACGGTATAGCAGTCAATTGCTCCTTCATTCTGGAGTCCACTTATAACAGACGTGCTTTTTTGTTAACGCTATTATGGGAGCGGCCAGTCAGCTAAATGCAGGTATAAATCGGCGATAATAGCCGATCATTCCAATGAACACTCGCACTTGGCGCACAGTTTCGGCTCAGGTAAAGACCTGATAACCTACACCTTGTCTATGTCCGGCCTTATTCCAGCCTCATCGATCACAAACCCCAAATACTTGGTCTCCTTCTTAAGAAACTGACATTTGGGTAACTTTATTTTAAGTTGGTGTTGGCGCAACCTCTCAAATACCTCCGTCAAATGTGCAAAGTGCTCCTCAGGCGTTCGTGAGAAGATTAAAATATCGTCCAAGTATGCCACCGCAAACCCCTCCCACCCCCGTAAAACTATCGAAATCAATTGTGAGAAGACCCCTGGTGCATTACAGAGGCCAAAAGGCATAACTCTAAAATTAAACAGTCCTGCATGACATGCAAACGTCGAT
Organism: Euprymna scolopes; assembly: GCF_053919585.1. Taxonomy (NCBI): domain Eukaryota; kingdom Metazoa; phylum Mollusca; class Cephalopoda; order Sepiida; family Sepiolidae; genus Euprymna; species Euprymna scolopes. Next base: position 140,379,375 of record NC_136482.1, read on the forward strand.
TTCTCTTGATCCTCCCCATCGAGGGCTACCTGCCAGTAACCTGATCTCAAGTCCAGGGTGGTAAAGCATCTGACTTTACCCAACAAAGCCAGTATGTCATCTATTAGGGGCAAAAGCACCGCTAAGAGTTTGGTAATGGCATTCAGCTTCCGGAAATCCACACAAAATCTATGTCCCCCGTCTTTCTTCTCCACGATCACCACGGGGAAACTCCACGGCGAGGTGGAGTGTTCAATTATTTCCGCCTCCAACATCTCAGACACTGCTTCCTCTACAATTTTTCTTTTATGAATCGGGGTTCAGTAGGGTTTCAACCTCACAGGTGAGTGATCTCCTGTATCAATCTTCATCGTCACTGTGTCTGTGCATCCCAATTCCCGATCGTTGGAAGTGATAATATCTCGATTGCGCTCTAGCAGTCTTATCACCTCCCTTTGGTACTCAGGCGGGGCTATCACTTCCTCTGTCTTTATTCTAGGTGATTCACGCCAATTCCTTGTCTCCCCTCTATCCCAGGTTCCTATCATTTGAATTCCCTTAACAGGGCAGGCTGTCCCCACCTGGGTTCCGCATTTAACCCGTACTGTCTTACAGGAATTATTTGTTAACAGCACCGGGAACCTCCCAGGTCCACTCATTATAGCATCACTAATCGCCATCTCAACTTTCCCGTCTCTCCTTCCTTTGCTTTCAGATATCCCCGTCTGTCTGTCTGTCTCTTTCTTAGTACGTCTTTTCTTCTGCCACCAATAATGTAGGATTATAACGCAATCCCAACACCGTTTTTTTTTCTTCTTCCGTGGTAACACAAGGTCGTCCTGGTCAAACGGCGACCAATTGTAACCCTCACTCGAGAAGGTGGTTTCTCTAGAATTCTCGGCACGTTTCATCTAGTCTTCTCTGAGGTTGTTACATGTAATCTGGTATGCTGAAAGGGAATATCGAAGCGGCAGGCAGGAAGAAAGACAAACAATTGTAGTCTATCTACAGAAGCTTAATTTTCACAGAATTATGTACAAAAATGTTTTTACAATTCTCATTCAATTCGTAGTAAGTTTTTCTAAAGTCTCAAATCTCTTCACAGAAAGCGACAGACGGATGGATGAGGTGGAGAGGGGGGCCTCTCCAGGGAACGGCGGGTTTATACGACCTGTTCTCCCCGAATTCAACAAGCAGTCTCTTTAATTTTAGAGCGCATCGTCCCGATGTGGGTGGGGTGGAAGTCTCCCCAGCCAATCAAATCACGCTAAGCCCCAACGATCTGAAACCCCATTCAAGACTAAAAATCCCATAACCTCGAGGTCATCAACCATCACGCAGCCAGTACAATATATTCGTCTAATATCCTCGCATTTCCTGTTGTTGAGTTTTTCCCAAATAACAAAATATCTCAGGTCTTCCAACCAAAAAAACAAAAACAAACAAATATATCCATTTTGACAGTGAATTAAGATATATCTATATTTATCTTCTCTATCTTAAATCTTTGGGTTATCTGGCATCACCTGGGAATACAAAGCTATCTCAGCGTAGTTCTAACGCTCCTCAATGGGGGATTACGTTACATAATTTGGAAGATCCTTAATGTAAATTAGGAAGAGAGTTGGGCCCATGAGGACTCCAGCATTAATTCTGTGAGCTTCTGATTTCTGCCTATCAACTACCACTCTTATGAACATATCAGAGAGAAATTATTTGATAATTAAGAAGACATTTCCAGCAATAAGATAGCTGGATATCTTATGAAGTAAACCTTTATGCCATACCCTATCAAAGGCTTTTGATATGTCAAGAGCAATTGCCCTAGAAAGGTTGTCTCCGTCGAGAGATTCGCTAATCCTATGAGATATAACTGTAAGCACATTTGCTGTAGATCTAGCAGAACGGAGACCTTATTGTGTGTCACTAAGAAGGTTATTTTTGCTGAGATGGTTGATTACTTCTCTATTTAACACAGATTCCAGCAACTTACTCATGACGCACAGGAGACTTATTGACTTGTACAGAGAGGGAGATGACCGATCACCTGAATTCTTAAATACAGGGCAAACTGATGGGATTTTCCAGGGTGATGGGAAGCAATTCTCCTTAAGACAGCGTATAAACAGTTTTGTAAGTATGGGTGCTAGGTTGGTTGAGTACTATAATTGGAATACCGTCAGGGCCGGTTGCTTTACTGGAATCAAGGTTTTCTGATTAGCTTGGCAACATCACGTACATATATTTGTATATCACATAGTGTAAAGAACATAATGTTATTTTATTGAAAAAACGTTTTTAATTACTTTGTTTAATGTAACAAACTTTTAAAGCATTAATAAAAAATGTAAAATGTGACGGTATTGTCATTTTTCGTAAGCAAAAGACTGGAGTAAACGTAATATAAAAAAAGATCTTTTTAAACTATTTTAGTAAAATAGAGTTACCTCCTTTAGAAAAATGAGTTAAAATTCCGAATTGCCGAAATAAAAAAAACAAAAACATTATTGTCGTGTGTAGAAATATATTTATGTAAACATAGGCTTTGTTCAGTATTTTTTTCTTTCTTTCTTTCCGTAAACAAATAACATCCGGATTTTGACGAATAATTTAGTTTTTAATGAAAGATTCATAGCACGAATTCATAAGAGAAAGAACATCATTTATTCATTGTAAATTAGTGGCCGTTCAGATCACTGAATATTCATTGTTAAAGACTGTTACATCAAAACCTTCTCTGCGTAAATAAAAATGAAATCCTCTTTTTACTTAGTGTGATTCCTATTTAATCCCTTACCCCCCCTCGCTACAATATCCCTTCCGCATTGATTTTAATCGTAATCTTAACTTCGATTTAGCTCTATTGGGCGAGGTTCGAAACGAGTTAGCTAGTTCTTTCATTCTTTTTAATTTTACATTTATCATATTTAAAAATAAATACGGTCTTTACTTAACCATAACATTATATATATATATATATATATATATATATATATATATATATATATATATATATATATATATATATATTTAACTCAGAATTTCCATTTATATATATATATATATATATATATATATATATAAATGGAAATTCTGAGTTAAATTATGTAGAATTACAGCACAATTTATTATTTGACAAAGGAGTACAAATAATTATTAAAGTTTTTTTCCGTAATCCATGAATTTTCAATGAATGACTCAAGTGTCCATTGGATTTATCAACTGTTCCTGTATATTCATTGTTTCAACTTATCGTTTTTACACTATGATTTCAATTTATATTCTTTTTATTTTCATTTACGGCATATCAATCATTTTCAGATTATTTAATGCCGAATCCAGTAATTTTGGAAAAAAGTTTTATTTTTAAGTTGTTTATGTCTTCAAATATTTTTTCATGCTGTTCGGTTTGGTTTGGTTTGTAAAGGGAAAAGCAAAAGCAGAACGTAATTAAGTTTTGCAAAAGGGATAGAAAAAAAAAAGAAACAAACAATATTAAGTGCATTTTATCCCGAGAAGCCAATATCTAACGCAGCCTGATTTGTTAGCACCAAGGAAAAAATTGATGATGATGATTATTATTATTATTATTATTATTATTATTATTATTATTATTATTATTATTATTATTATTATTACAAATCCCCGATGTTTTAGGCGGCCTTCAAACCTCTGCAATTATAGGTACCACCAACATCCTTAGGAAAACCCTTAACCTTTGAAGCTCCTGGTTTGAAGCCGGGATTAAGGGAAATCCTCTGGAAATGAATCCCATCCCTTTCCAGAGAGACGTTCATAAGCGAAATCAGAATTATTATTGTTATTGTTATTGTTATTATTATTATTATTATTATTATTATTATTATTATTATTATTATTATAATATAATATATATAATATATATATATATAATATATATATAATAATAATAATAATAATAATATATAATATATATATATATATATATATATATATATATATATATATATATATATATATATAATTTTTATGGCCTGATTCAAGTGATAAACAATTTTTAAAATCTGATGTGGGATGAACAGGTTATCATATTTAAAACAGGTAACACAGCATAAAAAAAGCTTTAAAAGAATTAAAAAGACACGAAGCAGATTATATGATTGAAAATCTATTGTCATGAAACCATATTATTGTCGTTTCGCGATTCTAGTTAGGAATAATTTTAGATATTTTACGTGGGACGAATCGGATAATAGTTTGTAAGTTTTTGTAGCATATAAATAAACAAAAGAATTTTAAAGAAGCAGTCATATATTTTAAAAGGCATTGTTTAACCGGAATGAAACAAAATGCTGTTTATTAAACACACACACACACACACACACACACACACACACACACACACACACACACACACACACACACACACACACAAAGATTGTTTATTTATTTATTTTTTTATTAGCGATTCTGTGGTATTTTTTTCTTTTTTTTTTTTCGCTCCCTCAGAGCTTTTTAAGAAAGAAGTTATCTGCCCTTTGTTTACATTCTAGTCGTCTCACATTTTGGGACGTATAAATACATATATATATATATATATATATATATATATATATATATATATATATATATATATATATAATTAAATATATATATATACATATTTATACATACATATATATAAATATGTATACATATATATACATATATATACATATATATACATATCTACACAGATATATACATATATATACATACATATACACACACATATATATAAAAATGCATATATATGCATGTATATATATACGCGTATATATATACATGCATGTACATACATACATATATATGCATACAAATATATACATATACACACATATTTACATACCTATACGTATATATATGCATCCATATATATACTTATATATACATATATACACATATCTATATACGCATATATTCATACAAATATATGCATATATATATAAATAGATACAGACATATATACACATATATGTGCATGCATATATATATATATATACATGCATATGTATAAACATATGTATATATACACGTATATATATACACGTATGTATACATACATATATACACGCACATATACTTATATAAACACATATATGTGTACATATGTACACTGCGTATCAAATTATTAACGAGTTTACCTTTATTTAAATATTTAAGGAACGAGTGAATAAAAATCCATGAAACTTTGAGAAAGTGCTTACAATACTATTCAGCTACTCCAGTTAGAAAATAAAAGTATTTAAAGCAGTATTAGCGAAACTATGGCAGAAGATAGGAATATCTGTTGATTTCGGTGTGTCAAATTATTAACGAAATTGAGGAAAAAAACACAATATACCTATAACTTGTTTATTGAAATAATTTTCAAACATTAAATTTTTTGAGATATGGTAAGATATCATAGTATACTTATTCTAATTTTATTTACACAACTTAATCTAGGGTATGTTTTTCACAATGTCTAATTTTAGTTATGAAAAATGATGTTACTCAAATGTTCACCATTTTCATTTTCACACTCTTGTGCTCTCTGTAAGGCATTGTGCATTGTCATGGGCTGAAGCTCTTGTACTAATTGAATTTTATATGGAAATTTGCCCTCTTCATGAAGCATCCTGTGAAGAGATGATCGAGAGACCCCAATTTGACTTGATCTCCTTCTTACTAATGTGGATGGATCCTCGGCCACACTTTATGCTAATCTCTGACGATTCTCATCACTTCTTGCCGTACGGGGTCTACCAGATTTAGGGAGGTCACATACAGCTCATGAAATTGAGCCACTGCATTGAGAGTAGGGGAATTTCTTGTGTTGAAGTTTCGTCAAAATTCTCTTTGAGTTTCTGATATTGACTCATTCAACCGAAAATACGACTCTACGATAAATATCCGCTCCTCGCTAGTGTAACGACTCATAACGATCTTGTAAGGGGCACTATAGATGATTTGAAAAATAAAAGAAAAATATTAAAAAAATTAAATAAGTTATGAATTTTTCAAACCATCAGCTTCTTTTGGGACACCCTGTATTTTTATGATAGCATCGCGAGATCGTTGCTCGTAATTTAACCATAATTTGGATTTTCATGTATGAAATTAATTGATCAATTTACTTACGGTATTTTCTTTCCGTCACTGGTACGTATATCATTGCAGATTTGTTCTTTTTTCATGCATAAAACCTGGACAATGACCATGATTTTCTCTTACCTCCAATTTTTGATGAGCCAACTTTATGGCTAGAGTTAGAGTTGCAATCATAGTTGAGCATTTGTAACATTTTTATCACAAAATGTTACTAATTAATCCCATACATCTTTTCTTGAAAATTAAATTATTGATCAGCGTACGGTTATTTTTGCTTATTGTAATCAAAACGGGGCGGGATAAAAAATAAATACTGCCGACGTATACAGACGAATATATATATATATATATATATATATATATATATATATATATATATATATATATATATATATATATATATTCGTAAATTATGAAAATATACATGGCAGTTAAGCTACACAGAATATTCCGCGTTTCATTTCGCAAAAATTCCTCAGGCCGAATTCTCGCGAGAATGAAACGCGGAATATTCTGTGTAGCTTAATCGGCATATATATTTTCATAACTTACTAGGTAGATCTACCTATGTATTGAGCACTGTTGAAGTAAATACTGAAAATTTATGCATAAAATTATATCTTTGTATATTAATTTATGTGATTAAATGAAGTAGTCATACATATATATATATATATATATATATATATATATATATATATATATATATAGAGAGAGAGAGAGAGCGAGAGAAAGAGAGAGAGAGACAGACAGACTGACAGACAGAGACAGACAGAGACAGACAGAGAAAGAAAGATATGAAAAGAGAACAACCCAATTTATATGTTCAATAAAGTTTCATCTTTATTTCAACATTTCCTCGGGATGATTAAACTTTTAATTCAATTTACTTTCCTCGAGGAAGTCTTGAAATAAAATATATAAGTATATGTATATATATGTATGTATGCATACAAATGTATATCTATATATCTATAAAAGTGAAAGTATCATTCTGTCTGTGTGTGTGTGTGTGTCTGTCTGTCTGTCTGTGCATATTTCCCTACGCAATAACTCTGTCAATTTTCAATCTACAGACTCGAAATTTGATATACAATGTATTGAGATTTGGGAAAAAATTTTGAGATCGGTTTTCGGCCAGAAATTTGGCTGTTAACGGGTCAAAGTTCGACGATTTGACTTTTAAGGACTCTACCAAACTCCTCCGACAATTTTGGGTTTAAACACTTTAAATTTTAGATATAGGTTCCTTGGACATGGATCTAACTTAATAACTTGATTTTAGGCCAACACAATAAATTTTAAGGGATCATAATAGGGGTCAAAGTTAAAAACATTTGACCTCTGCGGTCTCTACCAAATTACTCAGACAATTTCTGGTCAAAACATTAGGAATATTACATAAAGGTATTCAGAGATAGGACAAGCTTTTTAATTGGTTTGGGTCAAAAATTTGAGTTACTAATATATAAATGTATGTATGTATGTTTGCATGTCTGCCTAAAACTTTCGACAGAGGCGACGGACTTTTACAAGATCAGTATTGTTTTGAAGTTTGACCCTTCAGACGACAAATATCAAAAATTGGCTAAAAACATTAATATCTTCACCTTCAACTGGGCACTTTTCAACAGGGAGGGGTCGCTTTTTTCGACGATATCTTCGAAATTCATCCTCTCCTTTCGATTGTCTAGCCTTAATTAAAACCTACGTCACTTCCGGTTTGGCGGTTGTTGTAACAGCAAATACATCAGGGGTTTTCCCGTTCTTTTCCTCCTTTGCGGCACGGGTTCGAGCCTGCCTTCCTACTACCACTTTTTTTCTTTTTTTTTTTGCTCAACATACACCTCCAAACACCCGGGCAACGCCAGGAACCCATGCTAGTATGTATATATATTTATATGCATAAAAATAAAATTAAAATACCAGCGACGGTTGACGCTATGTTGTTTTGAAAAAAGAAAAACCGAATGAATTTATGAAATGATCAACGTTTCGTCCCTATTGCAGGGGACATCTTCAGGATATTAAAAGGAAAAATGCAGAAAAAGAAAACGATTACAGACCATACGAAAATGAAAAGGAAACAGTGTTAGAATCCTACCCATATCGGGAAGGAAACTATGGGTGTGTATGGGAAGGTTGGGTTGTTCAATGTCTATGTATACACTTTTAAAAATACGTTAAATAAATATGTACACGTTTTCCCCCTCTAAACTTATTCATTTGGTTGAATTATTTAAGGATTAAGGAAAAACGGTTAACCATGGTCTGTTTTTATATTTTGTTCTTTGATTATTATTTTCCCTATACTAGGGGCTAAATAGTAGAAGCTCTTTCTTTGCATAATAGTATTAGTGTTTAATATTAGTGCTGACTCTAAAAGTCTTCTTTTAGCTCTATCTATCACGTATTTTATAATTTTCGCATGATCTAAATTAAATGAATGATCGTGTTCTGCACAATGGCAAAAGAGTGCATTTAGGGCGTTCAAACAAGCAAAAATAGTTAAATTTATTTCAAATAAACCGCGACGGAGTCTTGAATAAGCGCTTATCGCAAATTCAAGCACAATTAAACAACGCAGAGTTTTTTTTAATGCATTGTCATTAATAAGTAAACTGCTATTAAAAGAACATAATTTTATTTTAGACGCAGGTTAACTCTCTCACAGTATAGAAAACACGTTCTATAATAATTAATACATATAATCAGTCAATAAATTACAGAACAAAAATACACTCATTTCATTTCAGTTACACATCTACATTTGAATTAAAACGAACATATTTGTTAAAAAAAAGTATGAATCTCATCATATTTTTGAAATATGTTAAACAGCTTTATGAAGTTATAAACCGAATTTTAATTTTCGACTTTTTCAGTTTCTGAAATGGATCACCGTCATACATTTCATTCCATCAAAAATATATTTTGAAATATTTGTACTAGCGTTTTATTTTCTTAATTTCATTCACCCAAAGGATGGCTCGATATAAAGATGAAACGTTAATGGACACAACTTTGTTTATTCCTTTTTTATTTCTCTATTTCGTCCGAATACTATTTTCGATTATTCTCATCATATATATATATATATATATATATATATATATATATATATATATATATATATATATATATATATATATATATATATATATAATAAAGCTGAATGTCTGTGTGTGTATGTGTGTGTGTCTGGTCACGAATAGGCTCCTATATGGTTGACTATTTTTAAAAAAACTAATTACATATAATGATAGAAGATGTACCGAGACACAGGAATGGGTATGTTTGATCTGGCAGAGCGGTGGTTCATTAAAATTGTAGGGTCTGCGTTCGCGCCTGGTCCACAAGGTATGGAAATAAAAAAAATTAAAATTAAAGAAAAACGTTTACAAGCGTTACTGATATAGATGTACATAAGAACACTTTCATAAGTATGTTTTAACTTAAATAGGGATGGTATAATAAAATTGTGAGGTCTTCGTTCGCGTCTGGCCTCTATAGAATGGAAATAGGCACAAACTTTAATAAAGACTTTTCATATCTATCTGCGTAAGTATATTTTGATAATTATGTTTCAGTTTGAAGAAATATGGTATAATAAAATTATGGGGTGTTCGTTCGCGCCTGACCTCCATAGAATGGAAATATGTCACAAAGTTTAACAAGTTTTTTTAAATATAGATCCACAGAATATTGTGATAAGTGTTTCAGTGTGAACAAGTATGGTATAATAAATTACAGGGTTTATCTATTTTATTTTTACTTCCATCATATTTTGCTTTGGTTTTGATACCCCCAAATTCGAAGCTATCTCTTTACAACCCTTCCTTTTCATAACCTATCATACTTTAATAAATCCATTTTTTATCTGATGTTTTTGAACCCAGTCAACGACGGGCACTTTTGCTAGTATATATATATATATATGTGTATATATATATATATATATATATATATATATATATACGACGGGTACTTTTGCTAGTATATATATATATATATATATATATATATATATATATATATATATATATATATATATATATATATACTGTATTAACAAAACCAAGACTTCAAAGAAAGAATTGATAGCAACCAAAAGTGTATTTCATTGTTAGTTACAATTGTTTCAAGACTAATTGGACAAATTCAAACATTATTGCGTTTGAAAATTTTCACATAACCAGCCTCTCTTCAGACTTATTGAATAAAAAACTCTTTGACAACAGAATAATATGTAAAGACATAAGATGTAAAGGTTATGGATCCCATTCTATTTTTTTATTCCATTATTCTCTTTCGTTCTCATCTGTTGGGATTGCCAAATATCGGGTATTCTTAGCTACGAAAGGGAGATAATCCCGCTCGTTATTAATTAAAAAATATTTTAGTTGAAATTATGGGAACCCAAGATTCCCGTAGACACTTATAACAGTTAAAAGGAGACAACCAGGACTGTTTGATGTTTCTTGTTTGGTAAACCCTAAAATATGTCTATGATTTATTAATTAATTAAACAGATACAGAAAAGGCTAAGTTAGCTTATTCAACAAATTAAGATTTTAAAGTATATTTTTAATCTTGAAGCTTATTATATACTCAAGGGTTTAACCTACGTCTGCCACCCATCTATAATCTGCTGGGGTTATTCATGGCTCCAGAACCAAAATTACAATTCGTGAATTGTGTTCCTGGATACCTAAATAAAATAATATATATCCCATTAATAATTATTCTGATAATAAAACCAGTCTTTAGCTCCAAGTGTGTTTTACTCTGATAAAGTGGTGTTTACCCTTGCATTTTTGGATAAAACCATTTAGAACAAGAGTAATTCTAACAAGCAGGGATTTTTCAAGTTTTACTTGTCAGAGAACAATAATTTCCAATTCACTAATTGCTAATTCAATTTTTGTTAATATATAATTGCTAGTTTGTTGTGAAGTTAATTTATTGATCTGGAAACGGTACCACTTATCTCACCATCAATACTACTACGACTAAAAGAGTGCTTGCGGTTATGGAACAATATTGCTAATCTTGGTTAAGCCTTATTCTATATCTATATTACTTATCCAGTGTAGAATAATAGAAACTATATTTGATTGATAGATTTGGATCCTTCGTTTAGACTACATCATTCCAAGCTATTTTACTCTACATTAAAATTTGGCCTTGTACCCAAGGATCTTTAGTGTTACAGAAAGTTTTTACCTCAGTTACATTTAAGACGTGATAGCAAAAACCTATTCCTGTGAATACATCCCTGTATAGCATCCAGCCTTTTGTTTAATATTTCTTCTTTAGAATTCACTATGTAGAAGGCTTCCAATAGACATAGGTTGCACCTTTTTGATTTCCCAGGGCTATACTTACTCCCCCTATCCACTACTGGCCATTTCAATTCAAAATCTTTATTGTTTCTATTAAGTTCCCTGACCCAATCGTCTAATGTAGTTGTATTCCTCCTTTTATATCTAATGTTGATTCTTGTACCCCCCTTATATCGTTAATACCTTCTCTATTAGTTTCTATCTCTGGTTCCTTTTTAAAGGATGCTATGTGGTTTCTATATATTTCCTTATAAACGCAATCAGTGGCCCTAAGATATATCTTCTTAGTAATATCGGTCTTAATTTCGCATTTATACACTATTTCTGAGGTTGACCACCCAACGGACAATTGCCAGGTATTCTGCAGTTACATTTTCTTTCTACGACACTTTCATTCGATGCTAAGTCGTTATTATTCCTTATTTTGCTGATTTTCCTGTTGTTGGAGCTTATTATAGTGTTAGTTAAGTTGCTTGAAGTCGATAAAGATCATTTTACCGAGTTTCTATTTATTATTTTGCTTAATCTATTCTCCGGAGGGAAGTTTTTATCAATTATTCCGTAAAATCCCCTAGGTATATTGTTTTTGATATGATCACTGAACGGTGGATTGAACCAAACCTGTCTCTTGCGTCTATTTCTCTTATTAATGGTATCCCCCTCGTCATTACCTGTTCTGCTGTTATTATTACTCCCTACATTCCCATTCTTTTGATCATTATTAACGTATCCTTTATTAATCTTCGGTTTCTTTCTAGCTCTCATTGCCATGTTATACGATATTGTGCAGTTAGGTTTTTTATTCTTACTATTATTGGTCCTCTTGTACTCTATTTTTCCATTGTATTCCGATCTCAGAAGAGCTTCATTGTAATATTCCTTGTTTTTATCAAAAAGACTCTCATTCTTAGAAAGTTCGGAAACTCTTTTGGAAATGTTGGGGATAAGCGCCTTCTTCATATACTTCGGATGATTCGATTGGTAATCTATGTAGAAAAATTTCTGGTTGGGTTTGTGATATGGTTCATATGTGTTATCGCTTAAGTTGAGGGTAACGTCTAAAAAGTTAACTTTCTTGTAATTGCTGTCTATTATTATCTCTAATCCCAATTCCTTAAAAAAACTTTTGATATTTTTTCTTGATTTTTCCGTAATACGTTCGCTAGAATAAACTATAAAAAGTGCGTCATCCCTATAAAACCCCCCATGTAACCGGGGATTTTCCTGTCTATCTCCCTTAGTAAGTACAATCCTACCAAGTCAGTAACCTCTGCAGAGTTCGGGCACCCATTGTGACGTCAAAATGGCCATCTCTATCTTTTCTAGTCCACAGTTTCCCATTATGTCTGATTAAGGTTTTTCTAGCTATTTTTATAATTTCAATTTCCAACCGTGTCAAGTCCGTTTCCTCTTCAGCTAGTTTAAGTGCTTTCTCGAATAGTATAGGGGAAATTGAAGGGTAGTACGCATCTATGTCGAACATAATAAATTTACTTTTTTGGTTTTTCGGGAACCTATCGAACCACTTAATTACTTCACCCGAGGAAATCCAGAGGCTATGCTTAATTTTGGATTTTAAGGTTGGTATGATTCTGTCTAGTATCTTTTTACTGATATTACCTATGTCGGATGCGCATGGAGTAATAAGTCTAATACTGGGTTTATTATTGAAGTCCGGTTTATGGTCCTTCAATAAAAACCGAGAGTTAAGAGCTGCGCGTACTGTGAAATTTTTGGACTGTTCCGCGCAATGTCATCGTAATTGCTGAATCCACGGTATTTGAGGTGTGTCAAATTATTAACAAGGCAGTTTGTTTCGTCAATAACATGGGCCGTAAATGTGGTTTGAGTAGTTCTTAAAAGAGTACTATTACAGAATATCTGGCAAAATGTAAAACTATCCTCGAAATATCGAAAATGATAGGAAGGTACCATCAAACTGTGAAGAACTTTCTCAAGGAACCTACGAAGGTACGTAAGAGAGCTGATAAAGGTAAATCCAGAGTTGTTTCACACCGTTCTCGTGAAGTTGTTAAGTTGTTAAGAACCCTGAGCAGACAAGTCGAGAGGTCTTTGACCAAGCCGGCTTGAAGAATGTTTCAAAAGGTACTCGATGTCGCTTTCTGAAAGAAGTGGCAAAGTCTGTTAAGCCTGTGACAAAGCCTCATGAAAGCAAGATCACAAAACTGATTGAAATTGGCATAGTACATGAGGACGGATTTTTTCAAAGTTTTGTTCACGGATCAAGTGCGTATCACTCTTGATGGTCCAGATGGCTGGAGCAAGAGATGAGTCCTAGAAGGACTACACCGTAATCAGTGTTTAAGGCGCCAACAAAGTAGTGGTGGGATAATGATTTTGGCTGTGATTATCGGAGGTACTTTAGTTAACCCATGGAGAGTCCCAAAAGGCCTAAAAATGAAGTCTAATGCTTACATAGCTTTTCTGAAGGAACACTTTGAACCATGGCTGAAGAATCAAAGGTTGACGTTCAGAAGAATCATTATTCTTACGCATGATAATGCTTCTTTCGCATGCAGCAAACAAAGCAAAGTGTATTTGCAACAACTGAGGCTTTCTGGGCTACAGAATATGGAGTGGCCTGCGAATTCATCAGATTTGAACCTAATTGAGAACCTTTGGAGTATCATGAAGCGACGCCTCTATGCAAGTGGACGTCAATTTAAGAGCGAAGATGAGTTGTGGGATGCTCTCCAAGAGGTATTGCGACGAAATCACAAATTTTACTAATTTTGTGGACCAACGTCTTTTAAAAGTCATTCATAAAAAAGGATCGCATATCCCCTACTAATTATGTCAACGTAGAAATTGCTATGTAGTTATTGTCTTCAAGACCTACATATAAAAATTGGTAAACATAACTTAAATATTGAGGAAGTCAATCAAATTTAAAATCCATCAGCTTCTTTTGGGCCAGACTGTATTTAAAGGAACAAGGGAGATAACTCCAAATCATGATTCTGGGAAACCATTTTTAACAGGGGAAGGTAATTGGAAAAACATGCATTACATTATAATGGTTTTCTGTATGAAATATAAAACTATTCGATCAATTTACATGATATTTCCTTTTCGCCACGGGTATGTTTGGGAAACTGGGGCAAGTTTATACAGAAAAGAACATTTCAAAACACAGAGGAAAAAAAATCAAAATTTGTCTTAAAACAAAATTTAACCATATTTTAATTTTGAAAATAAAAAAAAATTAAAAAAAAAAAGAAAAAAGAAAAAAGAGTTCTAGTCTTTTGTCTTGGCACAAAACGGTTTTTAAAAACGACAAATTTCTGAGGCAGGTTGGTACAGATTCGGGCAGATTGATATACAATGAGGTTGATACACGTTTGGGCAGGTTGATACAAAAAAGTCACTGGAAAAAAAATATGCTGCAGTTATCATACTAGAAACACAATTGGCAAAACTTTTGAAAAAAAAAGAAGCAAAATGCAAGAGGCATCATTTCAGTTTTCAACTGAACAGCAAATAATTTTGCGAAAAGGATTAAAATGAATGAGAAATAACGCATTAAATGATATTTAATTTGCAAAAAAGTAAGAAAAAGAAATTAAAATCGTGCAGATCACGCAAAAATAACAAAAGATTTGAGTTGTGTGCAGTTTTCAAAGGAATGGTACACTCATTTTCTAGAGATTATGTGCAAAACTCAGGGATGAAGAAATCATTCATCCCGGTTTTTCCGCACTCTTCAATGAACAGATTGTCAGCAATAGTGGGTGCTTCGTTTTTCGTTTTCTCCGAGGTGCAGGGCGATCCGTTGCAAAACATTAGATGAAATCAGTACTGCCGAAGATCTCAGTATCCAGGAGATAGATTCCGTGCATTTGAATTTGCTGATGATGTTCGAGGCTGAGTAGCATCATTGATGATCATCCGTTTCCCTGGATGACTGTGCATCCAATTGCTGCTGGCAACATAAACTTCACGCTTGAATGGTCCGAAGACTGTTCTGTCCAAAGGCTGGAGGCTGAGGGAAGCTGAGCAGGACGATGTTATTTTCCCGATAAAATCGACCACAACGAAAGACAAGTAAGATTCGTTGTTGTCTAATATGAGGAACACTTTCTAGTCTGGGCCGCAGTGTTCAAAAGAAACAAAATGGCCATACATTGAAGTAAAAATGTCCTTTGTCACTCACCTGGAGCGACTGGCAAATCCCTGTGCATTATGAGATGCATCGTTCATCATGATGTCTCTGAGGTTCACTCTTGGGAAAATCAATCAGGAAGGCATTGAGTTCCTGATGGCATTGATGAATCTGAGCATCGTCACCGTTTTACTTCTTTCATTAGAGACCATCTGTGCAACTTGCTTGCCTCCTGCCTGTATCACCAATCTGAATATTCTACTATTTTTTTTTAAATCTGTTTCATCTAGATTGTAGATATCTCCCGGGTCAAATCCATAATGTCTCTACAAGTTATTGATGTTATCATAGAATGTTGTCACGATTTTAGAGTCCGAAAACTTATTTTGTTTTAATGCCGCTTCTGAAAGCTGAACAGCCAGTCCTCTCCTGTTTGGCCAGTCTCCCACATATCAGGGAAGTGTTTTTGTTTCTTTCAGTGAGTTGATAAGCCAGCCTTTAAGATTTTTAAGGTCAACCAGAAACCCAAATCTCGACACTTTGATGATATATTGCACAAGCTCTTCCACTTTAGATGGATTAAAAACCTGTCGTGATCGACAGCTGGAAAACAGTCGAAAGGTTTGCAGTTCCTCTTCTTGAAAGCTCTGTACAAAGTGTCTTTGTTGACTCTGTACTGTTTAGCAGCTTGGAAAAATGTCTGTCCACTATAAACTGTCTCCACAGCCTTTACCAGGTTATCGAGTGAATAGAACACCTGAATCTTTTTTTTGTACTTTCTAACAATCTGTAATTATAAATAAAAAAGTCAAATAATAAAAAAAGTACAATTATAAAGTACCTACATGACAAATAACAGCTGGAGTACGTTAGTACAAACTAGAGGCAGGTCGATAAATGCTGGCGCAGGATGATACATATATTAACTTGCCCTAAGTTTTACTCACCTTGTTGAATCAGCTGGGACAGGATGATACCTGTATCCACTTGCTCTAAAGGAAGTTGCTGCAAGACAGCAATTAGACACTCCATAATCAAGGACAGCTATTTTCTCACTGTGATTAGCTTTTATAGCTTCTCAGCTAACACTCGTCAACTTAGCCAACAACTGCAAGAAATTCGCGTCACTATAAAGGTTAAGAGAGGTAGTTAAAACTTTACTCACCTTTTTGAATTAGCTCGCACCAAGTGGTTTCAGCGTACGCGTGGCTTGTTTTCAGCCTAATATTGATTGAGGGTGAAGGTCTGACATTGATAAAACATGAATCCAAAGTGAAACGGGCAGATTCAGCAAAATTATCATGATATTGGAGTTGTATTAACCTGCCCCGCGATTTTGGTTGGGCAATTAAGCATTCTTCAAACTAAAACACAAAGTCACACTGCTTTTATTAGGTTATAAAAAAATTATAAATATCATAAAATTATTATAAAATAACGACTCGTGTAAAGTATTAAAACTTCAAATTTCACATGTCAGTTACATTTAAGAAAGGCCAAAAAGATTGTTCCTTAAAACTAAATTCTTCTTTAAAAGAAAATATAATTTTTAATTTTCTTATATTTCTAACTAGCGGAGGGTACCCGGCGTTGTTTGGGTGTTTGGAGGTGTGTGTGTGTGTGTGTGTGTGTGTGTGTGTGTGTGTGTGTGTGTGTGTGTGTGTGTGTGTGTGTGTTAAAAAGAGTTGTAAAAGAAAAAGAAAGTTTTGGTCGGAAGGTCGGATTGAACGCCGAAGCCTTGACGCGAAGGTGGAAGCGAAAAAGGGAAAAAAGCCAATCACTTAACCATGTGTGTCACGAAGGAGAGGAACTGATAAGGGTTTTATATGAAGGTTTATGAAGCGAAATGAATAGGTGCGAGGAAATCTGATCTATTTTTGCGCTGAAAAAGTGAACACACACACATACATATTTTCGCTTTTATATTTATAGATGCCCCCCCCCAGTTTAGCTAATATATGACGGGAGTAAATTTTCTGTAAATGTAATCAGCGGACTTTATTTTGTAAACGAAATGAACCGGTAATGATTTATGTTGAATTTGTTTTGTTAGTGTCCAATCTAATGAAGAAATGAAACTTTATGTGCCCCCCCCCCTGGCAAGCAAAAGGACCCAAATATGTATAATGTTATTTTTATCTGTCTGTTTTATGCGCGTAAAATTGAAAGAATTAATGGCAAAAACTGGGGGAGAAAATGTAAGAAAGGGTGTTAAAAAATCATTTGTAGGTGTTTAGAAAAAGTGAAAATAAAGAAAAAAAAAGAAAAACATGAAGGTAGTCCTGCATAATTTGTCCCGAATTCTCGTGAATTCCCGTCAAGCATTGATCGGGCGAGACCGGCAATCATCGGTTTCAGTCGCAGACAACCGGAATAAACAAAACAAAACAAAACAAAACAAACAAACAAACAAACAAACAAAACGAACTGGAAAGAATAACACTTGAAAAAAAAAAGAGAAAACTCCCAGAAAACTTACCGTGTAAAATGCAAATATGTTTATTTTAGTTTAGTTTAGTTTACTTTATTTTTTTATTGTTGGTTTGTCTTCTGCAATAAAATCAAAGAAACAAAACAAAGAGGAAAAAATACAAATGATAAAAAAATTAAATAAAATAAAACCAGAAAACTGACCGTGTATAATGAAAATATGTTTATTAGATTTTAGTCATAATGTTTTTTTTATTGTTGGCTTGTTTTCTCCAAAAAAAAAATATTTTAACCGTATAATTGTTAGGTGTAAGTACAACGGTTCGTTATGTGTTTTGTTTTCTTTTTTGTATTGTTTTCTTTATTGTCGCTTGTTACCAATAGGAATGTCGTCTGATTCCATATCGATAGCATAATAGTAACTGGGCTTATGAAACTCCCAGAAAATCAATGTATAGAAATAAGTAATGAATAAGTAACTAATCGGAAAATAAGAAGGCCGATCTCACCCCTAGTATCACGTAAAAAATCACTGCAAACATAATAGAAGGAAAGATACAGTAAATAAAATATATAAATCGAGTAATCGTATCAACATTTGAAGAACGGTCGCGGCTGACTGTTATAGTTTGTTGTAAAACCTGGAATCCAAGGTTAGTTCGTTTCGTTTAAGTAACCCTTCGACTCGCAGCCCCCCCCTCCAAAAAAAGGAAGAAAAAATAAGAAATGAAAAAAAAAAGAAAAAAAAAAGATGAAATAAAAAAATGGCATAAGTAACCCATAGAATAGATGAAATCGAAAGTTGCGTTTCACCCGATGGTAAAATGCCAATCCATTTTTTTAAGCAACTAAGACCTCTAACCGGTGTTTCCTCGTAAATTTCTCTGTGGACGTATCCGCAACGGTGTTAAGTGGTCGCGGGAGGAATATGAATGTAATAGAGAGAAAAGATTTTACCACTTCCATTGATTGTAACAGATTTTGGGCGTGAACTATTAGCAGAAAAAATATAGAGCCTATAACACACCAGAGATATTGTGCTGTAGTCCGTGCATATTACATTCGCATGAAATGTCTTGATTTTTAATCCTATTAAGGTCAAACTCAGAGGGGAAAAATGAGTTCATTTTATTTATATGGATAGAAAGAATAGAAGGAGATAGAAGAAAATAGATAGAATAGAGATAACATCTGAAATTTCAAACGATATCTCAAATATGCCAATATTTTTTTTATTAAAAGTTCAATGTATTTTCAAAAAATTATACAACTAGCTACAAAAACTTATTTTTAATTTACCCTCCCCCACTTAAAATTTTAAAGCTTACTTTTGTTTTCTGGGGCTCAGAATATGAGATTTAGGGATTTTCTTTGAATAAATAAAATAAATAATAGATTGTATTAAAACATTTAAAGATAAATTTTATTACCCTTTTAATGTGTGGTAATTAATTAGTTAAAAAACTGGAAATAAAAACAAAGTTTTACATTTCCTAACTTGAATGATTTTGGTTTTTAATTACCTATGCAATAGAGGTGTTGTCTGAATTAAGGTGAAAATTCACATATTGAATTTATATTAGATTGCCGAATCTTTAATTTAATTTCAAATGATGCACTTTCAAAAAAGTTTTTGTTATAATACCTTTACATTATATATCATTTGAAAGAGCGTTTTTCGCTCTATCTAATCGTTTAAATTACAATCATTTTAAAACAATTATGTCTTCTATTCAGAACGTTGAATGCAATATGAAAAAAGTAAATACGCACAAGTTTCTTATTTCAATTCAAGCTATGCCGAAAAGCTGCTGAAACAGCTCGCGATATCAACGGAGCGTTTGGCTCAGCAACCACTAATTAACATACAGCACAATGCTGGCTTAAGAAATTTTGTGGCGGCGACGAGAATCGTGAAGATAATGAGCGTAGTGGTCGGCCATCGGATGTTGACAACGATCAATGAAGAGTGTTAGTTGAAGCAAATTCACGCACAAATGTTCGAGAAATTGTTTCTGAATTAAGCATAATGCATACGACGATTTCCAACCACTTGAGTAAGATTGGAAAAACAAAAACATTTGATGAGTGCCTCACGAACTGAACGACAAACGAAAGAAACGCCGTTATGAAGTGTCATCTTCCCTTATTTTACGCAACAAGAACGACCCTTTTATTGAACGGGTTGTGATTTGCGATTAAAAGTGAGTTCTTTACGACAAACAGCGACGCTTATTTCAGTGGTTAGACACCGACGAAATTCCACGATACTTCCTGAAGCCAGAATTGTACCAAAATAAGATCATACTGATTTTTTGGCGGTCTGTGACCGGACTCATCTATTACAGTTTTTTGAATGCAGGCGAAACCATTACAGCGGAGAAGTATTATCAACAAATACATGAAATGCACCAGAACTTCAATAACAACACCCAGCATTAATCAACAGAAAAGGTCAAATTCCTCTCCACGACAGTGTTTGACAGCACGTTGCTAAACTGACATAAATTGGACTACGAGATTCTACTTAATCCGCCATACTCTCCAAACCTCACACCTACCGAATATCATTTTTTCAAGCATCTTGAAAACTTTCTGCGTGAGAAATGCTCCAGGAACCTAAGCTATATCAAAAACGCCTTTAGCGACCTCATCGTAATATTTTTACATTACTGGCATAAATACACTTGTTTTGCGTTGGCAAAAGTGTGTTGATTCTCATAGTGCTTATTTCGGTCAATAAACCTTTGTTTGAGCCGGGATATATTAATCTTTATCTTCTTCTATATAAATAAAACAATAGACGTATGGGTGTGTAATTAAACACATAACACTGAAATTCTCAGGAAATAATATTCATTAACCAATGATGGTTTATAATTAATAATATCTTTGTTTGTATGCATGAATAACGCGTACAGACATCGGCAAATTAACATGTAAAATACATTAACCACTAGCCGACATTTTTGCGCATGCGCGCACTTAAAACAGCTTCAGACTAGAACGCTACATGTTTTGATTGTCTTTGTATTAAAAAAAATGAAATAATACGTAAATTTCACTCGCAGTTTTGAATTTGTTAATGCAAAGAAAAACCTATATATTTTTTTTTATTATTCACTTATCGAAGACATACCTGTATATCTTTTATTATTGTGTGACCGATTAGATAAATAATTATTAATTACAAAGAAATATTCGGTGTTTTTACAGTGTACGAGGATTTCAAAATTAAATTAAATTTTTATGGTATCTTTCTTTTTCATTAAACGCCCAGTCAATGAATTACATGAATAAATAATCAGAACCCCCAAACCTTATTATCACAGAAAAAATACTAAAACCATTACATGAAAAATAGAAATAAAAAGTCGATTTAGCGTTTCAACATTTGAACAATGCTCGGCAGAAACCGATGATTGCCAGTCTTGCCCGATACATGCTTGACGAGAATCCCCGAGAAGCCGGGTCAAATTATGCAAAATTCTTACGATTCGAATGCATGTGTTTTTCTTTTCTATTTTGTTTCAGACGTTATATGGCATTTACAAGGGGTGTGCAATAAGTAATGTCTCTGACCTACTTCCCATAGCAGTAGAGCAACAAAACTTAGCACAGTTATTAGTCTTTCTCTACATAGGAACCACCCAGAGTTATGCATTTCTCCCATCGTTTGATGCAGCTCTGGAGACCGTTTTTGTAGAACACCCCAGGTTGGTCCTCCAACCACGACGTGACTTCAGAAATAAAGGCTGCATCATCTGGGAAACGCTTTCCTTTCAAAAACAACTTCATGGCTGGGAAGAGGTGAAAGTCAGAGGGTGCAAGGTCAGGAGAGTAAAATCTGAAATCATGCGAATGTAATATGCACGAACTGCAGCACAATATATCTGGTGTGTTATAGGCCCTATATTTTTTTCTGCTGAGAGTTCACGCCCAAGATCTGTTACAATCAATGGAAGTGATAAAATCTTTTCTCTCTATTACATTCATACTCCTCCCGCGACCACTGGGGAGGATTTCATAACCACACGCCCGTGCTTCTGATCTGGCGACATGCGAGTTGTGGACCGGAACGTTGTCCTGCAGGAGGAGGGTAACTTTGCTGATCTTGCCCTGCCTCTTGATTTTGATAGATCCCCTTAATTTCCTCAAAAGTGAAGCATAATAGGCTCCTGTAATTGTAGTACCCTTTGCCAGGAAATCTGTCATCACTACTCCGTCCTGGTCCCAGAGGACTGTGAGCATGACCATGCCAGCGGAGGACTGCACCTTGCCTTCTTTGGAGGTGGTGAGTCCAAGTGCTTCCACTGCATTGACTGGGCTTTCGTCTCTGTATCATAGTGATGGACCCAGGTTTCATCCTGCATAGTCAGTCTTTTGAAAAACTTTGACTCATCTTCTTGGCACATCTCCAAATTTATCCTCGAGCACTCGATGCGTTCTCGCTTCTGGAATGGTGTGAGCAACCTGTGAAATCCATCTGGCAGACACCTTATGCATATGCAAATGGTCATGAATGATAGTTTCCACAGACCCTGTACTAATCTTGACATCTTGGGCTATTTGGCGAATAGTAATGCACTGATCTTCCAAAATGGCAGCCTCAACTTGACGGACAGATGACTCATCAATGGCAGAAGGGGGGGGGCGACCAGATCTAGGAGCTGTTTCCACAGACTTCCGGCCATGTTTGAATTCACGATGCCAGCGTTTTACAAGGTCTTTCATTTCATCAAAAATCTCCTGTGGTGTGCGTCCTTTCAAATACAAAAACCGGATCACTGCTCGACATTCAACAAACTCCATTTCACA
This sequence comes from Euprymna scolopes, assembly GCF_053919585.1. Taxonomy (NCBI): domain Eukaryota; kingdom Metazoa; phylum Mollusca; class Cephalopoda; order Sepiida; family Sepiolidae; genus Euprymna; species Euprymna scolopes. The sequence goes on from NC_136482.1 coordinate 140,402,181, forward strand.
CCTGACTCAGTTCAAACACCTGTAAAACAGAAACAACAATTAGTTCAGAGCTGTAATTTTCCACATAAACCGTAGAGATATAAATCATTGAACATGCAAAATTTCAGCAAGATCAGACAACTGGAAGTGGGTCAGGGGCATTACTTATTGCACACCCCTCGTACGAAACATATCTATATATATTTTATTCATTTCTCGATTAGATGAACAACTATTGATACCAAACAGAAACTGCCAAATTTTTCCGAATGCGTTTTTACTATTTTTAGTTTTTCTGAGAGAGCTTTCGGTACTTGATGAAGTGTTGACCCTACGCAAACGTTTGCTTCCTTAACAGATATGCACAGAAGGTTTTCAGTAGTTTATTTTGCCATGAAAAACTTTTTCAGGCAAAGAAAAAAAAAGGCAAAGAAAATGCCAAATTGATTTTGACGGCCATGTTTTAAATTTTTTATTTACACCAAAAATATTAAATTACACCAAAAACAAACTTAACAAACTTTTAATTCTTTTTACATAGACAATTTCTGGCTGTGCTTATAGGATCCTTTTAGCTGTCGGTATTCTCTGTAAAATTTGATAACGATTTACAACACTCAAAACCTGACCACACAATTAAAATCGTGTTCTCGAAAAAGAACTTCTGATCAATTTAAATGCAATTTAAAGTATTTCAAACCTAAATATTAACTAATTTAGTACTAGTCGCTAATTTAATGACTGACGAGTATTTGGTTATAATTTTAATTATTTCAAAAAATAAAGTTTAAATTATAGACTTTTAGAAGCCGAACAATACTTTAAAGACCAAATGTATTCGTATGTTCATTTATTTTTCTCTACAGTACAATTAACTTTCCTCGCCCGAGGAGATTAAAAATAAGAATAATAAAATAATAAAATGGTTAAATAGACCACTACAAAAACAATCTGCGCATACCTGTTAAGGGAGCGGTTCTTGGAAAGCAAACGTTTGCGTAGGGTCCACACTCCTCACCAAGTGCCGAGCATTCTTACACAGGACATTATGCCAACACAAAATACAGGTTCATTTAAAAAAAAAAACATAAAAACAAATAATATCTAATCAGATAAAATGTCTCATATATTTTATTCGGACTATTATTCTCATCTTCCTGAAAAATTGAGTCATAGAAAAACCTTTAACAAATTTCTTAGTGAGCCCTGTTTTTTTTTTGTTTTTTTTTAAAATATTTTTAAATGTTATTTAAAATATTTAAAATAACACGAGATATTTTCCATTTATCATAAAAATACATGCACTTTGTTATTTTCGACACTTACTTCGCTTACAGTGGAAGAAGTAATTTCCATGAATATGATTTTCATAACAAAAACAAAACATGTATTCACGTTCGAATCCTCAACAGATGAAAATCCGCCAAAATAGTCAGATTACCATTTATTTCAATCAAAACATGGCTACGAGACTATTTCAACACATGAAAGGTTGACACGAAAGCAATCATTCAAACAAGTTTTCTTCCTCGTTTAAAAAACGAAATTAAATAAAATTTGATGCTGCTCTAAAACTGAAATTTTATCTTTATAAAGTTTCGGTCATCCCCCCCCCACATCGATACAAGTGCTAATTGACATTACTTTCTCTTTAAATTAATACACCTGTTTCCTTGAGATAAGTTTCTTTTCTCCAAATAATATCCTTAATTTATATAGCTTCTTCCGTTTTCTTGAAATAATTTCTCTTTTTTCATTAAGCTATTCGGTTAAAGTGCCAAATAGTTAACAAACCCATCGCCATGTTACGAATCGCTTTCTAAATAATAACGTTATTATTTTAGCATGGCTCCTACACTGCACAAGTTTCAACAATTCTGTCAAGACGGGCGTGTAGGTGGCAAAATAATCTCGATCCCTTTAGCAAATAAAAGGAACCAAACTCCCTAATCACCGTTATGTTACTATGCCAACAATATATAAACAGTGACATTGGTCTTTCAGAAGTTGAGTTTTTAGTAAACTTCTTAAAAAAAAACAAATAAATGAAAACAACGTTTTAAAAAAAAAGAATAAACATTTTTTTTTATTTTAAACAATATAAATCTTTTTATTTTTATTTTCAACAATATGCCAACAATATATAAACAATAACATCAGTATTTCAGAAGTTGAGTTTTAAGTAAGTAGAAATTCTTAAAATAAAAACAATATGAAAACAACTTAAAAAAAGAATAGATACTTTTTTATTTTAAACAATATAAATCTGTTTTCTTTTTATTTTAATCAATATGAATCTTTTTTTTATTTTAAACAATATAAACAGAACTTTTTGGTATTTTTTAATTTGAACCAATTTAACTAGAAGTTTTATGATTTTTAAGGTTAAATGTAAGTTTCACGATATCTTTGTTTTTATCAAATTTTTAGGTGGAAGCAGAGAATACTTACAAAACACTCCCCACTCTCCATGTTAAGAATGGCTTTCGAAACATTGATGTTATTTCAGCACGGTATATAAAAAACATAACTACCGAACTTTTTATAATTTTTAATGGTAAATTTTTACTTGGTTTCCACCTTAACATTTTCCTTTAAAATGACGACTTTCATTGGTTTTTTGGTATGCTGAAAACGAATATTTTATCTATCAAATACTTTAATTTTCCGCGAATAAGTAGGTTTTTTTTTAATATATTCTGACAATTTAATATTTTTATTTATATTAATATTGTTTATCATTAAAAAATATTCATTGTTTAAAGTTATTTTAAAAAATGTTTACATTGTTTTCATGGTAACATAACTGATCAATTGTAATCTTTTGCAAGATTTGCCTGGGTTTGAGCATTCTTATCAATCCTTTGATTGCGTTATTGATGAAGATCAGGCAGTAGAATTTCCTGCAGAATTCTAAATTCATTACAACCGCCTGGAATGCCACATCATAACCTGATATTAAAGGAAGGATCCCCAGTTATATTATTAAGAAATATTGATCCACCTAAATTGTGCAACGGCACACGATTATCAATAAAATCTTTGAAAACTGATGTTCTAGAAGTCATTATGATACTTGGATATTTTAAGGGTGAAACTGTTACTTCCTTGGATTCCTCTGATTCCTTCTGACACGCCATTTTATTTCAAGCCTTTACAATTCCCAATAAAAATTAGTTTTGCCATTTCTATAAAGCTCAAGGGCAAAGCCTAAAAGTTGTTGGACTTAATCTTCAGACATGTTGCTTTTCTCATGGCCAGTTGTATGTTGGTTGCTCATGCATTGGAAGTCCTGAAAATCTCTACATTTTCACACCTGTTAGAGGTCACATCAAAAATGTTGCTTATTCTTCAAAATTAATACTACAGATTCATGTACCAGTTTTCAGATATGTACTGGTGGAAACTGAATTTTAATTATTTCATTAACAGAATAGATTACTAATGCCATAAAACAAAGATTTAACAGTTTTCAGATTTGCACTAAAATATAAAATAATTGCAATTCTTACATCATATTTTGAAAGAAGGACTAGAAGATAAAAGATTAATCTATAAAACAAATATTAGGTCTAATGGCGAGACCTCTATAAAATAAAACGCACTACTGCTCCCACCACATGGAGTGTGTGAAAAAGAATCCATTATGAATTTATGTTTTGTTTAATCTATATTTATTATAATATATGGGAACAAAATTTCAAATATATCATATACAACCTGGCACCGCCGGGTATTTCAGCTAGTCTTAATTTAAAAGTTTAAAACCGCAAGAACTTTCTTGTCAACCTGATGATTTTTTTTTAGAGATTTTATCATATTTTAATCAATTCGAAATTTATTACTATTATTTTAACCTGTAAAATGATCGTTTTATCATTTTCATTAGGTTTGCACTTGTAAAAAAAAAAAAGATTATTCTATAACTGATTGTACCAATGAATAGAAAAAAGGTCATTTAATGGGTATTTATAAATTTTTTGTTAAAATTGGCTAATAGTTTACTTTCATGATAATTCAGCATGAATAAATCAGAATCACCGCGAACGAAATAGTTTTTTTTTTTACAAGGTAGTCACCACTTATCAAGGCCCGGAAGCCACTCGGGGATAAGGGTTATTGCGTGTACAGTAATCAATGGGATAGTATCGTAGTAATCGTTAGTATTTGAGATTTGATAAAATGTCTTACTTAAGGGGGCGGTTCATCAGGAATTTTTTTTTATGTTGGACTTGAAGACATCCAAGTTGCAGTCAGGTGGGAAACAGGCAAACGGTTCCACAGGCGTGCACTTCTAAGCAAGAAGCTTTGTTCATGGAATCTACGTTTTGGTTTTGGCACAGATAAAGAGTGGGGGAAATTTTTGACAATGGTTTCAGCTAGACGGGTGTTTATCGTGAAAGATTGGCGAGGGGGGCAGAGATTGGAGCTCAGACGAGCACTTACCATGGAAGTAACGATAAAACAAAGACAGACACAGTTCGTCTCAAAGTTGATTTAAGAAACAAAAACATCGCACCGGAAATGGAAAATGAAACGAAATAAAACGAAATATTGTTTTTTTTTTTCTTTATAGTATTTTTTAAGTTAAATTAAAGTTTTACGAAATATTATTTGTTTTATTTTTTAAATTGTTATTTATTTTCTTTTCGGTGTGCTTATAAATTCATGTTCTTTTATAGTATTTTAAAGTTAAATTCCATGGAATATTGTTTTTTATTAATTTTTTTTTTCATTTATTAAATTTAAATGAAAGTTTTACAATATTTTTATTTTTATTAAATTATAGTGTAAAAGTCGATAACAGTTAAAAACACTCTCCCCACGCCATGTTTAACATGAGTTTCTAAAAAAGGACGTTACTATTGCAGCACGGTAATTTAAATGCATAAGTACAATTTTCTTTTGTTATTTTTACTTATTTGGCAAAATATTTTTTCCGTAAAATATAAAATAATACAGGAAAATCGAAACCCTATAAAAATATGAATATAATCCCAGTCCTATCAAAATACGGAACTAATCATAACCCTATGAAAATACGTAATTAATCCCAACTCTATCAAAATATTGAACTAATCCTAACCCTATCAAAATATGAACCTAATCTTAACCCAATCAAAATACGGAAGTAATCCTAACCCTATCAAAATACGGAAGTCATCCTAACCCTATCAAAATATGGAACTAATCTTAACCCTATCAAAATATGGGACTAATCTTAACCCTATCAAAATACTGAACTAGTCTTAACCATATCAAAATATTGAACTAATCTTAACCCTATCAAAATAATGAACTAATCTTAACCCTATCAAAATAATGAACTAATCTTAACCGTATCAAAATACTGAACAAAATATGGAACTTACCCTAACCATATCAAAATATGGAACTAATCTTAACCGTATCAAAATATGGGACTAATCTTAACCCTATCAAAATAATTAACTAATCTTAACCCTATCAAAATAATGAACTACTCTTAACCCTATCAAAATAATGAACAAAATATGGAACTTACCCTAACCATATCAAAATATGGAACGAATCTTAACCGTATCAAAATACAGAACTAATCTTAACCCTATGAAAATACTGAACAGATCTTAGCTTTATAAAAATACGGAAGTAATCCCATCCTTATACAAAATATAGAACTACTCCTAACCCTATCTAAATACAAAAATAACCCAACCCCTATCAAAATACGGGATGTATCTTGAACGTATCAAAATATGAACATGATACTTACCCTATCGAAATACGGAACTAATCCTTACCCTATAAAAACACGAACTTATACTTACCCTATATAAATATGGACCTAATATATATCCTATCAAAATACGGAATTAATAATTACACTATCAAAATACGGAATTAATAATTATCCTATTAAAATACGGAATTAATAATAACCTTAGCAAAATATGCACATAATATTAACCATACCAAAATACAGAACTAATCTTTATCCGTTTAAAATATAGAACTAATACTAACCCTAACAAAATATAGACCTAATTCTAACCCTATCAAAATACGTAACTAATACCAACCCTATCAAAATATTGAACTACTCCTTATCCTTTTTAAATAAGGAACTCATCGTAACTGTATAAATGTACGTAGCTGATACTAACGATATGAAAATACGGAACAAATCTTAACACTTTTAAAATACTGAACTAATCATAAACCTAACAAAATCTGGAAAGAATCTTAACCTTATCAAAATATTGACCTAATTCTAACCAAAATACGGAACTAATCTAAATTCTATCAAAATACGGAACAAATCATAACCCTATCAAAATATAGAACTAATCTTACCCTATGAAAATATGGAACTAATTTAAACCCTATCAAAACACTGAACTCCATCAAAATATGGAACTAATCTTCACCCTTTCAAAATATGGAACTAATTGTAACCCTATAGGAATACGGAACTAATCTTAACCTTATCAAAATACTGAACTAATTTTAACCCCATCAAAATACGGAACTAATAAAAACCCTGTCAAAATACGGAACTAATCTTAACCTATCAAAATACGGAACTAATCTTAACCATATCAAAATATGGAATTAATCTTAACCCTATCACAATATGGAACTAATCTTAACCCTATCACAATAAGAAACTAATCTTAACCCTATCAAAATATGGAACTAATCTTAACCATATCAAAATATGGAACTAATCTTAACCCTATTAAAATATGGAACTTATCTTAGTCCTATCAAAATATAGAACTAATCTTAACCCTATCGCAATACGGAACTAATCTTACCCCTATAAAAACACTGAATCCAATCAAAATATGGAACTAATCTTAACACTATCAAAATATGGGACTAATCATAACCCTATCGCAATACGGAACTAATCTTAACCTTATCAAAATACTGAACTAATTTTAACCTTATCAAAATACTGAACTAATTTTAACCCTATCAAAATACGGAGCTAATCTTAACCTATCAAAATACGGAACTAATCTTAACCATGTCAAAATATGGAACTAATTTTAACCCTATCACAATATGGAACTAGTCTTAACCCTATCAAAATATGGAACTAATCTTAACCCTATCAAAATATGGAACTTATCTTAATCCTATCAAAATTCGGAACTAATCTTAACCTTATCAAAATACGAAACTAATCTCAACCTTACCAAAATATGGAACTAATCTTAACCTTATCAAAATGTGGAACTAATCGTTACCTTATCAAAATATGGAACTAATCTGAACCCTATCAAAATATGGAACTAATCCTTATCCTATTAAATTACGGAACTAATCCTAACCGTATCAAAATACGGGATGAATCATAACCCTATACAAAATGCGGAACTAATCCTAACCCTAATAAAATATGGAACTTATCCTTACTCTTTCAAAATATGGACCTAATCCTTACCCTATAAAATTTTGGAACTCATACTAACCCTATCAATATATGGAACTTATCCTAACCCTATTAAAATATGGAACTATTCCTAACCCTAAAATACGGAATTAATATTAACCCTATAAAAATACGGAACTAATCTCTAATTCTAACAACCACTTGTAATCAGAACGTTTGCCAAAGCAGTATATGTACTTTTTATTCACTTGTAATTTCAAGTTACCAAAGCAACACTAACCTTAATGGCTCTTACAATGTGTCGTACAATTTTTTTCCAATTATGTATATGACAATGAATTCATGCAGAATGAAGAAATGACGATGTTACAACTTTGCCAGAAGCTTAATGACAATTGCGAAATGCTTCAATGAGTTTCCAAGTGTCGGTTATAGTAAATGTTTGGGACATGTGAGGTCTGTAATTTACCATGCACATTTCAACGTAATTCACACTCCATTGATGAATGGAAACACGTATTTCATCGTTCAATACGAAAGGTTTTTTACTTTGAAAAAAGCAAACCTTCCATAAAAATAATTATTCTAATGAATTTACATGTGGAGTATTGACTACCCACAAAGACTAATTTCGAAAGAGACTGGCAAATCGCGAAAACCTCGAAGGTTGGGGTAATTTTTACGCGAGACATGCTATCAATTTATGGAATCAAACCCTACTGAATGGGGATGGCATAACTGAAGATGGTTACCTGAAAGAGGAGCCGTCATATTCAGCCACTGGGTGTTTGGCACTATTGAGCGAGAGTCCGGTTGATATCTTCTTATGGAGATTGCGGACTGAAAGATACAAACTTATTATTTCAATAATACGACAATGGATAGCAGGGTTGTGAGTGATAGATGGCGGGTCTTTGCACGTATCTCCGAGATTGACTCTGCAATATACCTGCATGACGTCGTGGTTCATGATGGACACTTTGTCGATTCCGGTGATTCCACTGTTAACATTAAGAACACGTAGATGAGGACCAAAAGAAAACTACGTCGGTAATATGGTACGTCGAAAAACTTGTTCGCTTTGTACCTGTAAAAATTTTTGGAGATACAGAGTGGAACTAAAAACACAAAATACAAATGTTATGCTACATAGTGTGCATTTTATTCCCAATAAATCCACGTCAATTTAAATGTAATATGTGATGTTGTTTACTGTTTTATTTATTTCCTTTCATTTTTCAGTTCATGTAGTGATTTATTTTTTTATTTTATTCAGGTTAGTATGGAAAAAAATAAGTAAAACTGAGTAAAATAATGGTAGCAATTCACCGAATAAATGCCACTGTTACATTTATTCCTGTGGATTTAATTAAAAATAAACCAAAAAAAAGTATTTTCATTTCTATTTTTAACGAATTTCTGTGAATTTCTGTCGGTATTTTATCAGTATTTTCATTTCTTTTTCGAGTTTCGGGCCTCCAAAACACTTAAAACACACTTTAAAATAATTGAAAACTATTTCGTTTTATTTTTCGACTCTGGTTCCGTTTTTCCATTCTTAAAACAACGACCGTTTCTTAAATCATTTTTGAGACAAACTATTTTTTCGCAGAAGCCATTAAGCTAAATTTTACCAAATGTTTTTAAACATCTTAATATTGTTGTTGTTTCGCTATTATTTTGAAATTATGGAAGTTCAAATTGTAATTAAGTATTTTTGTGTGTGAACGCACATTTCGACATTTCCTTATTGTGCGGAAGTGAGGCCGCACTTTAACACACAACATTAAAATTAACGTCTGCAAAATATGTTCACAATCTGATAAAAATGTGGATGCATTAATAAAAAATATATATGAAACTTTAGTACGAAAAACAGTATTTTTTTTAGTCGCATACGATTTTTTTTACTCCGGCATTTCCAGCCAGTAAACATGAATGGTTGAATTTACGTGTAATTATAAAAATATATTATAAAAGTCAAATTTTCAGAAGTGCCAGAAATAGAGATTTTACTTTTCTATCACCAGAAAATCGACCATTAAAAATGTATAGTTTAGCGATACTTTTAATGTGCAATTCCTATGTAGCACCTATTATTAGTGTCTTCAAACAAATAAAACAACTCGTTCTTATAGAGCAAGGCCGATAGCCATTAGTCGCGTGCTCTCGTGTAATGAATGAATGCGTGAATGTAGGATTGACATGAAATTCTTAAAGATAAACTAAAATGACCAAAAATGGGCTGAAATGACTTAAATAAATAAAAAGTAAGTGACTTAGAATGACTTTAATGAACTTAAGGATGAACTGAATGACTTTAATGGACTTAAGGATGAACTTATGATTGACGTTAAGAATGACTTGAATGCTTAAAAAATAACTGGAATCCTTCAAAAACAACTTGAATAATCTGGAGAATGACTTGAATGGCTTTGAGACTGACTGGTTGTAAAGTGGGTGATCATTTTACATTAAATTAATACAGAAAAGTTATCCCCTACTTTATATCACAATAAGTACAGCATGTAGTAAGATAGATACTACACTTTGATCTTGGCCAAAAGGCCAAGAAAAGGGTATTTATTTGCTCCCCCACCGAGCAAATTAGGCACAAGGCCGATTTTTAATGCGAGGAGTGAAGAGGAAATGGGGACCAACTCCCCGGGGAGTAGGGGAGCTGGATAGTGACAATTGGTATGAAGGGTTGCCCCTACATTGACCAAGGTCTTATATGTGAGGTTTGTATTTATTTGCTTCCCCACTGAGCAAATTAGGCACAAGGCCGTTTTTTTAATGTGGAGAGAGGGGGAGGGGGAGAAAAAAGGGGACCAGCTCCTGATGGGTGGGAAATGGGAGCTGGATAGTGACAATTGGTATGAAGGGTTTCCCCTACATTGACCAAGGTCTGATATATGGGGTTGACCCCACATATGGTCTTTGCTTACAGCATCTGCCGGAACATATACTACACCTTGATCTTGGCCAAAAGGCCAAGAAAAGCTTAAAAAGCTAAGAACATCATCTATTAACAAGAGACCTTTGATCTTAACCAAAAAGGCCAAGCACAAAAGTGTTACGGACAGACCGACCGACAGACCGACGGACCGACGGAGTGACTTATAGAGTCGCTTGCACGCGACTAAAAATGCCTTGAGGGCGTTTTTTTTTTTTTTTTTTTTTGAGAGAGTTGTTGACGTGTATTTTTGGTGACGAATTGAAGTTTAACTTACTTCTAAAGTCGTTGTACTTCGTATAGTTTACTTTTGTATCACAGGATCTTGACCTTTTGAGTACATGGATTATTTGTTTCGACGCAATACGTCAACTAGTCACTCCTTGATTTATATGAACATTTAAAGGTCACTGTTTTCTCATTATTTGACATCCGAATAAACATATTTGCAAATAAGTGTAGCACAGGTTATTCCAACTTGACTAAATATTATTTAATTATTGGGATTCTTTGAGATAAGTAATTTGTATATTTCTTTATTCATTTGTGGACTGTTATCCTCATCTTTATAGTTGTTGTTTCACGACGTTTCGGCCAACTATTTCTCTGACCTTCATCAGTCGTTTTACCGCGACGGGATAGGAATATTGAATCCCCTAACTGTATCCTTAGTAATTACTGCCTTCCATAGTTGTTGTTGTCTCACCAGTTTTGGCCAACTTATCCTCTGGCAGGTTTTGAATAGAATTGAAACCGCTATCTTCAGAAAATGCTCACCTGGAACCGTAGAGAAGATAGCGGTTTCAATCCTACCCAAAAAAAAAATTTTAAATTTAAAAATCAAATTTTAATTAAATTAAAAATCAAATTTTTTTTTTTTTAAATTTTTAAATTATAAATCACATTACTTAATATTGAATTAGCTCTAGGACATTTAACTATCGAGCTTATTATATATCTAAATTACAACGAGCATTTCCTGTATTTTAATTAAACTAGTAATTTCACTATTACATTAAAATACACTTAGCTCTTTAGACTATTATTCTAATCTCCTTTAAATTATATATATATATATATATATATATATATATATATATATATATATATATATATATATATATATATATATACAAGACACTTGGTTAGCCTTCTAATAAAGTATTCGGTAAGTATGAAAGTAAAAATAGGAACAAAACTAGCCAAAATAATGGGCGGACATAACCCAGACGAAAAATCAGACTGGACTCCCAGATTACCAAACATCGAAATAATCTAAAACCGTAAAAAAATGAAAGAGAACAGGAAAGTGAGAAAATAGAAATAACAAGAAAAGTCAGTTTTATTGAAACATAAATGGAAGAAGAACAAGAACAGAATAACCGGACCAGAAAGTAACAAAACACATCGGAATTTAAGATATGAAAAAAATCACTAGACTACATTAAGAAAAGCCAAAATGGCTGAAAAACATAAATAAACTTCATGAAATGAATAAAGGAACATAAAAGTAAAATAATGAAGAATATTATTAATTACTCTACACGAAACGCTAGCACAATAACTGAGAATATGTATCTCCACGACAGACCTACCATAATGCATGATCAAATGTTTACACAAAAAGACACCATAAAAGGAAGGACCCCAAGCAACTATAGACCAATAACATATTTACCAACGATGTGTAAATTCTAACGGAACAATTGAGAGAACAAAGCTATCATTCCTTTGACAACTGTGGACTATTTTCTGAGGAATAAAAAAGGAGTGTATGGCCTGTTATACATAGATAAAAAAAATCCTGAAAGAAGTAAAAAGCAGGAAAAGAACATAGCAATGGCATGTGTTGACTACAAGAAAGTCTATGGCAGAATTCCTCAAGCATGGATGATTGACTGCCTAAAAATCTACAAAATATCCGACATGATTATTAATCATATTAAGAAAGCAATGAAAACATGGAGACTGGAACTGACAACTGGAAGGCGACACCTGACTGAAATAAGAATGCAGAAAGGCATCTTTCAAGCGGATTCTTTATCAGCACTACTGTTTATTTATAGCTATGATGCTACTCAACTACATATTAAGAAAATGCGATGGCAAGTTTACCAACGCTGAATAAAATATAAATCACCTCATGTATATGGACAACCTGAAGCTATTTGAAAAAAAGCAAAAAAGGCTTGGAAAAGTTTATAAACACGGCCAGCATCTTCAGTTAGGGCATTTAAAACAGCTGAAATCCTCGAATACGAACACTAACGAACCACATTAAAGCTAAAAAAAAACAAACAAACAAACAAAAAAAACAGAGACAGAACACATGCTCCTGAGCGAACAGAAACTGCAAGATAACTTATGAATTGTTTCCCTTCTCGGCTGATACCATATAAGACAGTTGTGAAGAGTCAAGAGGTGTGGAATAAAAAAGTAGGGAAAATATTAACTAGACATCCACTGGAAAAGTGCTAAATGTACTGGGACTTTAGGGAGGGCGGGGGGCTTATTAACACCCAAACCCCAGAGAAAACCAATGATTATTTCCAGCGAGAAATCAATAGTAAGAATACTTTACAATAACGCAAAGTCATTTGCAATGTTTATTAAAAGAGGTGGAGAGTACTAAAAATATGAGGAGTAATCACTGATGATAGCAACCTATGCGAGAACTCTTTGTGGTAACTAATAATAGATAATTATGTTTGACATTTTTATGACGAAACTTTGGACTCTGTGCAATCATTTTCTGGAGCTTTCGTCATCACTTTATACCAGACTAAGTTAAGTTTAGTAAATTTATATTTAATATATTTTAGTTCTTTCTTTATTTCTTTAAGCCCTATTTACATGCTTCCCTTGTATCTATCAAACCAAAGTTAGACAAAAGAAGGCACTGGATAAATAAATCTTAAAATTACTTTAGATGGATTTCTCCTCCTTTGACCACGGCAGAAATTTATTTGCAAATAAAAATTTTTCCAAAATATATAAATTTACCAATTAGACACAAGGCCATCAAAAGTGAAGAGCGTAGCATCAGTAATCATCTTGTTTCTATTCTACTCTTAACTACACGAATTTTTACCCATTCGTATAAGCACTGTTCTTTTCATTTTTTTTTTTTTTTCAATGTTTCTCCATCAAAGTACACTTTGATATCGATCATAGTCCGAAGTTCGCAAGTCTTGGTTCTTCTACATTATTATAGCGAAATTCGAAAAATTAAATACTGGATTTCAAGTGAAACCAATGGTTTCTATTGAATTGCCATGTCGCAGTAATGAAAATATCCAAAAATTACAAAAAACGATAAGGTCGAAAATTAATTATTAAAGAAAATAGTTTTCAAAGAAATTAGCAATTTAAGCTTACATAATAACTGAAGTGCGGTGCGCCTATATTAGCAGGGGAGGTAATTCATTTGTGAAAACTGTCAAAAACTTAGGCTAATTCAAATTATGAGTTATTTCCCTTGTTACGTCACACGTGAGAAAACTAACGTGGCGAAATAATTTTTTCGTCGAATTATGGAAATACGTAATTATCTAATATTCCAGAAATATTTAACTAATTGTGACATGACAATTAGGTAGATCACATTGTTTATTGTTGAAATTGATAAAAAACAGTAAATAGTTATTGATTTTTTTTTTTTTAATGAAAAGTCATTTTTTTTTTGGCTGTCGGATTTCGTTACAATTACGAAGAACTGGAACCTTGTTGTAGTCTCCCCCATTACTACTTGTCCCCGGTTCTACTTACACGTTTCCAGAATTACTCAAATAACTACCATGTCATATTTATTTTGCAGGAAAACTATGTACCTGTTAACATTCACAGTTCAATAACGAAGTAACGGTATCGCCATCACTAGTCAAACCCGCCGAGTCATATCGTCGGATGCGCGTAATTCATATATCAACATTATTCAGTATGCGATTCACATCTGCCGAGAGAGTCTCCCACCAGTTTAGTGAACCAACACCTAAATCAAACAACTCTTAATCATTCTGGTTTGTTTAGAATTGTTGTTTGTTTTGAGATGCGTCCTCACATCTCAGTGAGAGGCAATGTACGTCGGTCAGACAGTCTGTCATAATTCGATTTGAAATAGTATTGCTACCGTTAAACGTGCAGATTAAAAGGACGCATCTCTATAGAAGATATATGCCAAATGATCCGTAACATTTAACTTAGAAATAGCATTTGGTCTATCACGCTTAATGACATTTTCGTTGATATGCCGCACTTCAGCTTAAAATATCATTTTCTTTAGTCTATCATGCTTAAGTTTAAAGTAACATGTTCATTTGTCTGTCACACTTAAATTTGAAATGGTAATTTTTTTGGTATGTTACACTTGTTTAAAATATCATTTTTCAAGCTTAACGCACAAATTCAATGGACGCATCTTAAGAATGGTAAGTCTTGTTCTTTAATCTTTGTATACTATCTGTGTCGGGTTGCATTCTTCCATGCCATTGTTTGATGTCAACAGCATGTGATATTTCCCATAAAATATTTTAGTTCAATCACAAGTATGTTTGTGTGTGTATTCTCAGAATGCGGTTCTTACAGAGTTTTAAAATAAATATTTTTAAATAGCATTCAAAGCAAGGTACAACTCGGATGTAAACAACGACTGCTTCAATCTTTTTTTCTTGGAAATGACGCAGAGCAAATAACTTCAACCTGAAAAGTAAGGCAAACCCGATCGAAGTGATCTACGCATATAGTGGATAAACTGCTTTTCATTATTATAAAATAATCGAATTCCATAAATTTTCTATGACAAACAAGTGTTATTGTAAACGTTTAATTCATATTTTAATTCAATAGGCTGCTGATCAGAATCAGAGATTCCCTTTTTTTGCAATACTGACACCTTTTAAATGCATCATGTGACCCCCACGAATAAGCGAAACCAAATTCTTAATCTTGAATAGAACTTCAAATAAATAAGAAAATTTTATAACTAATCAGAAAAACTGAAATGTTTTAAAAAACTGAGCAAAGGTTTTAAATTTTCTTATCATTTTGTTCTAGCTGAGGATGGGGCATCCTACCGGATGACAAACATTAATCCGCCGTCTCATATATTCCAACTAAGAGATCTTTTTAAGATTCTAACCATTCCTTCAAGTCCAATTGCTTGTATCTCTCTTGCACTTGGTTTACTGGGCATATTTACCGGGTAGTCTTTGAAGTTATTTTTCATGTGTCCGATTGCTCATATAATTACTAGGATGATGGCGATCTTCCTACGATTCCAGTTTCTTTTCATGTTGTACATAAGACCTTGGTATTTCGTTATCTTTTCCCTAGCAGTGATTTAATGATTATTTAAAAGCAGTGAACAAATGGACATCACACACACACACACACACACACACACACACACACACACACACACACACACACACACACACACACACACACACACACACACATTTCTTTGGGCGAAACAACAAATAAAAAAGGGAAATAACTTGTGTATTCTCATTTTAAACGACTTCTATACAAATTTCTGTTTGAGATTTTTACCTTTACGAATAAAAACTTATGGTGCTAAGATCAAATAGATGATTGTATTTATTTTTTCAATAACTCAAAAAAAATCGTTTTCTGGTTTTACTTTGGTTCGCGAGAACATCTGACCTGGAGACTAAAGAAAAATATGTATAATTCGGATTTTTTTATTTTGTTTGAAGTATTGTGCGAAATGTGAACGAGTTGTGTTTGAGGGCTTATTAAATCGTGTTATGAAAACGGTCTATATTGTAAAATAAATCGCTCCTCGCGTACAAACATGAACAAATTCCTGAAAGAGTAACTCAACGAAACAAATTGCCACAACGATTAAAATATATATATATATATATATATATATATATATATATATATATATATATATATATATATATATATATATATAAATAAAACTTATATTAACTTTAGACAACACTTATAACTTATCGAATCCAGAACCTTATTCCTAAAATCGACACAGCAAATATACGAGCCGATTCAACTGCGAGACTGACACAAATCTACCACACAACATCCGGCGTCGACACAAACACAAAATGTAACAACGTTCAAAAGTTGTCTACGCCGCTTCATCTCCATCTGACCATTTTGTGCGACACACTATTTTTAGACATAAATATGCATTATTGAAAATTATTAAAATCCCTTCAATATTGTCATCGTTATTTATTTTACTACATAGACCGTTTCAATAACATCATGATTATAGCCCTCAAGCACAACCCTTTCGTATATGTAATTCTTTTTTCTTTTGACCTACTTGCACAAGCCGATAATTGAAATATCTGATACTTCATTAAAAAAAAATGTCTACCTGTAGTTGCCAGTTTATACGTCAGAATCATAATAAATACAATCTACGAATAAAATTCTGGATGTTTAGCAAGGGTTGCTGATGCCGAATCTGTTTTATTTCGCAGACACATTCATGATCAACATTCATGTTTTATCTCTTTTAATGGTATATTATTTCCTCCATTTCCGGTGTTGAAAAGAGGGAAGCGTTCTCCATTGCAGTTGTAAGCTATTATGGGAAAAAATGGCGAGGAAAATTCTGATTCTTAAAAGAGGCTTATTATAATTATCTTTTTTTTAATTTACGTTTAAATTTTGGTTGTATCTGAAAGATAAAAAAACAAAGTTAATTTCTGAAAGGGAAAAATATTTACATGTTAAAAACATACAGTGAAAAATGTTGTCACGGCGATTAAAAAAAAAAAAATTCATTCGAATTTCAAGTCCGAATAAAGCAACTTTAAAAATATCTGGAAAAATAATTATCAGTTTTCTTAAACTATTTCAACAATAACTAGTTAATTAAAATCTTAAGATACCGAATTAAAGAAAATGTACGAGTCTTAATTTACTAAAAATTGTATGATTATCCAAAAAGAATGCGTTACCTTAAAGAAACGTCTGTTACTTTAAAGAAACGTCTTCACTTAAACGTAAATATCAAATGCCCTCTGATTTTCACAAAAATACTGATCATACTAATTAATAATTGCATTGAATTAATTTTATTTTATTGTAATAAAAAAATGTTTATTTAATGAGAATATTTCTTAATGCATCCAAGATTTTATCCATTTTTCTCTAAAAACGTTTCTTATTCAACTTGGTATAAGTTTATTATTCAGTACTTACACGGTGGAACGATCAATTTGTCGCCCTGAAAGAAACCAACACTACAGCTTTGTTATAAAACTTTTATTTAAAAAATCAATTCAGGTAACTTGATTGTGTAGTAGAGCTAACATCTATTTAATGTAGCCGCCTTCAGTCTCAAATACCGCCTCGATACGGGTCCGGAACTGAGAACATGCCTTTTCCACAAGCGCCTGCGGGAGCTCAGCGAATACTCGGCGGATGGCTGCGATCAGACAGGCTTTGGTGTTGTGAGAGGTCATGTTGGTGATGTTATTGGCGTACAACCAAACAAAGTAGTCCAACGGGTTCGGGTCGACGGAGGAGGGGTCAGTGAGAGAAGGGTACAAAGTCGTAGAACTCCTTCTAATGCCAAGCTTGGATCTCTTTGGAATTGGGGGTCGGCACCGAGTTCTGCCACTTGATTGCACCAGGGGATCACCATATCCTTCAGCACATCCAGGTACATTTTGGTGTTAACTTTCAAACCGACTTCGAAGATGTGAGGTGGCAAGACGTGGCCAAAACAACACCAAAGATCATAACCATGGCCGAAAACTTTGTTGGGCTGTACCCTCAAGCGTTGAACTATCCAGATTTGCATTTTTAAGGTGCTGGCAATGGTCCTGTGTTCATAGCTTGGATCGGTAGAGAGCATGAGTTGTACAGCGGCGCATCTCCGATTTCGCTCGTTAAGCATTATATCACTTTCAGACATGATAGAAGGCTACTATCGCTCTTGGGATTTGTACACAACTGGCGGACTAGTAGATGGTCTGCAACAAAAAAAAAAAGAAAGCCGGTTTTCATCAAACGGAAATGGAATCAGGTCGTATTTTCTAGGGCGACAATTTGATGTCTATTTATAAATGTTTTTTTTAGAATTTGAAATACAACTTTTGTAAAATTACGTTGTTCAAAACTTTGTATTTTTTTCGATACGATTGTGAATTTGTGAATTTTAGTAATTACATTACTCGATTTATTTTTGCATTTTATTATTCATTAAAAATATAAGCTAAAACAATTCTTTGTTAATGCTTAAATAGAATAGTCATGAGTCTATTTTTACGGTAATTGGGAAACATAACAATTATATAGTTAAATATTTAGAGATTTATAAAGAATCTGAATCGGTAATTGCATCGGAATCAGGAATTTAGTACGGAATTTGAAAAACAAAAAAAAACAAAAACAAAGTACAGTGAGAAAGGGTTAAAGTAACAGATAGAAACGTAATAGGACTTCAAATTGTAGCTAACTAGCATAGCCCGTGTACCGGCTTTGCCCGGTGGAAATATGCCTTCACCCCACCTTAAAAAAATGAAGTGTGGTTGTTAGTTGGACCCACTGTCCGTCCATTATAGTGGCAGGCACACTTTGGTAGTTTGTGCATTAATTTCAGTATGTATTTTAGTTCAGATACGCCGTTACCTAAAATGATGCCCCTGATATAATTTTAGTAAGAACAAATTACTATTTCGGTCAATGTGCAGTGGTTGTTCAACCTGCAGAGTATGTTTATTCCGAAAGCCGTTCTTAACGACCATCGGAATAAACACCGTTTGCCGCCTGGACAACCAGTGAACAATGGATGAAAATGTTATTTCTTCTTAATAAAATAACAGGGAAATTCTTGTTTTCTGGTAAATGCGCATGTGGAATAAAAAAATATAAAAATAAAAAAATAAGTGCAGCACCCTCCATCTTACATATGAAAATCTCACATCCATTTAAATGTAAAGTGTCGTGTCATATAATTACGGTGTGAATAAAAAAATGCAGGCATTAACAATTGTATGTTATTTAGCAAGAAAGATAACGGAATGTTAACTCGGTTATTAATAAAATAATAAGGTACGCCAGGATAAATGACGGCATTAGCAGATACGCTGTGACAAAATATAAAGAATTAACAATGTTAGTTTATTAAGAAAGATAACGGAATAGTAATACGTTATTATCTGGTAAATGCTACCTTAAATAAAATAATACTATAAAAAACTAAGTGCAGCAAGAAAAGATAAAAAATACGAAAATAAATATGTGACTTATAGGTACCTCCAACGCGCGTCACAGTTTAACCCCCCCTATATGTAACACGATGTAACTGTAATTTAATTTAATAGCATCATCATATCACTTAAAAGAAGAAGTTTAAAATAATCTGCTAATATTTTATTAAATTTTGTACATCATTCAAAAATAATGAAAATGCGAGACTAAAATCGTGTTTACATTAACCACGCTTTAAAACGACGTCCCTATGTAGTGACGGTCTTGAAGTCGTAAACATACCCATGTTTTAAAAATCTAGCAAAAATCAAATAGTAGTCATACGCTGGAGACATTTAAATAAATAAATAACATTCCAGTTACGCGCGCATTTGCCGTACATTAAAATAAATAACATTTCAGTTACGCGCACATTTACCGTAAAGACCCACACAAATTCTGTGGACATAAAAAGTAAAACTTGATCTTTTCGTGCGGACATAAGACAAAGCATACCATGTGACCGGGTATCCACTTTCCGTCCAATCAGCGCTCGAAGGAAAATACATTTCTTAAATCTTTTTCTAATGGCTTCACTAGAGCCACCCCAAAAGGTATAAACAGACACTGCGCGCGAAATCCAAACCAGTTTAGGATGCAGTACCACGAATAAGCAACACGCAGCCCGACTCTGTCTTGTTGACGTAAAATCACTAACATGACTTCGCGTATCTTTTCCTCTTGACCTCTTTTCTCCCTGATGGCTGGCAGCACACCGCCTGGGGGTTTTGGTCCAAGGCTAAGCAACATGGCGCCAACACGAAAAATATGTTTTTGCCGTTCAACATTACTCGTCTTTCGAGCCAAGCAGAATTACTACTTGGACAATCGACTCGGGCATGTTTGCGTGGAAAGGATTTACCCTTAATTGAATTTAATTTATTCTAAGAAAAAATTAATTCCTTTTTGCTCCTATTTCTTCAAAGGACATTTGCCCCCCGTCCAGAAAGACTCTCATTTAATTCCAAAATTAAAACTCAAATATGTTTTCTCCTATGCGATGACAGAGCACAAATGCACACATATATAAAAGTGATGTTTTCTTCAATAAATTTCTATATTAAATGTCTTCATATTGCTAATTACTGACACCTTTTATTTTATTCATTTATTTATTTTTGTTAAGGGTTGGGAGATATTTATCTATGATCACGCCACGGCTGTGATACCAGGCATCGGTGAATATCGACCAATCTCCTTCAATTTATTCATTATTAAAAACTTACATAATAAAAATAGGTTTCGTTAAATATATTAGAAGAAATATTTTTTCTGGGTGTTCTGCCCCTCTAAATTTCATGTTACGAAAACTAAACAAAATAATTTTTTTTAATTTTTAAAGCAGTTAAGGTCGAATAATTAAAAAATAGGTTTTTTATATAGATATAAAATCCCGTTATTTATTTCGCTTATCTTAAAGTTGTAAATAAAATTGGACATGAAATCAATATTATTATGTTAAAAAAATAAGCACTCTCCATACCCAAAAAATTCAAAACAAAAAATTATTTTTAAAAAACTTTGAATGATATTAAATTCCAATATTCCGCAATATGAAGTTTGAACAGAGTTTTTTTTTTTATAACAGATTTCCAACATTAAAAAATATATTCATATAATAGAATATATGACTCCTGATATAATAAAAATCGAAAACACTGTTAGTTTTTTGAGAAGGATAACGAAATAGTAAATAGTTCTTATAAAGTACACGCATATCCGAACTAAGAAAAAAAAAGAGGAAAGAAAGAAAAATAACGGAAGAACAACAACAAAAAATAAATATGTGGCGTAATGGTGTGTCATTTTCAAATTAATTTAATCTATGCAAATATGTCCGAATAATTTTAGTCCGTTGCTTTCTGTATTCCTCAAAGAATGAATCAGAAAGGCTCATACCGTTAGTTGTACTAATCCTGAGAAGCAAAGTTTGTTTATGTGTAGTAATGAGGACGCGTCGTCGTTGTTGTCGACGTCGTCGTCGTCGTCGTCTTCGCGGTCGGCGTCGTTGTCTGAGTATTCAAAATAAGGAAAGTTCCAATGTTACTGTAACAGTAGGATAACTCTGTAAATTATAAGAGTTACCTCCCTTGTATTGAGTTGTAGAGGCAGTAGTGGTTCCTCCAAGATGGTCGAATAAAGCAGTTACTCGTAACCTCGTGTATTAAGAGTATTCATTACAATTATATACGTAACGTCGTATTTCATGGTGGCAGCGGTTACCAAACAACCAAAAAAAAAAATTTTTTTAAAATAACGACGTGTAAAAGAAGAAAAAAAGGCCTATCATAAAAAGTGAGTACACTATTTTCTACAGGAAAAAAAACGAACTTTTCCCTCTAAAAAAAAGGAACATTCAACATGACGTCTTCCAACATTACACTGCCCGTCCTGGACTTGACCAACGAAAATAAACACGAGGCATATGAAGAATGGGTCGATTTTATGTCCTCATACTTCATTATCAACAAAGTTTAAGAAAAATTGAAATACAATTACATTCTGCTGAGCACCGGACCAAAGCGTCGCGAACTATTAAAAAATGCCCAACTCACAAGCGAACAAAAAGAAATATCCAAAAATATATTCATGGTGTTTGAAACCCATATGATTCAAAAACCAAACTAATGGGTCGAGCGCTTGGAATTTTCGTCAATGCGGCAGAACGAAGACACGGTGGACGACTACCTAGTCAGACTGAAAACTAAAGCCGACAGATGCGACTTCGGTAACAACAAAGACGAGCGCATTCTGGAACAAATAATAAAAGGGCTTAGGAGTGCTGACGAAAGAAGAAACCTGATAGCTAAACCAGAATTGACTCTCAAATCAGCCATAGAAAGCATCAGGGCGTATGAAGCCACCACAAAAGACAATTCGCGGTACAAAGATGCCAACGAAGGGAAACACGAAGAATACCACGAGGTATATCTAAAAAATAAACCCTGTTGCACGAGATGTGGAAAGATTCACAAAAAAATAAATAAAGAAGAATGTTATGCCTTCAAGAAAACATGCAGGAGAAGTAACGGGTTACACCACTTTGAACAGTACTGTTTAACGAACCTACAAGGTTGGAAGAACAAAAAATATACTCCCAAATCAAGACAGGAGAATAGCTCATACAGAGCCAGGAAACAAACTAACCAAATGGATTTAACAAGCAACAAAGCTACAGAAAGAAAAAAATAAACTTAGCAACCAAAGAAGGCGACGAATCTGACCAAGACGACGATGACATATACTTATACACAGTAAATGCGGACAATGACAAACGCAAAGAAATTTTCGTCAATATAGACTGCGAAGACGCAGAAAATAAAAGACATAAAATACAAATGAAAGTCGACACAGGGGCAAACGGAAATATCCTACCCGTCAGAATATATAATAAAATATACTCACAAAATGGCTACCGGAAACCGGATAAAATAAAAAAATGTACTAAGGGAGATAATCCCTACCTACCCAAAACAAGAGTTAACTACTAGTTAACTAACAAAAATAACCCACTGGTTCTATAATACTAAAAATAAGACACAAGGATTCAGCAACCATCAAAGCTAATTTTTTTATATGTGACAGTGACACCACAATACTGGGTCTAAGACCATGCATACGACCTGGCCTAGTAACTGCAGCATTATTAACGTGCACACTCTAAAACAAATGCAGAACATCGAAGACCTAGCAAAAGAATACCCGTATAGATTTCAAAGCATAGGGAAATTCCCAGGCCTTCAAAAGATATATCCCAGGGAAGAACTTAAACAAGAACTAGAAAAAAATGGAAGACTTGGGGGTAACTGAAAAAGTAAAGGATCCAAGGGATTGGGTGAATACAATTGCATGCAAACGAAAAAAATGGTACCCTACGTATATGCCTAGACCCAAAACCACTAAATAAATACATCAAAAGAACGCACTACAAAACCCCAACCTTGGAAGAAATCTCCCATAAACTAGCCAGTGCAAAGCATTGTACAAAACTAAATGCTAAACATGGATACTGGGCTATACACCTAGATGAAGAATCGAGTCTGCTCACCTGTTTCAACACCCCGTTTGGCAGATACAAATATTTGAGATGTCCGTTTGGTCTCAAGGTATCTCAGTATATATTCCAGCAAGAAATGGACCAGATACTGGAAACCTACGACAGAGCCATCGGAATATCGGACGACGTTTGCATATATGGGAAAACAGTGGAAGAGCACGACAGAAGACTCAGGAAGACAATGGATACAGCCCGAAGGTACAGCCTCGTCTTCAACAAAGAAAAATGCAAAATAGGCCAAAAACAAATAAAATTCTATGGCCTCATTTGGGACGAAAACGGCTCACATCCAGACCCAGAAAAATGCGACAAAATTAAGACAAATCCTACACCCTCAAATCGCGAAGAGCTACAACAATTTCTAGGTATGATACAATACCTAAGTCCGTTCATACCGGAACTCAGCTCTAAAACAGCACCGCTGAGAACGCTACTAAAAAAATGATGCGGAATTTCAGTGGAATGAAACACAGTAAAACCTTCCAAATGCTAAAAGATCAAATCCACGAAAAACTTTGCTTAGCTTATTTTGACCCTAATGCAGAAACAGTCATCCAAGTCGATTCAAGTATGCTAGGACTAGGAGTGGCACTCATAAATAAAAACAAAGTTATTGCCTTTGCTAGCAAAAGATTAACCAAGACTGAATCACACTACGCCAACATAGATAGAGAGTTGCTCGCAGTAGTGTTTGGATGCGAAAGATTCCACACCTATATATATGGAAAAAAATACAGGTCGAATCCGGTCATAAACCCTTAGAAAATATTCAAAACAAGAACATTTCACAAGCACCCCCGACTACAAAAGTTGTATCGAATACTTCAAAGCAATCTTTGCCGTCCATGGCATACCTGAAAAGCTATACACGGATAATGCCAGGTACTTTGTATCCAACGAATTCCATAACTTTGCCACAGAATGGGAATTCACTCACACCACATCAAGCCCCAGGTACCCACAATCAAATGGATTTATAGAACGCATGGTCCAAACCGTAAAGAGAACATTTACGAAAGCCAAACAATCAACATTGGATTGTCAAATGGCTCTTCTATGCCTCAAAACAACCCCACTTGACAGCCATCTGACGTCACCGGCATAAATCCTATACAATAGGAAAGTAAGATCAAGACTCCCAGCCCTGTTAAACACGGATACTCCAAAAGATGATGAGATCAGGGAACGATTGTGAGCCAAAAGCAAAAACAACAACGATACTACAACAAGAGTGCAAAAGACACCCCCCCTCCGGAATTAATTGTTGGTAGTAAAGTGTCTGTCATACAGGAAAACGACACCTGGCAACCGGCGACAGTGGTCGAGAAATGCGCCGAACCACGCAGCTACGTCAAAATGCACAGTGACGGAAGATTGCTGAGAGGCAACAGACGGCACCTAAAAGAGCTACATAACCCCCGGAGACAAACCATGTGTAACACACCCATGCAACAGAACAGTTGGGATAATATAACACCACCGTCCCAACAGCACACTGACCCATTGGAGGCCAGAGCTCCATCTAACATCAACGATGGATACATCCCATCAGACAACCCAAGTCAACCAATTGAATCGAACCAACAGCCAGAAATAACAACCCAGGGCCGACCCCAAAAAACACGGTGAGCCCCCCGAAATACAAGGACTTTATACTATTCAAATAAACAATAAATAATATATATATATATGTGTGTGTGTGTGTGTGTGTGTGTGTGTGTGTGTGTGTGTGGTAATAAACACCTTTTCTCAACGAAGAGGATGTAACAGTAGGATAACTCTGTAAATTATAAGAGTTACCTCCCTTGTATTGAGTTGTAGAGGCAGTAGTGGTTCCTCCAAGATGGTTGAATAAAGCAGTTACTCGTAACCTCGTGTCTTAAGAGTATTCATTACAATTATATACGTAACGTCGTATTTCAGTTACTTCAGTAAGAACGGTAACAAATTACTAAATATGTGTACTGAAACTCTAATGAATTTTATAAAGTAAGCGCGGATAAAAGTAAATTAATTAATAAATAAATAAAATTAGTGACCTAATACCTTAGAAGCCCTTTTGCGTTGATAGCGTACGTATTTAATGGGCTAGTGCCTTAAGGAAATCCCGATAAGCTAAGTTTGTTTATGCATTTGACAAACTTTTCCTCGCAGTCGTAGTGGTGTACAAATGTGTAAACAAACCTATATAGAGTAAAGCAACGAACCCCAAGAAAGTGTCTACGGCTAAATACTATACCATGATTGTGTGTGGCAATGTATGTGTGAGACTGACGCCATTTAACATTTCTACAGAACATCCGTTTATAAAGGGGGAGAAATGTTAATTCAGAATATGGGAATAGTAATCGAAGTAAGCGGAATTATGCTGAGGAGAATTCATTAAATAGGTAGTGTGCAAAGGAAAGATTACCGTATGTATACGCATGTTAGAACCAGTTAATAGTGGTCCAAGCTCAGCAGGGTAAAAAAAAATGCATAATTGACTCCAGTGTCAACTTGTAGCGGTAAGAGCAGAAAGTAATGAGAGAGAAAAATAGGAACTTCTTCCTCTGTAGATGTGGTGATTGTGATAACGATTCTCAGCGGATATAATGTACCATTTTATTAGTACGACTGATTGTGGAAGAAGTGGTGGTCGTAAGCTACTTAAGATAGTGGCTATCAGGATAGATATATTGAATTTGTATGTGGTATGTATTGGTGAAAACCTACCCTACTTCAGTCCAGAGGGGAATTTATGCAATCAGAATATTATATAGTAGATAGATAGATTAAGTAAATTAAAATGGAAGTTTTTTTTTCTGGATATAACTCAACATACGAATGTTCGTATTAGTTTGATTATTTGGATTACTGTTCTCATCTTCAGTGTCATCTTCACAGCGTTTCGGTCGATGTAACCTCCGACCTTCATCAGGTGTATTTTGTCAGACTCGGGAATGTTTCTGTCGAACTCGGGAATTTGGAAAGAATTTCGAACGGAACCCTTTATTTATTTCACGGGCGCAGCATGCTCGCGTTCTGTCAGCTATAACTGGATTGGGGTCCAAATTCCTAAGTTCGACAGAACACATTTATTAGCTTTCATTTGGTACCACTTTCAATGCTATAGCATCAACCTCTGTAGAGCTACAATGAAAATAAGGACATAATATCCCATATTTTGCAGCGTTTTTGAAAAACGTCAACAATAAAATTACATGGCTCTTGAGGCAGGCATAGCCACGGTCCAAGATCACAATAACTGGTATATTTAGCTAATTTAGACCTTGGAGAATGGGAATAATAGCAGTTTCCATATGTTTGAAGAAAAAGGTCAATTTTGAAGTGGTCTAACAGTACATGTAAAATAGTTCATTTTAAATAACAAATAAACATGTAAAATAGTTCATTTTAAATAACAAATAAACATGTAAAACAGTTCATTTTAAATAACAAATAAACATGTAAAACAGTTCATTTTAAATAACAAATAAACACGTACCTTGTTGCTCAAAGATGACATTATATTATATTTATATATAACAACATTTATTCTCTGGTTTCGGCTGGGCATTTTTAGAGATTACAACATTCTGTTCACATGTTGACTATCCTGGAATACGCCGCTTTCTAGCGACTGACTCTTCTCTCGACTTCTAAGTCCCTTCTGGACTACCTAACATCTCCTCTTCAACTCCCCTATTTCAACTGTGTGTATATTAAAACTAATCCGTCTCCTCTCCAACTCCCCTCTTTCAACTCTTGATGACGTCTCTTAATGACAACTCTTTAATGACGTCTCCTCTTCAACTCCCTTCTTTCAACTCTCTGTATATTAAAACTAATCCGCTGTGCTTACGCCATTCGACTACACAAAGACCTAACAGGCGACTTCTCAGTCACGTTTTCTCTTATCAAATTTATTGTTTGTACCTAAGTTTGAAAACTTATTTTGTTTATGTATTTAACATTTTTCTTCCTTTGTTTATTGTTCCTAAACTCTACATTACATTCCAAAACTTATAAACATTATTTGTCCTTGTGACACAATCTCATGTCCATCGATTTTAACGATTACGGTTGAAATAGTGTTACATGATAAGGGCTGTCCCCTTTTCATGTAAGTATAAAAATAGAGAGTTTTAGTTAAAATGAAAATGAAATAGCAATAGACGAAATTCGAACCTCGTAATTTAGGTTTAGAAATAGATTACGTGTGAGAATTAGAAAAAAGAATGTAAAGCAAACGATTGTTTAGAATAGAGATAAAATATTTCAAGAAAAGAATGTGCACTGTCAATTTTGTTATGAAAATTTAATTGAAAGAATGCAGCTATAAGATAATGTTTTTAACATATTGGAAAAATAGGTTACTGAGTATAGGTTAAAATTCCTTTTGTAAAAAAAGGAAAAGTTTTGGACACGTATGTCCGGAACACGTGAAAGAAGGCACATGTTTTAACATGTGTATGACGTCATGGAAAGTAGAAAGTTCTAGAAATAGACAGAAAAACTTTAGAGTTGGGCAGACAGAAGCAGGGGGATTTTGAGAGGGACAGACGACAGTCCAGTTTGGGAATTCGAACGTCTAGAAGCGAGACGATCACTTTGAAACTTAATATGTGAAGCTTTGAATTCTTAATGATGAAAACCACGGCCGGTCGTGAAGAAATAAAACCATCATGTGTTTTTGTAGACGTTGTCTTGTGTTGTGATTCTACAAAAAGGTAAATTGAATAGTTATTATATGTCTATATGTCTGTGTTATAAAATGTCTTGACATACACATCTCATATCTACTATGTGACCTCTACATCTCATATCTACACTAAGACTGTCTGAACACTATCTCTTCACTCAAAGAGCTTTCTCATATCAACACTTCTAAGTAATGAACATTTTTAATATATATATGAAACGGCATAAAACGAACAACATCTCTCTCACAACATCCCTCTCTCTAAAACTCTCTTAATAAAACTCTCTCAATGAAACCTCTATATAACAATAGCATTTTCATGGATCCATCAATAGCTGCAAATTGATTGGAAATAATTCAGGAAATTTGAATGCACATCTTCCATTATGACTATTTATTTCTTTAATTTTTTTTTTCAATTTGTTTCGCATGTTACGTAAGATACTTTTTTCTAGATAAACGATATACATATATGGAACTTCAGCCCACACAACTAGAGATATCTATGTAACCAATTTAAATTCTCTCTCTCTCTCCCTCTTTCTCCCTCTCTCTCTCTCTATATATATATATGTGTGTGTGTGTGTGTGTGTGTGTGTGTGTGTTTTCAATTTAAGAAACGTTTTTTAATTTGAAATTATTTGGGTACTAGAAACCGTCAAGAATACAAATTTTTTTCTAAACTTTTTGGAAAAATCGTAGGTTTTCTAAAATCTAGTGGATTTCGAATTTAGGAGAACATATATATGATGATGCCAATCAGCAGGATGCTAAAAGATGAAGAAGCAACACCACCCTGGCTGACAGAGGGGGACACCAGCCTCATACCTAAGCCTGAGGAGACACAACGCCCAAATAAATACAGGCCAATATGCTGTCTAACAACCACCTACAAGCTTTTCACTCGCCTGGTAGCTGACGATATATATGACCACCTATCTTCTGGGACCTATCTTTAAAAAGAGCAGACAGGATGCAGAAAAAATATCTCGGTACCAAAGACCAGCTATTGATTAACAAGACCATCTTGGAAGACTCTATGAAGAGGGAAAGAAACCTGAGCATGGCATAAATCGATTACCAGAAGGCATTTGACAGCGTGCCACACTCATGGTTACATCGGTGCCTTGAGTTATACAAGATCCACCCGGTAATTAAACAAATACAGGTGGCTAACCTTCAGATGTGGAAAACAACCATATCATTAAGTCTCAATGGAAGAAAGACCATCATCCCTGAAGTAAAAATCAAGAGGGGAGAGACCAACTCAGCAAGCTCCTGAATAACAATCCGAGCACCTAAAATTTGAGTCAGGAACGCCATCGAAATCCAAGCAGGAGAGTAAACCATCTGCTTTTTTTTTTTTTGAAGATAGCATCAGCGAGGCAGCAAAAGAATACATACCAGTCACAAATCGAAAAAAAGATATAAGAAGTTGCTGAGCAATGAGATTTTAGAACCAACGAAAAACAGGAGAAAAGCAAAAGTTGATGGAAAAAGTATTAAAAAAAACTCGACAAACTGATTAACAAAAATGTAATGAAGCCAAGGAGGAATGGATAAATTTGCAGTGCAAAGAAATTGAAACAAATGCCACTTTTTATAGCAAACGTATGCATGAAAAGATCCATCTGAATTGATAACAGCCCTGGATGAAGTGGGAATTAAGGCAGTCACAAAATTACTGAACAATATCTATGACACATGAGAGATTCTGACAGGTATGAAGAAATCCATCTACACTGATCCCTAAAAAAAAACGAGCACAGCTGGATGTGACCAACATCGTACACTCAACCTGATGAGTCACCTTACAAAGGTTCTTTTACGAATACTCATAAGTGAATGAGAAATAAAATACTCCCAGAAATATCAGAAACGCAATTTGGTTTCATGGCAGAGAAAGGCACCAGAAATGCAATCTTCGCATTAAAAACTCTTATGAAAAGATTCATTGAAATCCATAAAGACTTGTACTTCTTCTTCTTTGATTACTCAAAAGCGTTCGACAAAGTACAACATTCTGACTTGTTTGATATTCTGGCATGACTATACATCGACGGGAAAGATCTTCGAGTCTTCAAAAACATATATTGGGAACAGGAGGCAGCCATTAGAGTAGACAATGACATCAGTCGATATAGACCAATCTGCAAGACGAAATATTGAAAATCATAAAGGAATTAGTGTAGGTGGCTAACATCAACAATCTGATATATGCAGATGACACAGTCCTTATTTCCGACTCTGAAGTAAAACTACAAAAGATTTTAACGACAATAACAAACGAAAGCGAAAAGAAATGATTACAGCTCAATACAAAGAATACGGAATGCATGGTGATTTCGAAGAAAGCTGTTATACCACAATGTAATATAGCCTGGAAGGAGGACAGAATCAGACAAGTAAACACCTTTAAATTTCATTGACTACTAAGTAAAATTAACTCTGAACGCAATTATGTGTTCGTATCATGTAAATAATGACATTTCTATCTGTTACATATTCAGCAACATGAAATTCCTTGACATGCAAACACCATTATTGCCAATTCATAAAATGATGATTTTCCCCTGGACAGACTGCAGTCTTTTTAAGTGACAACCCCAAAAGCACTGCCCCCTCCCCAGCATTTGCTATTTAGTGATTCTGAGATCAACTTTACGATGACACAGTTTTCGGTAACCTGCAGGCTGATCTAACGAGTTCTGTCATCGTTGAAGGACTTTTGGTAAATTAACGAACATAAACTTAGAAAATATGCATAATGAGTTTGTTTCGACAGAGGAGATATTACCTACCTCCAAACCAACGACCAGTTGGGAATGTTTCGGAAACACTCTGGAGGCCTCCTTAGTTTTATTTGTGTTCATTTGCTCAAGATGCTTTCAGAAAAATTTAAAAACAAACACAAAATGTTAATGCATATACGTATTAATCTGGCTCAAATTTAGATTCAGTCAAATGAATTAGATGAGATTAAATTTTCAAACTTTTATTCTTTATAAAATATCTAATCGATCCAGTAAATACTCAAAATCTCATTTAAAATTGGATAATTCTCTGATTTTTAGATACATCCTAAAAACACATTTTGTTTGTCTGTTGGTATGTTATGTTGAAATAACATTTAAGTCAACGTATTATTCTGAGTTTGAAGTGCTGAACATATGACTATGTAATACGAGTGGGAGTCAATATAACGGGTTGTGAATTGAAAGCCATGTTTAATTTCAGAAGAGTTTCTGATGAGTAGCTATTGTGTATAAGTCATGGAGATTAAGAGATTTCGGTGAGTAGCTGTTCTCTATGAGTCTTGGACTTTAAAATATTTCAGGCAAAGCGCAAAATATCTTTCTCGTGTGGACATGAAAAAATTATGTACGAGAATGCTAAAAGATTCACTATTTTCATAGAGCGATTCTGGTTTCTGATTGGTTGCTGGCAGAACGTGGCTCCATTTGATTGGTCAATTCCTATCGCCAGTGTCTATAAGTAGGACTTTCCAATTTTTTAATCATACCCTTTAATTATATGAAAAACTATTGCAACAGTGGATCACCTGAGGAGTCAGCTAAATCGTCCTTAACAGCAAAGAAACAGTCAAAGAGAATACTGGCAATGTGCTTCATCCAACATTGAGGATCACATAATGATACTTTATATTGTTGATGGAAGCGTTTCATTATTCCATTAGAAGTTGAGTGAAAATTAGTAGTCCTAGTACGTTTAATACCAAGTATTTTGGATATTTTTTTAAACAGACGGGATTCAACTTGCTTGCAGCGATCAGTGGTAATTATTAGGGTAAGGTAAATTCGGAGATGTCTCACATAAGATTTGTTCTGCTGTAGTGATGAAAATATATTGGAATTTGCAATTAACAAATTATGGAGTGGACAGATTCAAATCCTCAAAACAAAAATGGCTGGTTCAAATCCATTTAATGGAGGCTAATATCTTTCAGTAAAGAAACAGTACTGATGAGAAGACGATAAATACTGAAAATTTCATTAAAATTTCATTAAAATTTCATTAAAATTTCCTGATTTTTTGACGAATTTTTAAATAAAGGAAGGGGTCAACATTTTTATACATTTGAGCATCGGCATTCATTTTGCCTGTACCTAGAATAAATCAACTTTAAAAATCTCTTGTAAAGTAGTTATCAGTTTTCTGATAATATTTCAACGATAATTAATAAATTAAACTTATAAAATATCGGATTAAAGAAATGTACATACTTTTTCTAAGAAAAAAATGCATAATAACCCCTCCCCCAAAAAACAACAACAAAAAAAACTTACGGTATAAAAAAAACGTCTCGTTGAAAGATAAATAGCACTGATTTTCACCAAATTATGGATCAGAATAAGCGTAATGATTTCGTTTATTTTATTTTTGTTGTAATAAAACAGGAAAAGTTATTTAATTAGAACATTTATGAAGATACACAAGTAAGAATTTCTTTATCTTTCTCTGAAAAAAAGGTTCATATTTCACTTGGTATAAGTTTTTATTCAATAATATAACATTTTTGATAACGTTTGTTTGTTTATATACTGACAAGTGATAATTTATTAATTGAAAAAAGTTAAAACCATTATTTAATTAAATAGAATTCAAATTTGAAAGAAAAGGAATTTTACAAATGAAAAAAAATACACATTCAAACCAAAAAATAAATGAATAAAAAAAAAATGTACGTTTTATTTATTTATTAGTGGGGGGGGGGTACCCGGCGATGCCCAGGTGTTTGGAGGTGTGTGTGGTGTTAAATAAAAAAGAACCCAGGTGGGGGGGGGATAGAACGCGAAGCCCTGAGGCGAATTTTGAAAATAAAATCGGCCAGCCAGAATGAGTTAGTGAAAGATGTTTGAATTTATTTAAGAACCAAATTGACAGGTGCGCGGCCGGAAGTCGTTGAGCGTTACGACGACGACGTAGGTTTATTTGTTATAAACGAAGTAAAAAAAGAAAACAACGTTAACACTTAAGCGGGGAAAAAAACTAACGTAAGGCAAACGAACGATGAAAACAGAAAAAACGAACACGTGAAAAATGGCTTAAATAAGCCTGTTTCGATATTAAAATTTAAAAAATCGAAAAAAAACCCATCTCACACCACGATTCGAACCCAAAACGTTTAGATAATGAACCAACGCCTTAACCAACTGAGCTAATACGACGTACATTAAAATTCTTTGCTTTTTCAACTATTTAAAGTAAATCAGGTCACGACGTCATCTGACGCATGCGTAGAATCGGTCATTGTCACGAGAGGACCGTTTTTGTTCACCCCTTCCCCGTCGAAAATTGTCGATTTCGGGGTGAAAAATTAACGTTTTTGGCCAATTTTTCGATATTTTTCGAGCAAAGAATGGAGCTTCGATGTGATACCGAGTTTGTGAATTTTCGTCGCGTCTGTCGAAAGTTTTTTGCAGGCATCCAAACATACACACAAACATACATACATACATACATACATACATTTTCGCTTTTATATATAGAGATTTTTTTACGAATGTCTGAATGCAAATTTTAGAATTGATTCTACTAGTCGCAAACTTATCTGGAAGTGACAGATGAGATCAGGTGAGTGGGAGAGTCAAAACTGTGTTTTTTTCTTTTCTTTTCTCTCTCTCTCTTTTTTTTTTTTCAACGTTGTGCAGCCGTAGGTAAACAATGTAACGAAACGGCCACCGACATATATAGAAGGCCTATTAACTAAAAAATGCCTGCGGGCATGTAGGTAAGATTTGTCGAACTGTTACTGTCGATACTATATGACGGCATTTTTAAAAAAGGGCATTGAAACATGTTAAAAAAGAAAAGAAAGGAACCCAATTCGATTAATAATGAAACTGAACTTTATTCACTATAAAATATAAATATCATCTATGTAAAATTACTAATACTGAAAAAACTGAATTATGAATTTAGGGAACAAACAATTAGAGAAACATAAAACACAAACAATTCTTGGCCTTCGGGACAAGATCACAGTGTAGTATCTGTTCTGATGCTACGATTCACCTTTTCTGTTCTCGGCCAGTGGAGAAGAAATTCTTCATGACTGAGACAATTTTTATGTTTGTTCCTATCCAGCGTCCCCCTTATTGGAGAGCTGGATTTCCCCCTACAAAATTATATGTTGAAATATTTAAATAACTATTACTTTTAATACAGAAATTAGATTTAAAGTTTTCGTTTTCTGTTCTTCTATGTCCATTTTTTTGTCATGTTTTTCATCAAAATGTGTAGCATATTTTCATCAGTTACATGGTTAGGAATCCTATACTCCGCTATAGTCTTTATTTTCATATCAGTGCAGAATACATGAATACGGAAATGAAGTTCCCATAACTACTAAAAGACAATCATACTATAATGTGAACATTGGTTAGAAACTAAGAAAATATAGTAAACATCTGCGATATTAAATCAAGGTAGTGGTGAATTTGGGAGAGGACATTATTATTATTATTATTATTTCACTAAGTAGGAGTTGTCGCACATGCCATCATCAGTGATCGCTCACCTGTGGTATTCGCTGGAGATCGAATGACAAGAAGTCTCACCAGATTTTCAATGTTCCCCGCCGCTTGACCACTCGTGCAGATGATTGCACGTTATCGCAACAGCCGTTTGCCATTGATTTCTCGTTGGCATCAGCCATTGGTGTTTCTTCAGTTTCAGTTTTATCAGTATTAGTAATTTACATAGATGACAAAATGCCTCCTCAATGTACCAGATTTGAACTGCACATTTCCAGTGGAGATCTGGTTAGTACTCTCCCACGTCGGACTTTCCATCCTCTCTGAAACTTCACAACTCCAGTCGATGTCATCTACAGGGTTTTTTTTTTTTTTTTTTTTTTTTTTTGGCACTTCGCGGGGAACATGGACCCTGTGTAAACGAGTTTTAATTTAATGGCTGCTTCCTGGGGTTTTTCTTTTTAACTTTCACTATATATCTCATACACTTTTTTATAATCGAGCGTGTATTTAATTTTTTTCTTTTTAATTTCTTTAATTAAATTTGATTCATACTTTTATTTCGTGCTTGTTTTTATTTTTTATTTTATTTTCATTTTATTTTAATTTACTTTTATTATTATACTAGCAGGGGTGCCCGGCGTTGCTCGGGTGTTTGGAGGTGTATGCTGTGCAAAAAAAGCAAAAAAACAAAAAAATGGTTAATTTTTTAAAACTTTGACCCCTATTATGACCCCTCAAAATTTATTGTTTCGGGCTCAAATCACTTTATTAAGTAAGATCCAGGTTCAAGGAACCTAAATCTAAAATTTCAAGTGTCTAGACCCAAAATTGTCGGAGGAGTTTGGTAGAGTTCTTAAAGGTCAAATCGTTGAAATTTGACCCCTTAACAGCCAAATTTCTGGCTGACACCCGTCACATCGATATTCCCAAATCTCAGTACCCGGTATTTCAAATTTCGAGTCTATAGACTAAAAATTGACAGAGTTATTGCGTAGGGAAATGTACACAGACAGACAGACACACAGACACACAGACAGACACGTTCACTTTTATAGATATATAGATTATATTTTCCACACTAATATTTTTTATTTTTTGTTCATTTATTTTTTCACACATATTCAAATAATGCTTTCGGCTTTTATTTTTGTTGCCTCAAATAGTCCCTTCAAAAACATTTTTGTGATTAAATAAACAAATGAAAACCTTTTGCATATGCGCTTTTTAGGGAGCAACAATTAAATTAAAACCCGTTTAAGCAGGGTCCACGTTCCCCGTTATTATTGTAGTAATAGTAGTTACTACTACTACTACTACTACTACTACTACTACTACTAATAATAATAATAATAATAATAATTGTGCAGTGTACGCACCATGCTATATTTTAGATAGAATTTTCAAGTTAAATTAAATTTTATAGTATCTTTTTTTCATTAAATTGTTAGGTGGAAGTCCAGTATAGTTAGAACGCCCCCTGTTAAGAATGGCTTTCTAAATAATGCTATTATTTCAGCACGGTATGTACACAGAACAAATACCAAACAATATTTATTTATAAGATAAACACAAGAAAACATGTTAACTAAAATTTAATGTACTCATTATTTTTAGTTCATATCAAGAATTTAATTTAAACTGATTAGTTAATAAATTTTAAAGATGAATTTGTGTTTGGATATTTCATTTGCCATTTCAGTCATGTAAATTATTTACAGATAAAATGTTATAAAACAAACAAACAAAAACTTTCAAGTTTTAAATATACTTCAAAGAAATAAATTACGCCCAGTGCTAAAATATTGAATTCATCGATAAAAAAAACTGCTGTGAAAAATGCTTCTAACGTTAAAATATTTGGAAATACTCAATGAAAAGTTTTATTATGTATTTAAGTATTCTCATATAAAAATTGTTTGTTTTACAGTTTAAAAACTAAATAAAATGAAATATTCGACTTCCTTCGATAAAAATAAAAGTTCAAAAACAAATCCATTGTTATATTTTTTTAGATTAAAATTATCCCAACGTGCAATTATAATAATTGCGGCTTGTATTACTGTACACATAGATTCGAAAAAGTCGTCAAAAAACAAATATATAACAAATAAATGTTATCAAAGGCAAGATAAGTTACTTTTCTACCTAACTGGATATGTGTTTAGTATTTTTATTTAATGTAACATGTTTATGCAGTCCGAAAAACATACAGTATTTACCGATGTATTGGAAAATTAAAAATGGCTCCCGACTCTCTCTCTCTCTCTCTTTGACACGGTAAGTTTGGTAAAAAGAAGTTAAAAATAAAAAACTAGACAAAATACTGTTAGAAACTCGCTCAATATATGTTACCGTGATATAGGCTGGCATATATTCGGTGGGGTTTTAACAGTATTTTGTCTAGTTCTTTATTTTTAACTTTTTTTTGTCGTAACGTGGTTGAACACCAGAAACTTTAGGCACCTCTACCCATATGCTGATCTGGTAATGACGTCAATGTTCACCTGCCTACTCTCTCGGTAGCCGTGGTAACGAACGTTGTTTAAAATTTCCCCTTTAAAAAAAAAATTTTTTTGTGCATTCCTAATATTCAATATTTACAATTTTTGTGTGTTTTTTTTTTTGCAAGATAATAGAAAAATTTCTTATGCTGATGTTTACATGTTCATGCGTGCTAGGAAAATATTGAAATATTAAATGTAAAAATTATGCTGTGGTTTTGTTTACACAATATAATAGATTTTCAGTAACATTAAAAAATAATGGGTTTATTATATTCCATGATCATTAATTAATAAATACTGAAAATTTCATTTGGTGAATTATTAAGTGAAGGGAGGAGTCAAAATACATTTTGGCTATTCATTTTGCACGTACCTATATAACGTCAGCAAATGATCACAAAACTTTACACTTGATGACAGTGGATATTGATGGGATGTGAGTTTTCAAAACTCTGTGCTACAATTGTGGTCAGATTGTTTATGATATGTGATGAAGCACATAATATGGCTTTGAAAAGTTATTATTTTCTGACGTAATTTTACTGTCTAGTTAACACATTCAAGTGTGTATAAGCTCACTGGAAGGACATATGTGTTATAGATTTTCGCTTTTATTTTGTACTAGCCTGGGTGTCCGGCGTTGCCCGGGGTGTTTGGAGGTATGTGTTGAGCAAAAAAAAAAAGTGGTAGTAGACAGGCAGGCTCAAACCCGTACCGCGAAGGAGGAAAAGAATGCAAAAAAAGTTACATTTTTGCCGTTGCGTTCATCACCTAACCGGAAGTGACGAAGGTTTAAATTAAGGCTAGTCAATCGAAAAGAGGAGATAACTTTCGAAAATATCGGCGAAAAAGCGACTCCTCTTTGTAGAAAAGTGCCCAGTTGAGGGTGAAGGAATTAATATTTTTAGCCAATTTTTCGATATATGTTGCCAGAGGGGTCAAGCTTCAAAACGATACTGATCTCGTGAAAATCCCTCGCCTCTGTCGAAAGTTTAAGGCATACATACATACATACATACATACATACATTTCCGTTTATATTGGCATTGTTTCCAGTCGTCCTGAATCTCCACTTGCCACTTGTATTCAACAATGTTGACTAAGGAGAGGTGTGGTTGGATATTGGGCAACTCTTGCCACAAAAATTTCACGCGCAGGCACTCTTACAGTGAGTATCCATAGTTTGCCAAGACTGGAGGAAGCCTTGTACATACATACATACATACATACATACATACATACATACATTTAAACAGACAGGTGAGATTTATATTATAGATTGTATGTGTTTAGAAAATATGGTAGTTAAGTTTCTTGTGAAAGCGGCTCAACCTAAGCCGATTCTGTGATATGCAGCTGTTTAGACATTGTTAGATGAATACAGTTTATGCAAGGTAAACTGTGTAATTTACTTGATTTGTTGGCCGTTGATATTGATGTTAAGAAGGGTGTTTTTTATTATTGGTCATGCGTTAATAGTAAGACCAACCTTTTTTGAGTATTTCATAAGATTATCTTGAAATAACTGAAATCAAAGCTGGAGTTGCAGCTATATCATCTGCACAGCTCAGATTAAGCAATGAAAGTAGTGATAATATGGTTAATATTCATTTGAACTTTTAGTAAAACTAAAATTGATAGATCATAATAACATAATACGGTTTAAATTTATTTTATTTTGTAAAATAAATCCAACTTTGCATAAATGTTTTTATTAATCTCTAAATGGATGCAGTTAAATTAAAACGTTTTAACAATGTTTAAAACATTAAATAAAATATTTTTTGTCAAGGAAAATACTGATAAACATCATTGATAATTAAATTAAAAGTAAAATTTCAAAAATGTTTTTCAATTTTCTTTTGTTTTGTGAGCTTTTGTCCGGTTTCTCACCACTGTCAAACGACCTTACAATAGATGACTAAAAAAGTGTGAACAAAAACCTTTGAACTTTGCAAATGAAAGGCTGTGGAGTTGAATTATGTATAAGTGAATTTAAAGATTTTCACAGTTTTAGGTTAGAACACGTTTGGCGTCAATTGTTTGATTTTGAGTTTCTCTGTCTGTGTGGTTGTAAAACAAAATGTCTAAATTTATAAAAAATGGATTGAGGTGATAATAGAAGGCAATAAAATCAACGATCAATAATAATTATTGATTATTGGTCATTGGTTATTCAGATAATAAAACCGTTTGGTAATTAAATTATTGCATTTTTCTTCCATCAATTGGAGACAAGTACACTTCTTTGAAATTACATGAAAAACAGTGAAAATTTTCCTACATAAAAATGTTTTAGCCGGTCTAAAGAGGTTTCTCCCTTATTCCTCCTTCTGTCACCGTTATTGACTTGTTATTGTAATAAAGTTCCTATGTAACTTTACTTTTTATCTTCTTAACTTATTCTATTGTTTGCTCCTCTTAACCGGGTAGAGCTTTTTTTATATCTAGGTAGGTTTGTCTTACCTTTGAAAAATTATTTTTCAGCTTAATATATATATATATATATATATATATATATATATATATATATATATATATATATATATATATATATATATATATATCATGACTTTTGGGGGGTACAATATATATATATATTTATTTCATTTATATATTTAAATATATATATATATATATATATATATATATATATATATATATATATATAGAGAGAGAGAGAGAGAGAGAGAGAGAGAGAGAGATGCTATTTTATTTGTTTTTGTTTTTGCAATACTTTTTGAATGAATTCAATTATTTATACAAAAGTGCATTTTTACCTAAATGCGAGTTGGGAATAATTTTCCCTTTGACCAATTTGGTAACCCCAAATAGGGAGCGGCATATATATTGTTTTTTTTTTTTTTTAATATAATTATCCACTGTTTCGTCGTCTACAACTCATCAGAGTGACTGAATCTAGCGAGATTCGAAATCTGGACCTTATGGTAAGAAGCCTAAACTCTTACCACTGGACCACCTCGCACGAGCCGCACTGCTGAGCTGTGATACAGCGAAACAGTACTGTATGTGGATGACTATATATATATATATAAATATATATATATATATATATATATATATATATATATATATATATGCTAGCATGGATACCCGACATTGCCCGGGTTGACATGAAGTCCCGTTTGACCACACCTAATTAATCATTTTTATCATGGGCAACAATTTCAAAAATAAAAGAGCAGATAAGAACATGTAAATGTAATCGTCCAAAAAAGAAGTACGTCATACCCTATTTCGGCAAAGGGATACAAAAAGAAGAAAATATTCTCCGTATATTGAGCACTTTTTGTTAACCCCCCACTACCAAAAAAATAAATAAATAAAAATAAATTAAACAGTTTTTGTTTCAATAAAAATAGCAGTGAATGACTGAAAAAAAATATATATATATTAACCAAACGCGTGGGTAATATGCATTTTTAAAAAAACATTTTTGTAAAGGCACTTCATTAACTTTTTTTTTTTGTAAATAAACGAAATTTTCGATTTGCTTTTTATCAAGGGGGTGGAGGGGGGTTCTAAAAATGCGGCTGAAGTTTGAATTCGAAGCGGTCAAAGTTTCTGTATAGCCGTTTCAATAATATTAAAAATAAACAAATAAAAATTGCTTTTTTTAATATTTGAAAAAAAAAACCCATTTTTTCTGTCTACGCGGAATTATTTTTTCAAGCTAGAAACTTATCAAATTATTTTATTTAGTGAAGAGTTTCTAGGGGGAGATAAGTCTATGCCTTTAAAAACGTCGATGTCGTAAATAATTCCAAATAAATTAAATTAAGTATATTATCAATTAAATTGTTATTTAACGTTTCTTAATCAAAAATTTAAAATAGAACACTTAAAACAATTCTCTTGCTAGAAACATTAACGAACACACCACTATTTAGTAAAATCGATTTTCCTTAATGCAATATGCAAATGAGATAGCCTCTTAATTGTATATTTTGCAAGAATCATACTATATATATAAATAAATGAAAGACTAAAAGAGAGGACCTTTTGTATATATTGTGAACACAGAGACAGGAATATGAATTTACATATATTTATATGTATATATATATATAATTATACCATTTAAATATGAATTAGTTTTTTTTAAATTACTAGCATTTCAGTCTGGCGTTGCCCGGGTGTTTGGATGTGTATGTTGAGCAAAAAAAAAAAAAAAAAATTGGCAGGCTCGAACCCGTACCACAAAGGAGGAAAAGAACGGGGTAAAACCTAACGTTTATGCTGTTACGACCACCACCAAACCGGAAGCGACATTTTTTGAAATTAAGGCTAGACAATCTAAAGGAGAGGATAACTTAAAAAAATATCGGCGAAAAAAGTGACCCCCCCCTGTAGAAAAGTGCCTAGTTGAAGGGGAAGATATTAATGTTTTCAGCCAATTTTTCGATATTTGTCGTATGAAAGGTCGAACTTTAAAACGATACTAATCTTGGTAAAATCCGTCGCCTCTATTGAAAGTTTAAGGCAGACATGGAAGCAGACATACATACATACATTTATATATTGGTAACTAAAAATTTTCGACCCAATCTGATGAAAAAGCTTGCCCTATCTCTGAATACCCTTTATGTAAAATTTCAAATATTTAGACCTGAAATTGTCTGAGTAATTTGGAAGAGACCGCAAGATCAACTTTTTAAAACTTTGACCCCTATTATGACCCCTTAACATTTATTGTTTTGGGTTCAAATCAAGTTATTAAGTTAGATCCATGTCCAAGGAACCTATATCTACAATCTCAAGTGCGTAGACCTAAAATTGTCGGAGGAGTTTGGTAGAGTTCTCAAAGGTCAAATCGTTGAACTTTGACCCCTTAATCACCAAATTTCTGGCCGAAAACCGATCACATTGATTTTCCCAAATCTCAGTACCATGTATATCAAATTTCAAGTCTGTAGACTAAAAATTGACAAAGTTTTTGCGTAGGCAAATGTACACAGACACACACACACAGACCCCCCACACACACACAGACACGTTCACTTTTATATATATATATATATATATATATATATATATATATATATATATATATATATATATATATATATTTTTTTTTTTTTTTTTCTCTTTTTTCTCTTAGTATTCTTATGTCTTTCTATGAGAATGTTAAGATTCACCCATTTCTTGGGCTCC
This sequence comes from Euprymna scolopes, assembly GCF_053919585.1. Classification (NCBI taxonomy): domain Eukaryota; kingdom Metazoa; phylum Mollusca; class Cephalopoda; order Sepiida; family Sepiolidae; genus Euprymna; species Euprymna scolopes. Next base: position 140,444,678 of record NC_136482.1, read on the forward strand.
TAGGGAAAGGAAAAGTGGGAGAAGAAGACGTAAGAAAGAAAGAAAGGAAAATAGGAAAAGAGACAATGGGAGAAGAGGGAGAAGAGGGCGCTGGAAAAGGAAGAAAAAAGGAAGAAGGGGGAAGAGAGAAGAAAGAGAGAAGGGGGAGAGGGGCCCATAATTTGTTTAATAGTTGTTATTCTAGACCACACCTAATATTTATTACAATTCTATTTGTTAGTTCTATGTTTGTTTATTCATTAGTCTATTTATAATTTATAAATTTATTATTTATAGTCTTAAAATATTTCATAATAATAGTAATTGCAAACTCGGTATGTATATCATTACTAAACTTATGATGATCAAATTCAGTCATTTGTTATGATATTTGTTATGACAGCGATCATAATTATTTAAAAATGGAGGGTGATTGGAAATTCTTCTGAGTTATTTGCTACTAACTAGCAATGATATTACTTTACTGAAGGTTATATTAATTATTTATAAATAGTACTACTCACAGATCTTGTACTCGTAAGAGACTATCCATTCACACGTATCCATATATTGATATGTTACATAACTCCCTGGATTAGATGCACACAGGTATTATTTGGAGTTTTTTTGTTTTTTTTTACCTTTATGTCATATTGCGTCGTGCATCATTTATCATTTAGATATCGGCTGTACTTAGTGGTTGTGGTATAAAAGAAGAATCAAGATTGAGGTTAGCGATTTTAAAGATTTTTAATAGAGCGTTTCACTTTAGTGGAAATAACCATTTTTTTCAGGGAGAATAAAGAGTTAATATTTGTAGTGTATGTTTTCGGTTACTAAATAATTGTGTTTTTCTATTTTTTAAGTTAAGGTTATACTAGATGTAATCCCATTTTAGTAGCATCAGAGTTATAGTGTAGGCGCGAGCAGCGCATACACATCTAAGCTGAATTTTAGTTCGATATTTATGTTATGGGTGAATGTGGTTAACGAATATTGTGAGGAAGTAATTAGCAAGTGAGAAAGCAGCCTAGTTTTGTAATGCCTACAATTTATTAAAGTTTCCTGTTTTTTATTTAAGAATTTATCCCTATGCTTAAATTTAAGGATAGGGATAAACTCTCAAAACTAAGTGAAAAAAGATAATAAAAAAGAATTAAAATACACTAGCTCATATAGGTTTTAGACTGGCAGCCAACAGCAGACAGACGAAGCAAACACTTGTTAAAGATAACATCTTTATCCTCTTAGGCCTCAAAACTTAACTCCTCAACCCCTAGCCCTACCTTCTCCATTCCCTAACCCTAACCCCAACATAAAAATAAATAAATCCACACTGACTCAACTTTGTTCTCGGCAGAGCTGAACTTCACCCCCTGGCTCTTTCTTTACTAAAAACCTTCTTTTGCTGAAAGTTGATTTTCGTTTTTCATGAAGAATTCCTCTTTTAAATATAAGCTTTGTTGCCTGATGAGGTTTCTAGTTACTAAATACAAGAAGACCGAAACATGTCCATGACTGTGTAGCAACATATTACTGCTTATGTAAAGACAAATTGAAAGTGTACATACACACACATACACACACACACACATATATATAGTCATCAACATACAGTACTGTTTCGCTGTACCACAACTCATCAGTGCGACTAGACAAACAACTACCTCAAGCCAGGATCGAAACCCGATCGCCCGTACTACAGTCAAGGCTTCTAACCATTACATAAATTGACTGCTGCTGTGCGGGATGTGAATTAACGATGTTTTGACATCGTCCGAAATACCTAAGCTCGATTTGTTTACACAAAGAGCATCGCTTAGAATCTGTAATTGTAATTGAGAAACATTTGTGAATTGCCCCATCACTAATATATATATATATATATATATATATATATATATATATATAATTATTTTTTTACTATAATAATTAAATACCTACAGACACTAGGGTTTCATCCTTTCGGGATTCTTCAGTGCAGGGTGTCACGATTACTACCAGTCGAACGATTCGAACCCCGCGACACGAGACATCTCTGGCTCGATTAGCGGAGGCCGTATCCATTCGGCTACTATTAACCGTGTGAAATAGCGTTGAATTTTAAACATTTTTTAATTTAAATGTTCATTACGTCAGACAGACAGTGATCAAATCGTTATACGATGATCTACGCATAAGAGCTAAATTGACCGACTTTTAATTCAACGGAAAGTGCTCAACGATAAGAAACGAATTTCTTTAAGGGGCTGTCATAATTATTTTTTTACTATAATAATTAAATACCTACAGACACTAGTGTTTCATCCTTTCGGGATTCTTCAGTGCAGGGTGTCACGATTACTACCAGTCGAACGATTCGAACCCCGCGACACGAGATATCTCTGGCTCGATTAGCGGAGGCCGTATCCATTCGGCTACTATTAACCGTGTGAAATAGCGTTGAATTTTAAACATTTTTTAATTTAAATGTTCATTACGTCAGACAGACAGTGATCAAATCGTTATACGATGATCTACGCATAAGAGCTAAATTGACCGACTTTTAATTCAACGGAAAGTGCTCAACGATAAGAAACGAATTTCTTAAAGGGGCTGTCATAATTATTTTTTTACTATAATAATTAAATACCTACAGACACTAGTGTTTCATCCTTTCGGGATTCTTCAGTGCAGGGTGTCACGATTACTACCAGTCGAATGATTCGAACCCCGCGACACGAGACATCTCTGGCTCGATTAGCGGAGGCCGTATCCATTCGGCTACTATTAACCGTGTGAAATAGCGTTGAATTTTAAACATTTTTTAATTTAAATGTTCATTACGTCAGACAGACAGTGATCAAATATATATATATATATATATATTAGTGGTGAGGCAATTCCCAAATGTTTCTCAATTACAATTACCGACTCTATTCTAAATTTCCGATTCTGATTCTTTTAATAGTTCTACAGAATTGTTAAGAGTTCTACAGAATTGTTATTTTTCGAATTAACTTTAAAAAATTAACTTTAAAAAATTAACTTTAAAAACCCATGTAATATGTGGATATACTTTTACAAACGTACAAAAAACATGTGGATGGTGATCTTTAGACTTTAGTTTAATTAATAGTTTAAGATTAGAATATATATATCTTTTACTATTAGTTCCAACAATGGTAAATTAAATTTTTAACAAAAACAAATAAAAAAAAAACAATTAAAATAATTCTTTTTGTCTCCGAAAAATATGCACAATTTTTTCCGATTCCAATACCGATTCAAATACCATAAAAAGCGTTGATTTTTTTTTTTCTTTTGATAAATCGTCCCAGTTAAAGTTCATTTAGAGGATGCATATATATAAAGTTTTTTTATAATTTATTTTTTATGAACCGATCATTATGAATTTTATTACAAATGATTTATTATGATTTTTTTTTTAAATATATATTCTTAGCAGTAAGTAACATGGGCACTTTATTTTTTGCATACTACCTAAATGGCAATTTTTTTTAAAAATTAATAGTTGTAAAGTAATTAGTTACTAACAGAACCTGTGGAAATTCCACAGCAGACACTTTCGTATGTAATATATTCATGTTGGCATTCTATGGATGTTCAGCGTAAATGGAGACGCCCTGATATTAGTGTAGCTTTTTTGTCAAAACTGCAAAAGTATTTACCTAAGCTAGCAGGGACGCCCAGTGTACCCCGGTCGTAAAGTACGCTTAAATATAATATTTTAATTCTTGCAGATTTCGTATATCTAATAATAGAGTCAATTTTCTATCGATTCTTATATATTATAAATTTTTTATTTAAAAAATAAAAAATATATGTCCATATGACATGAGAAAGAAAAACTATATATATATATATATATATATATATATATATACATATATATACACACATATATATATACACACATATATATATATATATATATATATATATATATATATATATATATATATATATATATATATATATATATATATATATATATATGGAGAGGGGCGTGTGCGTTTCTTCAGCTATAATCGAAACCGAAACCAAAGCTTATGAAGAATTCTTGGTAAAATTATTTATTACAAGAAACGGAAAGTCATAACACTTAAACGACAGTTATTCTGAAGAAAAAGATGTAAGCATGACACAGAAAATAACATACGCACTATCGTATTAATATATTAATTATTTTACTCCCTAAGGAAATTAGGTGGGTTTTTTTTTCTCAATTTATTAATGTGAAATTTAACAATCGCTCAGATAGAATTTGAACATGGAAACTTATTGCATGACCTGCAAGTGTTATTCATCAGCTAATCATACTTCACAACAACAATAGCATTTCATCATCAGAATTTATAATCATGTTTTTTTCTAATGTTTATGATATTCATTTCAATAATTAGTGAATAACTCATAAAAAAAATTAGAAGAGAAAAGAGAACTGCATTACATTAAATTTTGAGTTATATAAATAATTTTTTTAAAGGATGGTGCATGTATATGAGTATCATTTTGCTTTGTCAAATCCTAAGCTATCTAATTTATCATTTTGAATCATGGAATATATAATAATAAAAAAAAAAGAATGAGAATGAAATGACACCTCCTTTTGATTTAAATGAACAGCATTTATTTTTTTAAACAACAACAATAAGGTAAATAAATGAACAGAAAAGGTTGTTTTCTTTGTGAACTGATGTAATTAAATGCTTTTTATGTAAAGAAGAAAACTGTTCTTTTTCTCGCTTACTTAGTGGAGAGATATACAAGGGTAAAGAGTCCATCAGGGTAACAAGTCCATCTCCATATGGAGGAATTAATTGTTGTGTGTATGCGTATTTAACGTCCAAACGCGGACGGGTCGACATAGATGTTTACTCGTTTGGGCGCAATATGCTCTTTTTATAGATCCAGACCGGCCCCAGAAGGCATTAGTTTCTGCCGATATTTTGGCATTTGGAAATTTGTTAAAAAAATTATATTCCAAATTTTCATTGGCTGATTGTGTCACGTGATGGTGCTTCCAACTATGTCCGCCAAAAATATGTTATTTTTACTTTTGTTATTTTGAGCAAAGTGTGTGGGTGTATTTGAATTTATGCCGTTGCTGAGAGATTATGCTTTTTTCTCAAAATGCGCGGGGAAAATTGCAATGAATAATGGCTCGTTATTTGCGCGCGAGTGTGTGTGTGTGTGTGTGTGTATGACTGTACAGTATTCTGCTTTATATATATATATATATATATATATATATATATATATATATATATATATATATATATATATATATATATATATAATGTGTGTGCGTGCGTGTGCGATTTGAAATTGTGCCACAAATTTACAAGATGTATCTAAAGAAGGTTCAAGGTTACATTGACCAAAACATAAGAAAAACAAGAACAGTAGTCCAAATTATGCGTGTGCGTGTTTTATTTTATTTAAGAAAATGTATAATTTACTTAATTAAAAATATGTAATTTATCAATAATCATAGTATTCTGTCTGAGAAGGTATCGATACCTTCTCAAACAGAATGTTATGATTATTTTTAAATTACATAATGCACTGTATATAAATGTACATCTGAAAATTTGACTCTATTTTATGAGTCGATATTCATATCTACTGGTATATATATATATATATATATATATATATATATATACTAGCATGGGTGTCCGGCGTTGCCCGGGTGTTTGGAGGTGTATGCTGAGCAAAAAAAAACAAAACAAAAAAAATGGTCATTTTTTTTTTTTTAATTTGACCCCTATTATGACCCCTTAACATTTATTGTTTTGGGCTCAAATCAGGTTATTAAGTTAGATCCATGTCCAAGGAACCTATATCTAAAATTTCAAATGTTTAGACCCAAAATTGTCGGAGGAGTTTGGTAGAGTTCTCAAAGGTGAAATTGTTGTACTTTGACCCCTTACTAGCCAAATTTCTGGCCGAAAACCGATAATATAGATTTTCCCAAATCTCAGTACCCTGTATATCAAATTTCGAGCCTGTAGACTTAAAATTGACAGAGTTATTGCGTAGGGAAATACACACACACACACACACACACACTTTCACTTTTATAGATAGATAGATAGATAGATAGATAGATAGATAGATAGATAGATAGATATAATTATCTACAATCTCGTATCTAATTTTAATCGTCAGTTTACACGACAGCATCTAAAAAGAGAAAGAAATTCAAAGGGCAGCAACCCACACAATTTTCTTACAAAAGTTTTTAACTAAGAGTTAAAGGGGAATAATCCTGATTCTGACTCCTGATTATTATACAAGGGAGAAAACTATTCAGATATTTTTGTAGAGCAAACTACACTGAGAAAAATATTATGTTGCTATACACATTTAGAAATAATGGTTTCGTTCATCTCTTTTACGGCATATTAACCTCGTCTTGGATCATTTAATTCTGAAAAAAAAAAAAAAAAAGAATTATTGTTAAGCCGCAATCTTCATTCTTTTACCCCAAAATGAAATTAGGTTAATTATTTTCTATTAAAGTGAAATTGAAAAATTCCTCCGATAAAATTGGAACGTAATAACTTATTGCATGACATGCGATGTTATTCATTAGCCAATCAAACTTCTCAATAACAATATCATCTCATCATCATACTTTATAATTATATTCCTCCAATGTTTATGACATTCATTTCAAGTAATAGTGAATGCCCCCACCCAAAAGGTTTTGAAGAGTTATATATGGGGTGAGCCAAAGAGAATCAGAGAAATTCTATAAAAGGAGACTTATAGAGATAATGCAAAGCTCAACAATTGAGGTGGAACTTATACAGAAAAGAAAGAATAATAAAAAAACGACAATAAAAAATATACATACTAATGCATATTACATCAACTAGTAGTGTAGGATAAATATGCTTTTTATACCTTTTATATTCGAAGTGTAATGCTGCTTAGGTTACTTAGCACTTTCTCTTCTGATGAGAAGCAAAATACCAAGGTATAAAGACCATATTTATGCTACACCTCTAACTGATGTAATCTTCCTATTAAATCAACTATTAAATGTTTCTGCATTAGTACATATTTTTATATTGTCAAAAGATTGTGTTTATATATTTCTCTGATATTTGTTAACAAATTTAAACAATGGGTATTAAATGTAAATCAATAAATATTTCACGATATTCAGTTTTAAAATATCTTTATAAATTTTTTAAATTTTATAAATTTTTCAAAATATCTTTATAGACATATATCGGCATTACCTCCCATTTTTAAAATATCTTTATAAATTTTTTAAATTTTATAAATTTTTCAAAATATCTTTATAGACATATATCGGCATTACCTTCCATTTTTAAAATATCTTTATAAATTTTTAAAATTTTATAAATTTTTCAAAATATCTTTATAGACATATATCGGCATTACCTCCCATTTTTAAAATATCTTTATAAATTTTTAAAATTTTATAAATTTTTCAAAATATCTTTATAGACATATATCGGCATTACCTTCCATTTTTAAAATATCTTTATAAATTTTTAAAATTTTATAAATTTTTCAAAATATCTTTATAGACATATATCGGCATTACCTCCCATTTTTAAAATATCTTTATAAATTTTTAAAATTTTATAAATTTTTCAAAATATCTTTATAGACATATATCGGCATTACCTTCCATTTTTAAAATATCTTTATAAATTGTTTAAATTTTATAAATTTTTCAAAATATCTTTATAGACATATATCGGCATTACCTCCCATTTTTAAAATATCTTTATAAATTTTTTAAATTTTATAAATTTTTCAAAATATCTTTATAGACATATATCGGCATTACCTTCCATTTTTAAAATATCTTTATAAATTTTTAAAATTTTATAAATTTTTCAAAATATCTTTATAGACATATATCGGCATTACCTCCCATTTTTAAAATATCTTTATAAATTTTTAAAATTTTATAAATTTTTCAAAATATCTTTATAGACATATATCGGCATTACCTTCCATTTTTAAAATATTTTATAAATTTTTAAAATTTTATAAATTTTTCAAAATATCTTTATAGACATATATCGGCATTACCTCCCATTTTTAAAATATCTTTATAAATTTTTAAAATTTTATAAATTTTTCAAAAAATCTTTATAGACATATATCGGCATTACCTCCCATTTTTAAAATATCTTTATAAATTTTTTAAATTTTATAAATTTTTCAAAATATCTTTATAGACATATATCGGCATTACCTCCCATTTGAAAATTCAGATATTTCAGATTTATGTTAAACTTGATCCCTAGACTAATTAATCAAAATTCCTTTCATTTCAATGCTTTCTTTTAAATTTTAAACAGTTTCTAGAATCAAAGTCATGTGATGGATTTTGATCCAAGTTTAAATAAGGATTGTAGACAAGTTTTTTTTTTTTTCAAATATAATTCAATCTCAGAAATATGGCATATTTTAGTATGTATTTTCTGCTATCTAAATCCCTAGAGAAACTAAGAATAGAGGTAAGCTAGAGTATATTTTAGTATGTATTTTCGGTGCTTGTGCAGTTTAGCAAAAACATTAAAAAACGAAGATAAAGAAAAATCTCTATAAAGTATGTGCCCATTATGAAATGTAGTTCTCGTAAAAAAATCGCTTAATTTGATCAAGTATATCTTTTTATAGAAGAAAATCAAATTTTAGTGAGACCAATCGCAACAAAGCCATCTTTGCAGTTTACGTCTAATTCTTGTAGTTTGCATATGAAATACTAATAATTAATAAATTTTGAAACTACTTAAAAAAAAAAATAAAAATAAAAAAAAAACCCAAAGAATAAGGAATGTCTAAAATAATTAAAAACTGTAGAAAACTTGTCAAATTTTGGCAAACTTCAAATGTATTTTCAACTATAAAGATATATAAGAAACCCTCGGGAAACAAGCATTGATAAACTTACATTTAGTGTAATAATAGATTATTAAAAGACAAAATCACAAGAACGACTACAAAGGGACGTCACTCAGTAAGAACTGAAATGATTTGAAAATTGATTAGCTCCCTCGTACAGACAATATTTTGGTTGATCACAATTTATTTTGGATAATTTGTCTTTCTTTTGTCAAAAGAAATGCACAGAGCTTAGTAAATATCATAACATAAAATGTATAAAATAAGTCAAATTTGATAGAAACTTGATTGTACAGTGTAGAATGATAAAAGTATTGTCATAAAGAAAACAACACTACAGTTTTATTTAAATACTTTTATTGAAAAAATGAATTAAGTTACTTTGATTATGTAGAAGAGCTGACATCTATTCAATGTAACCACCTTCAGCCTCAATGCAGGTCTGGAACTGGAAGCATACTTTTCCACAAGTGCCGGTGGGAGCTCTGCAAATACTCAGTGACGATTAGACTGGCTTTGGTATTGTGAGAGGTCATGTTAGTGATGTTCTCGACGTATGAGCAAACGAATTAGTCCAGCAGGTTCAGGTGGGGGAAGGAAGGGGCCAGTGAGAGAAGAATACAAAGATATAGCACTTCTGAAGCCAAGGCTGGGCCTCTTTGAACTTGCGGGCTAGCACCAAGTCCTACTGTCACACACAGGAACTACCAGCAGCCACCTGATTGCACCAGGAGATCACCATACTCTTCAGCACATCCAGGTACACTTCGGTGTTTACTTTCAAGCCGACTTTGGAGATGTGAAGTAACATGATGTGGCCCTCAAGCTGAACCACACCAAAGACAATAACGTGGCCGGAAACTTTGTTTTCATCACTCTAGGCATGCCCCTGTTATTCGTGGCAATCCAGTCATGCATTTTGAGGGTGCTGGCAATAGTTCTGTAATCATAACTTTGATCGGTAAAGAGCATGAGTTGTACAGTGGCACATCTCCGATCGTGCTTGTTGAACATTGTGTCACTTTCAAACATGATAAAAGACTCCTGTCGCTTTTGTACATAACTGGCCAACTAGTAGATGGTCTGTAACAAAAAAAAAAGAAAACCGATTTTTATCAAATGTCTGTAGATTAGTGCCTAAAAGATGAGATTTAGTTTGAAATATTTCGTCATTTCATAGAAATATTTATTAAAATTATCCCTCATTTCTAGGACATTTTAACTTTTGGGACAGATAATTAATCTTTAATGTCTGTCTAATCCTAAGTCTGACTCGTAATGTAATAAAACTACACGAAATCATCTTAAATAATAAAACATGCAGAATTTATCTCCCATAGCAAAAAAAAAAAAAAATGCTTAACAGTTTCCTAAACCATTAAAAAGCCTAGAAAAGAAGGGTGTTACTTTACAACTTTGCATTAAATTGGGCAGCACTTTTTCTGGCCACCATCATTCACAATCAAGTATAGTTTTATCTACTCTGAATATCTTAAAAATAGAAAAAAAAATGATTTAAATATTAACCAATTTTACAATAACTTTTTATTTTCGGTTTATGTGTATTATTTCCAAATAAAATTAATTGTATCTGTTCTGATACTATACTGTATTTTTCTGACCTTGGTCAATGAAGGAGAAATCCTTTAAGATTGAGGATAAAAAAAAAGTTGCCCCAATCCCGAATGCTCCTTTTGAGGGCAACAGGGTTTTCACAACATTAAAAACTGACATTGTGTCTAACTTTGCCATCATAAGAAGGTAAATATCTTTTTTCCACTAATTCAGTGGAGGTCTGGTTAGTGTTTTCTCTCCTCAGTCTTTCCCTTTCCATCCTCTTTGACCCTCCTCACTGACACCAGTTTATAATGACACAAATTTTTTGGAGGGGGGCACAGAAGAGTTAACTTACAATTATACGGTTTCAGTTTTCATGATTCCATTTGGTGTTTCTTCGTGTTTTACATTTGTAGCAGTTTCTATATGTCCAGCTTGCAACTGTAGCTCATGTGTATTAGTCTCCCAAGGATTTTTCTTAAGATTTCAGTAATTTTCATTATTGTTATCTTCTTAGTCATCCCTCTGATTCCAATTTCTTCCTACTTTTTTTCAAAGTTTTCCGGGATTGCTCTTAGTGCTCCTATTCTTGGTGTTACTTCAACTTTCTTCATCTTCTATATATCTTTGAGTTCTCTGGCCAGTCAATGTATTTGCTCCACTTCTCTGTCTCCTTAATCTTACTCTGTTATTGTTATTCACTCTGTTGTTATTTTATTCCGGTGTGGTTTTGTTCATATGAGTTAAGCCAGTGAATTCTTACTGTGTTTATGTAATAGTGGACAATAATGAATAGATTTGGGTATTTATTTAGTATTAATTTTTATTTATGCGAACATTTTTAGCTTTGCATTTGCAGAGTCATTTTAATTCTAACTGGAAATCAGCTAAAGCAGAGATGAAAATGACAAAAACTTTTGTTATGATTTAATTTGTTGTTAAGAGTTATCCCCCTTGGGATTGACATTCATAATAAAAGCGCCCTCTGTTTCATTTTCCCGCTGATCCTTTCAAGAGCGTACGTGTATTTTACAGTTAATAAAACCTTTCTAAAAGGCAATTCTTTACTTACTGATACTATTCACTTCAATTTTATTAACTGTAGAAAAAAAAAAAAAAAAAATAATGGATCGAATCTTACGTCCCGACAGATTCGAGGTGGAACCTACATGCCCTAATTCCGAAAAATCCTATAGGCATTGGAAATTAACCCTCCAGAATTATATCCGCTCACATAATAACGGATTAATCGAAAACACTTCAGATAATTTCTTTGCCTTGATCAATTGTATTTCAGCCTCTGTTTTCGATTTAATAAGCGATAAAACCGACTACGATAGTGCATTAAGAACATTGGACGCTGCTTATTTAAAACCTGAAAATATTGTTTATAATAGATATCGATTGATGACGACGAAGCAACAAACAACACAAAATATAGATGCCTTCATACTACAATTGGAAATGCTTGCCAAAACATGTAACTTCGAAGCGGTTTCTGCTGAAGAAAACAAAAATCAATACATTCGGGAAGCTTTCATCGGCGGAATTTCTTCTTCGTCCATCCGACAACGACTGTTAGAAAAACCCATCCTGACTTTACAAGACACATATGCCACGGCCAGATCTCTTGAACAAGCAGAAAAGCATTCGATAAGCTACGCAAATAACTTTACTGTAGCAGCTACAAATAATCCTTCGGGCTACAATCGTATAGCTGTGACCAAAGAAAATATGCATCCAAAAGGGGTTTGTTTTTTCTGTGGAAAATCACGTCATCCTCGATATTTATGTCCTGCACGAAACGCCGAATGTAAAAAATGCAAAAAAAATGGTCATTGGGCTAAAGTGTGTAAATCTTCTATTTCTAACACTCATACTGCTGTTCTTTATGACGACTCTGACTACCCCTCACCTTCTCTATCCTGACTAGGAACTAACTCCAAAGATGTCACATTCACTCAATGCCAAATTAACGGGCACTTCGTGAACGCTATGGTGGACTCCGGCAGTGTAAAAACATTCATTAATGAAAATACTGCTAAAAAACTTAAACTCTTCACAATGCCTAAAAACAAAACTATAGCTCTGGCTGCTTCCGATCAACATGCTAAAATAACTGGCGAAGGTGTCGTGGATTTAATACTGAAAGATAAAACCCATTCTGGAATAACAATTGAAATCATTGAAAACCTTTTCATTGATTTAATAATCGGAAAAGATATTTTAAAAAAATATAAAAAAGTAACACTTAAATTCGACGGTCCTAGAGACAAACTTATAATTGGAGCTATAAACACGAATAATTTTTTTCCTACCATAAACGTTCCACCACCTCCTCTCTTTTCTAATCTTTCTCCTCATACTACTCCTATTGCGACAAAATCCCGACGTTACACTTTTGCCGCCAACAAATTCATAAAAGAAGAGACTGCTAGAATGTTGAAAGAAGGCATAATTGAACCTTCGATATCTCCGTGGCGAGCGCAGGTTCTTGTAACTTCGAATGAGAATCATAAGAAAAGAATGGTAGTCGACTACAGCGATACCATCAATAGATTCACGGAACTAGACGCTTACCCAATGCCTAATATCAATAAGATGGTAGACGACATCGCTCAATATAACATCTTCTCTACTCTCGACCTAAAATCTGCTTATCACCAAATACCTATAAATCATGCTGATCGTAAATTCACTGCGTTTGAAGTAAGTGGCAAACTTTTTCAATTTACTCGTCTTCCTTTTGGCGTCACCAATGGAGTAAGTGCTTTCCAGAGGAGCATAGACTATATTATAGAAAAAGAAAATCTAACCGATACCTTTGTGTATGTTGATAACGTAACTATATGTGGAAAAATCAAGAAGAACACAATTACAATCTTCAAAAATTCTACAAAATTGCTAAACAATATAACATCACTTTAAATGAAAATAAAAGCATAATTTCTTCTAGTTCTATTACTCTACTCGGCTACACCATAGAAAATAATCAAATAGCTCCCGATTATCAAAGACTAAAACCATTACTCGAAATGCCACCTCCGCTGAATCTTAAATCTCAAAAAAGAATAGTTGGAATGTTTTCCTATTACTGCAAATTCATTAAAAAATTTTCTGATAAAATTTTATTACTAAATCAAAACAAAGAATTTCCACTACCTCCATCTGTATTAAAATCTTTTCAAACATTGAAAAATGATCTAAAAGACGCCACTTTAATAACGGTAGATCCAAATAAAGAATTTGAAGTAGAAACGGACGCTAGTAACTATTGCATTGCTGCAACACTAAATCAAGAAGGTCGTCCTATTGCATTTTTTTCAAGAACTCTCAATACTAACGAAATTAAGCACCATGCAGTAGAAAAAGAGGCAGCCACTATTGTAGAAGCTCTCCGTAAGTGGCGACATTTTCTACTCGGCAGGCACTTTAAAGTCATCACAGATCAGAAGAGCATCAGCTTCATATTCGACAATAAAAGAAAATCTAAAATTAAGAATGACAAAATATGTCGTTGGCGTATAGAATTATCTCAATACAATTTCACTATAGTTTATCGACCTGGACCTGAAAATATTGCTGCTGACACATTCTCTCGCATCTCTGCTCTTACTTACAATCTACAAGATCTTCGTGATTTACATAAACAATTATGTCATCCTGGTGTTTCAAGATTAAGCCATTATATAAGAACGAGGAACCTCCCTTTTACTTTGGATCAAATTAAGAATATTACTGACTCTTGCTCATCCTGTCAATTACTGAAACCCAAATTCGCCAATACCAATGGAGGGACTCTCATTCAAGCCATATTACCTTTTCAACGATTAAATCTTGATTTTAAAGGCCCTCTACCTACTTCTATACATGGCAACAAATATCTACTTACTCTAATTGATGAGTATTCCCGTTTTCCTTTCGCTTTTCCTTGCAGAGATATGACAAGCAAAACCATTATCCACTGTCTAAACAAACTCTTTTCAATTTTTGGTTTGCCTGACATGATACATACTGACCGTGCTTCTGATTTCTTAGCAAGAGAAATAAAGGATTTTTTACACAAAAAAGGAATTGCTACTTCTAAAACAAGTAGGTATCATCCTGAAGGTAATGGACAGATTGAAAAACTCAACGGTACCTTATGGAAGGCCATTCAAACAACATTACATTCTAATCAAATGAAACTACCTTATTGGGAAGACATACTACCGGACGCACTTCATTCAATTAGATCATTACTTTGTACTGCCACTAATATGACTCCCCATGATAGACTTTTTAAATATAGTCGTAAATCTGCTTCCGGAATTTCAATTCCTTCTTGGGTTAAACCAGGCCCAATATATATTAGAAACCACACTAAAACAAGTAAACATGACCCTCCTGTAACGCCTGCCACCCTAATAGATGTCAACCCCCACTACGCTTATGTTCAACTACCTTCTGGTACTGAAACCACTGTCAACGTTCGAGACTTAGCTCCAAACTCATCAAATGAAGAAAACTCTAATAATAATCCTACTACTTCAGAGACTTTATTTGAACCTTCTACTAATGAAAACATTGGTCATGAGGAAGACAAAAATCAATCGTCTGATCTTGAAGAAAATCAGATTTCACTAAAAAATAATACTGAAAATCAGCATTCCTGCCAATCTGTGCGGAGGTCGTCCCGAGTTCGACAATTCCCTAGTAAATATAAGGATTTTGTGACTAAATACTGAAAAAACTGCAGTTTGGGTTCATATGTTATTTGTAAATAAAATGATTCTTATGTGATTGTAAAAAAAAAAAAAAAAAAAAAAAAAATTTGTCTATAATTAATTACCCCTTACTTGAATACTTTAGGACGGGGAAAATGTTATGATTTAATTTGTTGTTAAGAGTTATCCCCCTTGGGATTGACATTCATAATAAAAGCGCCCTCTGTTTCATTTTCCCGCTCGATCCTTTCAAGAGCGTACGTGTATTTTACAGTTAATAAAACCTTTCTAAAAGGCAATTCTTTACTTACTGATACTATTCACTTCAGATAAGTTACAAGTAGTAAAGATCACATTACATAGTTTTCATTTTTAAAATTGAAATATAACAGTTCATATACGTTATTATTTTAGTAATTTTTTTGCTGAAACGTGTATGCACATATGTAGCCAATAATGTAGCATATATATATATATATATATATATATATATATATATATATATATATATATATATATGTATATATATATATATTTTATTTGTTATCATCATCATCATTATTATTATTATTATTATTACTATTATTTCATGTGATCACATGAAATTTTATAATGATATATAATAGTTTTTGTATCGATTTTCAATATTTACTTCAACAATGCTCAATATGTGAGTCGAACTGTGTAGTAAGTTATGAAAATTTTCCATATAATTTTCAAATTTTTCTATAAATATATATTTATTTATTCATTAAATCATTTCTCTCTGATAGGCTCATAAGAGTAGTGGTCGATGGGCAGAAATCAGAAGCACACAGTATTAAGGCTAGTGTCCCTCGGGGGTCCATCCTGGGCCCAACTCTCTTCCTGATGTACAACAATGGTCTCCCAAAACACATACTTAAATCATTCGTTGACATCTATGCTGATGACACGACCATCTATGGCAACACATCAAAAGCCGTAAATGACAAAGTTCTCTCTGATTCTCTCTCCTCTGTACAGTGGAGGAAAAGATGGCTGGTTACTTTTAATGCATCTAAAACCAAGCTTCTATCTTTACATCATCAACGGTCTGATCCCCATCTGGCATCAATTGAAATGGATGGCTCTCGTCTTGGGGAGGCTTCATGTTTTGACAAGCTTCTAGGACTGACTTTTACTCCTGATCTGAAATGGAACATGTAAATAAAATCTGTTGCTAAGGTTGCTGGAAAAATGGTGGGATCCTTCTACTACTCCAGTAGATATCTCACTGCTGATGCAATTCTTTATCTATATATAAGCCAAGTATGTCCAAGGATGGAGTACTGCTGCAACATCTGGGCAGGAGCTGCTAAATACAGCCTATCCTGCCTTGACAGAGTACAAAATAGACTTCGTAATTTAGTGGGAGATGCCCTTTTCTCTTCCCTGCAACCTCTCTCCCACAGAAGAGACGTTGCGAGCCTGTCTTTGTTTTATCGTAATTTCCATGGCAAGTGCTCGTCTGAGCTCCAATCTGTGGTCTCCCCTCACCAATCTTTCATGAAAAACACCCATCTAGCTGAAACCACTGTCAATAATTTTCCCCACTCTTTATCTGTGCCTAAATTAAAGCATAGATTCCATGAACAAAGCTTCTTCCTTAGAAGTTCATGCCTTTGGAACTCTCTTCCGTTTGCCTGTTTCCTATCTGACTACAAATTGGATGTTTGCAAGTCCAACAAATTCCTGATAAACCGCCCCCTTAAGTAAGACACTTTATCAAATCTCCATTACTAACGATTACTACGATACTATCCCATAGATTACTGTACACGCAATAACCCTTATCTCCGAGTGGCCTTCGGGCCTTGATACCATGTAAAAAAAAAAATATGAACATAACGAAGTCTATACAAGAGTGCTCAATACTAAGGTAGCGCAAGATATACTTTTTCTTTATTTTTAGATAAACATTTAGGTATTGCTACACATTCATGAATATGTTTCAGTCAACTAGTTATAACTAACTAGAGGCATCATCAGGCTTTGTTGTTTTTACAAAAGTCCAGTCCTTCAACTGGACTTTTGTAAAAATAACATCGCCTGTTTATGTGAAAAAAGAAAATACTTGAGCCCCTATAAACTTAATTAAAGTACATTGATTTATTTGATATAGAATAATGTTTATATATATATATATATATATATATATATATATATACACCTTATTAATATTCGTAAATTACTAAACAATCTAACCTTACAGGGAACTAAAAATAATACAATTTATAAAATACTAGCGGGGGTACCCGGCGTTGCCCGAGTGTTTGTTTCCGGGACGGGGGGAGGGGGAGTTTTAAAAAATGTTATGGTAGGTAAGTAGGAAGGATCAAACCCGGAGTCATGAGTAAAAGTAGGAAAATAAAGTGTGAAAAAAAAAAAAACATCTGCAACGTTAACAGTTCGGCAACCAAGAAAAGTCCATTCCAGTTGTTTAGGAAAAAAAAAAAAGACTACGGTAGGTCAGCGCGAACGTGAAAATATAATGTAAATTGTCCAGCACGCTAACCACTACGCCACAGAGCACTGCAGCTTAGTTTAGTGATTTTAAATAACTTCACATGAAAGAACTACGAAGCCAAACCGGTGTTCTCTTCTCAACTGTTCTTTGTGAACGATCCCCAAACGGTGTTAAGTGGTGGCAGGGGGAGGAGGAATTTATTAGAGAGAAAATATTTTACCACTTCCATTGATCTTAACCGATTTTGGCCGTGACTTCTCAGCAGAAAAAGTATAGAAATCTAAGATTATCGAGGAATTTGAAAAATAATAAGCCTATAACACATCTCAGATATTGTTCTGCCGTTTGTGCATATTATATTTGCATGAAATATCTTGATTTTTAATCCTATTAATGTCAAAATCAGACGCGAAAAAATGAGTTCATTTTTTTTATATAGAGATAAAGAATTAGTTTCATAATATTCAACCTATATTTCTAGACATAAACCTAGTGAACAAATTACAGAAAATACATATTCCACTTTCAGTAAAAGAGTAATAAGGAATGCTAGAGAGTTGTATGCTCAGTCTGTCAAGTCCAACGTAGCTGAGCAGCGGTTTGGTTCTCACCAGTTTTGGTAAATAGCAAACAAAATCCTGAACAGAAACATGTGCTCTATCCCAACTCTAAAAATGGACCTGAGGTTATCTCGTCAGCATCAGACAAAGCCAAACTCTTTGCCAAGAACTTTGCAGCTAATTCTACCCTTTGCAACCAAGGCCGCCAATCCCCAATATTTCCTCCTGTATCAGAAAAAATGCAATGTGATATACATATATCTGTACGTAATGTTACCAAACTAATCAAAAACCTTGATTCCAGTAAAGCAACCAGCCCTGACGGTATTCCAATTATAGTACTGAAAAGACTTCAACCAGAACTAGCACCCATACTTACAAAACTGTTTAAACGTTGTCTTAAGGAGAATTGCTTCCCGTCACCCTGGAAAATCTCATCAGTATGCCCTGTATTCAAGAATTCAGGTAATCGCTCATCCCCCTCTCAGTACACGTCAATAAGTTTCCTGTTCGTCATGAGTAAGTTGCTAGAATCTGTGTTAAATACAGAAGTAATCAACCATCTCAACAAAAATAACCTTCTTAGTAACACTCAGTATGGTTTCCGTTCTGCTAGATTTACAGCAGATGTTCTTACAGTTATATCTCATAGGATTAGCAAATCCCTTGACAGAGGCAACCTTTCTAGGGCAATTGCTCTTGACATATCAAAGGCCTTTGATAGGGTATGGCACTTCACAAGATCTCTAGCTATGATATAGCTGGAAATGTCTT
The DNA here is from genome assembly GCF_053919585.1 of Euprymna scolopes. NCBI lineage: Eukaryota > Metazoa > Mollusca > Cephalopoda > Sepiida > Sepiolidae > Euprymna > Euprymna scolopes. The sequence goes on from NC_136482.1 coordinate 140,463,649, forward strand.
CTCAATTATTAAATCATTTCTTTCTGATAGGTTCATAAGAGTAGTAGTTGAGGGGCAAAAATCAGAAGCTCACAGTATTAATGCTGGAGTCCCTCAGAGGTCCATCCTGGGCCCAATTCTTTTCCTGATCTACATTAATGATCTTCCAAATCACATCCTTACATCATTTGTAGACATTTATGCTGATGACACTACCATTTATGGTAGCACATCTAAGACAGTAAACGACCAAGTTCTCTCCGATTCTCTCTCCTCTGATCTTGAGCACATAGTACAATGGGGAAAGGAGTGGTTGGTTACTTTTAATGCATCTAAAACCAAGCTTCTCTCTTTACATCATCAACACTCTGATCCACATCTGGCATCAATTGAAATGAATGGCTCTCGTCTTCAGGAGGCCTCTAGTTTTGACAAGCTTCTGGGCTTGACCATTACTCCTAATCTTAAATGGAACACGTACATCAAATCTGTTGCCAAGGCCGCTGGGAAAATGGTGGGATCCTTCTATCGATCCAGTAGATATCTCACTGCTGATATAAGAGCCAGGTACGTCCAAGGATGGAATACTGTTGCCACATCTGGGCAGGAGCTGCTAGAAAGGACTTGTCCTGCCTTGACAGAGTTCAAAATAGTCTTCGTAGCCTCATAGGAGATGTCCTTTTCTATTCCCTGCAACCTCTATCTCACAGAAGAGATGTTGCGAGTTTGTCTCTGATGTATCGTTATTTTCCTGGAAAGTGTTCGACTGAGCTTCAGTCTATGATCCCCCCTCGCCAAACTTTCACAAGAAACACTCATTTAGCTGAAAACACTATCAATAATCCCCCCTCTTTATCTGTACCTAAACCTAAACGTAGATTTTTTTTTTTTTTTTTTTTTTTTTACATAAGCATCACCACATTATCAAGGCCCAGAGGCCACTCAACGATAAGGGTTAAAGAGTGTACAGTAGAAATTGGACAATATAGTAATCATTAGTAATGAAAATTTGGTAAATTTGATAACTTATATGGAACGGCTCATCAAGAACTTATTTACTTTAGACTTGAACACAACCATATTGTAGTCAGCCGGAAAGCAGGAAAACGGAAGACAATTCCACAGGCGTGCAGTTCTAAGAAAGAAGCTTTGTTCATGGAATCTACGTTTAGGTTTAGGCACAGATAAAGAGTGGGGGTAATTATTGATAGTGTTTACAGCTAGACGAGTGTTTCTTGTGAAAGTTTTGCGAGGGGGGACCATAGATTGAAGCTCAGTCGAACACTTTCCATGAAAATAACGATACATCAGAGACAAACTCGCAACATCTCTTCTGTGAGATAGAGGTTGCAAGGAGGAGAAAAGGACATCTCCTACGAGGCTACGAAGTCTATTTTGAACTCTATCAAGGAAGGACAAGTCCTTTCTAGCAGCTCCTGCCCAGATGTGGCAACAGTATTCCATCCTTGGACGTACCTGGCTCTTATATAGATAGAGAATAGCATCAGCAGTGAGATATTTACCGGATCGATAGAAAGATCCCACCATTTTTCCAGCGGCCTTGGCAACAGATTTGATGTACGTGTTCCATTTAAGATCAGGAGTAATGGTCAAGCCCAGAAGCTTGTCAAAACTTGAGGCCTCCTGAAGACGAGAGCCATTCATTTCAATTGATGCCAAATGTGGATTAGAATGTTGATGATGTAAAGAGAGAAGCTTGGTTTTAGGTGCATTAAAAGTAACCAGCCACTCCTTTCCCCATTGTACTACGTGCTCAAGATCAGAGGAGAGAGAATTGGAGAGAACTTGGTCGTTTACTGTCTTAGATGTGCTACCATAAATGGTAGTGTCATCAGCATAAATGTCTACAAATGATGTAAGGATGTGATTTGGAAGATCATTAATGTAGATCAGGAAAAGAGTTGGGCCCAGGATGAACCCCTGAGGGACACCGGCATTAATACTGTGAGCTTCTGATTTTTGCCCCTCAACTACTACTTTTATGAACCTATCAGAAAGAAATGATTTAATAATTGAGAAGACTTTTCCAGCTATACCATAGCTAGCGATCTTATGAAGTAAACCTTTATGCCATACCCTATCAAAGGCTTTAGATATGTCAAGAGCAATTGCCCTAGAAAGATTGCCACCGTCGAGAGATTTGCTAATCCTATGCGATATAACTGTAAGGACATCTGCTGTAAATCTAGCAGAACGGAAACCATATTGAGTGTCACTAAGAAGGTTATTTTTGTTGAGATGGTTGATTACTTCTGTATTTAACACAGATTCTAGCAACTTACTCATGACGCACAGGAGACTTATTGGCCTGTACTGAGAGGGGGATGAGCGATCACCTGAATTCTTAAATACAGGGCATACTGATGAGATTTTCCAGGGAGATGGGAAACTATTCTCCTTAAGACAACGTTTAAACAGTTTTGTAAGTATGGGCGCTAGTTCAGGTTGAAGTTTTTTGATTACTATAATTGGAACACCGTCAGGGCCAGTTGCTTTATTGGAATCAAGGTTTTTGATAAGCTTGGCAACATCACGTACAGATATACGTATATCACATAGCGTGTTTTCTGATACAGGAGGAAATATTGGGGGTTGGCGGCCTTGGTCGCAAAGGGTAGAATTAGCTGCAAAGTTCTTGACAAAGAGTTTGGCTTTGTCTGATGCTGACGAGATTACCTCAGGTCCATTGATAATAGTTGGGATGGACCACATGCTTCTGTTCAGGATTCTGTTTGCTATTTGCCAAAACTGGTGGGAACCAAGCCGCTGCTCAGCTACTTTGGACTTAACAGATTGAGCATACAACTCTCTTGCGTTCCTTATTACTTTCTTACAATGGTTGCTGGCAGTCCTGAAAACGGCTTTAGTTTCCATACATCTATTACGTTTGAAGCAGTGGAAAAAGTGATTTCTGTGCGCAATGGCAGCAGCACATTTTGGAGAGAACCATGGCTGGCTGTTAGGTTTTTGTTGAAACTTTTTAGAGGGTATGAAATGGTCAATACCTACAATTAACCATTCAGTCAGGTCTAATACTATAGAGGACACATCCTTTTTAAACATGGAATGCAGAGGTAGATCAGATATAAATGTACGGAAGCTATCCCAGTCAGCCTTAGTGTATCGATATTCTGTACGATGGAGAGGTACGTCTGTGGACTTATTACATTTCATTTTTATCTTAATTGATACAACAGAGTGGTCGGAAGATCCAAGAGGCGACAGAACAGAAACTGAACATAGTTCAGGGCAAGTTGTGAGAAAAAGGTCTAGTAGGCTCGCATACTGGCCGTCATTGTCGGGCACACGGGTGGGTTCCTGAACAATCTGAGTGAGGTCATAGGCAATGGAGAAATCATGACAGAACCTCCCCTCATCATCGGTCTTGTTTGAGTGGGTCAACCATTCGACGTTGTGAACATTGAAGTCTCCACATACGTGAATGTTAGCTGAAGGATAAGCAGATAGGACTTGGTCAATTTTCTCAGATATGCTTTGAAAGATAGTAACTCCGCTGTTGTGGGGGCGATAGAGAGTGAATATAAATGCAGTAGTGTGAGCTAAAGCAACCCGGAAGCACATATAGGGTAAGTTAGGATCTTCCCTGGAGATGTCCCTCCCACATGGAAAGCTATCTTTAATATAGGCACATATTCCATGCCCATGGCGATCTTGGGGGTCAGATTTAGAAATTAAGTTAGAGTATCCTGTAATTGCAAACTCTTCTAGGGAAATAGCCTGTCCAATGCCAGTTTCACTTAAAAATAAAAGGTCTGGTTTAGCCTCCTGTAATTGGGTTTCAACCTCTGGAAGGTTAGAACGTAGACCCCTGATGTTGGAGAAGGAGACATGGTAGTAGGGGTCTACGTTGGAAGTTGGAGAACCGGGTTTAATCGTATATTTTTTCTTGAAACTTGTCATGATGAAATTTTGGAATTTGTGGACTAGGTCGTCAGATTTACTTGGAGCAGGACAGAGAGGGGAAACTAAGAGAGAAAAAGAAACGAAGAATTTTTTTTTTTTTTTTTTGTAGCTAATGATAAGGTAAAGCCGTAACAATTACCCACTAGTATGGCATCGAGAGGTCCCACCAGAAGCTACTGCATGGTCCAGAATCCATTCACCAAATGGCAATACAGCAGCCCCAGTACTTTGCACCTGCTGATAGGACAGCCTCCTTAGTGGTTAATCCAAGGTTCGGGTCCCTGACTATCAGGCGGATAACGTCAGCCCAGACAAAACGTTTACCTCCAGCACCCTTACTAGTGACATGGCTACAAGGATAGACATAGAAACAGAAAATTTCCACCAACTCTGCCAACTGTTCGCGCAAAATACTGCCAACCTAGAAAACAGCTTTTTCTTCTCCCTTTGTCAGAAAAATCACTCATTAAAAAAATGAGGACTGAGGGACAAATAAGAAGAAGCGAGAGTAACAGGAGTTGCCGATAACGCATCCACAATGCGTTTTCTACTCTCCATTAAAAAAAACAAAAAACTATTAAGTATTATACTTAATAAAAGTCCAACGGACGTGTTTAAGGGAAAGTATGGTGATAGATTCCCTCTCACGAACTAAAAATGAGTACAATTAGGTAATCTATTTTTGCAATCAACTCGGTAGATAAATAAACATTTATGGACGAGAAAAAAAGCTAGCATTTAATACAACAGAAATACATAAATTAAATACTGAAATAAAATGTAGTTATTAATATTTGAATCTAAAAATAAAAAGTACGAATTAGTAATGAAATCACTTATCTCAAAAACACTTCCGTCTCCAAAATGCAAACTAGTGAAGAATTTAACTTTTAATAGCGTTCAGAAGATTTTTTGTTTTTTAAATTAACCGTTAAAAGAAAAGCGTGATTTTATTCTGAACTTTAACTAGTCACGTTTTAAGAAACTTACGATATAAAAGAAAAGCGGATGGGGGGGGGTCTTCCGAAGTTAGTTGGTGACGTTATAAGTAATTGCGAGATAAGATGGAAGCCAGAATTTAGGGGTGGGGGACTGAAAATGATAATATAATGGATTGATTATACAATATTTAAGATCAACTCGGTAGATAAACATTTATGACGAGAAAAAAAGCTAGCAAACCTATCAGAGAGAAATGATTTAATAATTGAGAAGACATTTCCAGCAATACTGTAGCTGGAGATCTTGTGAAGTAAACCTTTATGCCATACCCTATCAAAGGCCTTGGATATGTCAAGAGCAATTGCCCTAGAAAGGTAGCCTCTGTCGAGAAATTTGCTAAGCATATGAGATATAACTGTAAGCACATCTGCTGTATGTTTAGCAGAACAGAAACCATATTGCTGTCACTAAGAAGGTTATTTTTGCTGAAATGGTTAATTACTTCTCTATTTAACACAGATTCCAGCAACTTACTCATGACGCACAGGAGTCTGTACTGAGAGGGAGATGAGCGATCACCTGAATTCTTAAATACAGGGCATACTGATGAGATTTTCCAGGGTGATGGGAAGCAATTCTCCTTAAGACAACGTTTAAACAGTTTTGTAAGTATGGGCGCTAGTTCTGGTTGAAGTCTTTTCAGTACTATAATTGGAATATCGTCAGGGCCGGTTGCTTTACTGGAATCAAGGTTTTTGATTAGCTTGGCAACATCACGTACAGATATATGTATATCACATAGCATGTTTTCTGATACAGGAGGAAATATTGGGGATTGGCGGCCTTGGTCACAAAGGGTAGAATTAGCTGCAAAGTTCTTGGCAAAGAGTTTGGCTTTGTCTGATGCTGACGAGATTACCTCAGGTCCATTTATGATAGTTGGGGCACACGCTTCTGTTCAGGATTCTGTTTGCTATTTACCAAAACTGGTGAGAACCAAACCGCTGCTCAGCTACTTTGGACTTGACGGACTGAGCATACAACTCTCTTGTGTTCTTTATTACTTTTTTACAGTGGTTGCTGGCAGTCCTGAAAGCAGCTTTAGTCTCAGTACATCTATTACCTTGAAGCAATGGAAAAAGTGATTTCTGTGAGCAATGGCAGCAGTACATTCTGGAGAGATCCACGGCTGTCTGTTAGGTTTTTGCTGGAATTTTTTCGAGGGTATGAAATGGTCTATACCTACAATTAACCATTCCGTCAGGTCTGATACTATAGAGGACATATCCTTTTTAAACATGGAACACAGAGATAGATCTGATATAAATATACGGAAGCTATCCCAGTCAGCCATAGAGTATCGATATACTGTATGATGGAGAGGATTTATTACATTTAATTTTTATCTTAACTGATACAACAGAGTGGTCGGAAGACCCAAGTGAAGACAGAATGGAAGCTGAACACAGTTCAGGGGAAGTTGTGAGAAAAAGGTCTAGGAGACTTGCATACTGGCCATCAGTATCGGGCACTCGTGTGGGTTTGTGAAAAATCTAAGTGAGGTCATAAGCAATGACGAGCTTAAATTTATTACTAAGACCCTTTGCAACAATGGTTACATCTTAGATATTGTTGAAACTACTATTAATAAGAAAGTTTCCAATTTTTATAAACCTAAAGAAATTATAGTTAATAGATGTCCTGTTTACCTTCGTCTTGGCTAGGTAATATCAGTGACTGATTTTCTAAGCAAATCTTTTTGTCTGTGCAACGGTGTTATTTTGCATCGAATCCGCGCGTTGTTTTTTCAGCCAGACCTATGTTGTCGTCCATTTTCAAAGATGTTTTTCTCCACCCCACCATAATAATTCTATTATTTATTTATTTAAATGTAGTTGCAGTGCGCACTATGTTGGCCGAACATCGTAAATATTGGATTTCTGTTTGAAACAACATGTACCATCAAAGATTCGTTATGCAAATTTTTCACCCTTGGATGTTCTGAATAATACATATGGTTCTGCGATTTGCGACCACCTTATAAATAAATAACCATGCGTGTGCCTCGAATTCCAGTGCTGACATGTTTACGATCTTGAGTAAGTTGCACTCGCCCTTTCATTTAAAAATTCTAGAGACTATTTTTATTAAGTTCTTGAGACCTTCTCTTTGCAAACAAAAAGAAAATCTTTTAGGACCTAATTTAGTTTCTATGTAATTTTTCCCCCGTTTATTTTCACTTTTTTTTCTCCCTCGCCATATTCATGACTTTTTTTTTAATCGTATTTTCCTCGATTTAGCTCTGTTGAGCGAGGAACAAAACCTGGTTAGCTAACCTTTATTTTCATTTTTTTATTTTTTAAATCATCACGTTGATTGGTCTGTATTTAGCCATTATTAAATTCTGTACCTCCCACAAAAAAATTTTCATATATCTATATATATAAAAATGTAAAGTTGGTTCGTTCTAAACGAATAAAACCATATTTCTACGTTACCAATTTATTTGAAATTTTCAGACAACCCATGTTTAGAGTCGAGGTATGTTTTTATGTTATTAAAATAAATTTACCTCGCGAATTATTAAAATATTAAAATATTAAATAAAATAAATATATTTTTCTAACCGTTACTGCGAATCTGTTCTGTTGATAAAACTGAACTTCCGGTTCGATTCATTTCACAACCACGAATTGACGAAAGATTTCATTTTCTGTTAACTCGATAAGTAAAAAAAAAAAAAAAAAAAAAACATAATGCATTTTATTATCTTCCAAATTTTTTAATTTACACATTTTTTCTTTATTATATAAGGCCAAAAAAAAAAGTTTGTCGATTGCTTTTTGAGTTTTTTTTGTTGCACCGCCAAAAATGGCCGAAAAATCAAGTTGTTGTTTTTTAAAACGAAATTACATTTATTAAAATCCATTATTTCTGAGTAACTTTTTTTTTTCCAGAAAGATAAAACCCTTACTTTTATCATATAGAAAACAGAATAATTTAAAACTCTTTCTGCTATTTTTAATTAAATTTTAAATGGTGTTCATTCCGAAAGTCGTTTTAACATGAGGAAGTTAGGGTGTTTATAATATGCTGGGGCGAGTCGTAAAATTAACGAAGTTGCTATCTATTATTTATTGCAAAAATTGCTTGAAATTTATTTATTTGACAAAAAAAATTACATTTTGGTACTCCTTGGGCGTTGAGTTCCATGTCGACCAGCAGAAAAAAATAATAGTCGCTCCCTTAGTCCCCCACCTCACCCCGCACGTAACATATTTTATTTACTGACGTTGCCGTAACTAAACGATTATTTGTCACATTTACAAACATTTATTTATTTTGAAAAAAGTTTTACTTTTTATGAATATTAAAAGAAAAATGGGTACTCATGCAGAGAGTGATCCATGCTGAAATAATAACGTTATTATTTAAAAAGCCATTCTTAACATGGGGAGGGGAGGGTGTTTTGTACCTATTCTGTACTTTAACCTTGCAATTGAATAAAAAAAAAAACACAATTTAAAAAATAGCGCGGATCACTCTCTGCATTAGCACTGAAAAATATTACTAAGCATTTATTAATAATTTCTCACTTTTACAAACATTTGATTTTAAATTTCTTTTTAAATGACGACTTTTATCGACTTTTTTTTTTTTAAATATCCCCCTCCCCCCAAATGGTGTTAATTCCGAAATCCGTTGTTAACATGGAGAGGTTGAGGGTGTTTATTCTGAAAGCCGTTCTTAACATTTGTGGAGGTGGACCTAATGTAAAAAAAATAAATAAATAAATAAATAAATTAAAAAAAAAACTAAATCATTTACTGATAACTTCTCACTTTTACAAATATTTTTTAATTTACATGCGCGGATGAACAAATTGTTGAATAGTGCGAAAACAAAACGTTTTTGCAATAAACTTCGGGATAATTTTTTGGGTAAATATTTACATTTAGGTTCACCTCCACAAATTTCTTTTTTAAATGACGACTTTTATTGATAAATAAATTTACTTCTCCGCAACTTTTATTGATAAATAAATCTACTTCTCTGCCACGGGCACTGAACCCCTCCTTTTTTTTTTTTTAATAGTATTTTCGGGTGGGTATGCTGACAACAAATATCACTTAAATTTTTCAAATAGCCCCCCTCCCTCCAAAAGTGGTGTTTAATCCGGAAGCTGTTCTTAAGATGAGGAGGTTGGGGGGGGGGTGATTCCAAGGTGGACCTAATCTAAAAAAAAACAAAAAAAAAAACAAGTTTTTTATACGCACATAAGCAACTATTTTTTTATTAACTTTTTTTTTTTGCTTTTTTATTTAAAAATTAGTAAATTTCAATGAATAAAATAATAAATCATTTATCATTAATATGTGTTTTTGGTTTTGTGTTAAATGAAACTTTTTTTTTTTTCATTACAACAATAATGAACCAATTTAAATCTTCCGGCATGCGTTTAAGGGTTACGAAATTATCAATAAATCGTTTAGTTACTAAGCCAACGTCAGTAAATAAAAAAAATGTTATGTGCGCATGCATTAGCCTTGACTAGGGGGCTTTCTAATTAAATTGATTTTGGCAGCCATTTGGTAACAAAATGACATAGCCTTAGCCCTTGCTGCATGAGGAATACCTGCGACCTTGCTGCCAAGTAGAAGAATTATTTATTCTACTTTAAAACATTCAATTTTTCAAAAATCTCATGTTCGACATCTCCAAACCATCCAATATGGGGAAAAATATTGCAAAAATGCAAACTTATTGTTTAGGATGAATGCACAATGGTACGCGAAAAATCACTTGAGGCTCTTAGTCGATCCTTGCAAGATTTGCGTGGCAATGTCAGACCATTTGGGAATGCAGTAATATTGCTTGCAGGAGATTTCAGACAAATGTTACCTGTTATTCTTCAATCAACACCAGCAGATGAAATAAATGCTTGCCTCAAATACTCTACTTTTTTGTTCCATGTGAAGACATTAGACTTAACTCAAAATATGCATATCCAGTTGCAGACTGTTCGATCCGCACAAAAACTTTTGCATCACTTGTGGGAAATTGGGTACGAAAAAGCGCCAGCTGATCAGAGTTAAGGGCAAAATTCTTTGACTTTTAACTTCTGTAATTTCTGTAATTTTATTTCATCAAAAGAATAGTTAGTTTAAAAGGTTTTTGCAGATATTCAAATTATAAGAATTCCATTTGACTGAGTGAATGAGCTATTCTTGCAGGTCAATACAAAGATTCCCATGAATTTAACGCTATTATTCAATGTAAAATTCCAAGTGAGGTAGTCAAATACAAATCCATCAACACTGTTGTGAAAGCAGATAAAGTGGTTAATTATCCAACAGTTATATTTGCCAGGGATGCCACCACATGTACTGCAACTGAAATTTGGTGTACTAATTATCATGTTGTGAAATATAAACCAATCCAAGCTTTGCAATGGCACATAGCTTGCAGTAAAAAAAAATTAACAAACAATATCATAGAAACAACAATCTTAACAGGACCTTTCACAAATGAATATACCTTCATTCCATGCATTCCTATGATTCCACCGGATACATCATTACACTTTAGGAAATTGAACTTTCCAATTTTATTGTCATTTGCAATAACCATCAACAAAGCACAGGGAACAATCTTTACAATTGTGGGCCTTACAGTTACACACTGACTGTTTTTTCACATGGACAATTTATATTACGTATTCAAGAGTCACCAAACCGGAAAATCTCTATATCAGCTAAGAAAATGGAACAACAAAAACTGTGTACCCATGCAAAATGGAAAATTAAACCTATAAGAAACATGCTTTTTCTCATTTTGGAACTTTTTCCATTGCGCCAATTTGAGCCACAGCAACGCGTGGCAGGGTACAGCTAGTATATATATATATATATATATATATATATATATATATATATATATATATATCTGTTTCTACTATTATGTAAGAGGCACTTTTTGTGTGTGAGTTCAGACTCAAAAACCGATGAGGCGATTTTTATGAAATTTCACACAAAAGTATTCCATGTGTCTGGCAGTGTTCTTATATAGGTTT
>NC_136482.1:140479587-140517087 GCF_053919585.1 Euprymna scolopes
AGGTCACTTTTTTCGCCGATATTTTTTAAAGTTATCCGCTCCTTTAGATTGTCTAGTCTTAATTTAAAAAAATGTCGCTTCTGGTTTGGCGGTGATCGTAACAGCATAAACGTTAGGTTTTTACCCCGTTCTTTTCCTCCTTTGCGGTACGGGTTCGAGCCTACCTTCCTACTACCACTTTGCTTCTTTTTTTTTGCTCAACATACACATCCAAACACCCAGGCAACGCCCATATATATATATATATATATATATATATATATATATATATATATATATATATATATATATATATTATATATATAACATATTTCTCTCTCGTTTTTAAGTTTTTATTATTTTGTTCTAGATGGAACATCCTACCGAATGCCAGTCATTCTCTCACTCATACATTCCAACCGAGAGATCTTTTTAAGATTCTAACCGCCACTTTAAATGTAATTGTTTGCACTTGGCTCACTATATGCATCTGGCAGTAATTTTTTAAATTCTTTTTTATGAGGCCGGTTGCTCCTATAATACTGGAATGACAGAGATCTTCCTAAGATTCCAGTTCCTTTTCATGTCATACATAAGAATTTGATATTTTTGTTATAGTTTAATATCTCAGCTCTTTTAAACCCAGCATCATTGCGGACACTAACTTTTACTAAGGTTGCTTCTTTCTCCTTCTTGTCCAATATCACTATGTCAGGTTTTATGGCTCCATTTTCTTGATATGTAGAGTCGTAGTGGATAGTGTATGACTTATTTCCAACTCTTCTTTCTGGTAAACATGTTCCTAAGACTTGTTACTTCATTCGATATTCAACATTTTACAGCTCGTCGAGTGGATATATTTACATACTCCATTGTATAGTAGCTGCCCCCCCCCCCAGCAGAACATTACAGTTGAATGTCAGGTGGACCATACTCTCTATTTTTGTGTGGCAGAACCAGCTTTTGCTATCATTGCTTAGACCACTTGTTTTCTAAAAAGCATTGGTTATCAGGCCCCCTCATTATGAAATAAAAAAATGGCTAGTAAAATCTTTTTATGTACAAATGCTCAAAAAAAAAAAAAGTACGAGTGATTGTGCAAAATGAATTTATATCTATTTAAATAATTGTTGGGAAAATGTTACATGTAATATTCAATATGCTTCACACGAGCACTTGAGCACCTGCGTAATGACATAGACAATCTAGCTAACATCTAATTGCGCTTTAATTGGATTGTTTTGTTCAAGTTCCATCAACAGTTTTTAAGGACTTTTTATCTGTAAAATGCATCTGTAATTGTAAAATGCATCTGTACTTGTAAAATGCATCTGTACTTGTAAAATGCATCTGTAATTGTAAAATGCATCTGTAATTGTAAAATGAGATCTGAACATTGATAGAAATTTAGTTGGTTCAATGAAGCTTTCAGTCAAACAATATTATCCTAACAATAAGATAAAATTAATGATAACGTGATAAAAAGAATCTGAGAGTAAGAGAAGAAATGAAGGCAAAGGAAATCAGTTCTGACATTTTTTTAAAAAATATAATTTTCTTATCTTTAACTCTGATTTTACATTATTTTATTTGTATTCATTTGTCCCCAAATTAACAACAGTTTCTTTTCTTAGAAATTTTTCTGAAACATTACATGAATTGAATAAATCTTATTTCATTAAATATTTTCCAGTCATTCAGTCTGATAAAATATACATAAACAAAGAAAATTTATACAGTGTAACCCAGATATTAGCGACTTCTTCTCCGAGCCCTACAATTCTCTTATATCCGGGTTACACTTATATCCGGCGGGTTCTTATTTCAGGGTTGCACGGTACATTAAAACAGGCTCTAATTTGGGACCATAGAAAATTTTCGTTATATCCGTTTTCATATATTCGGGTCTCTTATATCCGGGTTACATTGTATATGGTAATATAATTTCTTTTGTTACTGTTGAGTTTCTTAGCATAACACATATGGTGCTAAGCTGTTATTGCAGTGAAACAACAGGCCAAATGGTTAGTGAGGTTCAATAGATGTTTCTGATCAATATTATATGCTTTTAAGCTGACGCAGCTTGTATTAATTAAATATCAACCTGTGATCCATAAGCAATGTAAAAAAAAGCATTTTAACACCACAGAAATCCAATGATTAATGGCAGAAACTCATCAGGCAAATGCTGATGACTTTCTTTGAAGATGAAATATGAACTTTTCTATGTGATTTACTTGCCATAAGTATATTTAAATACTATTTATATAAATTTGCCCCTGTTTTTACTCCCCTTAGACATTATTACTAAACTATACGAAATAATATATAGTATATGAAATAAATAAGTAAACTTAATATTTACAGTTACAAAATTTAAAAAAAAATACATATATAGAATACTACTTAGGGGAAATAACTCTACTTGACTCCGATATTCGCCACAATAGTCATTTCCCTTAGATATTACTAGCCTGGGTGCCCGGCGTTGCCCTGATGTTTGGAGGTGTGTGTTGAGCAAAAAAAAAAACGTTGTAGTAGGTAGGCAGGCAGGCTCGAATCGGTATTGTGAAGGAGGAAAAGAATGTGAAAAAATACAAAAAACGTGACGTCTTTGCCGTTGCATCATCGTAAAACCGGAAGTGGCGAAGGTTTAAATTGAGGTACCGCTACTGGCCACCTGGAAAAACGGTCAATCACTGTGAGGAGGTATTGGTAGTTTTGACACATCGGGAGAGGTCCAACTAAATCGATATGAACGTGGCTGAATCGTGCGTCGGGGTTGCTGAATGTGCCTGGTGGGGATTTTGTGTGGCGCTGTACGTTGCATTTTTGGCACTCGAGGCAAGTTGATACCCGACCGTGGACGTCAGCAATTAATTTGATTGTAGCACGTTTGCTGGGATGTGATAGTCCGTGAAAATGGTTGAAGATTTGCCTTCTGAGTGTTGGAGGTATATAGGGTCTGGGATGTTCCAGTTTTGTATCACAGTACATCGTCTTGTTGCTGAAGGGGGCCAGGAATTCCTTCAGCTGTAAGGACGTGTTAGTCACAACATTGGGGAAGGTTGTATCAAGTTCCTGGGCCTCTGCTATCCGGTCCTGGCTGAGTGGGCTGCCTTCTAATGAGTTGACATTGCATTTGGATAAGGCATCCGCGTACCGCGTTGTTGTTTCCGTTAACATATTGGATATCCGAGGTGAACTGTGAGATGTAATCCAGCTGTCTGATCTCACACGCTGAATATTTGTCGGAGTTGTTTGACAGGGAAGTTGTTAGTGGTTTGTGGTCACTTAGGACCGTGAAGTTCCGTCCTTCTAGCAGGTGCCGAAAATGCTTGATGGCAAGATATATTGCTAAAAGTTCTTTCGAGAAAGTGCTGTATTTTGACTGCATTGCTGACAGCTTTGCAGAGAAAAATGCAATTGGTGTGCGTGGGTCGCCATTCTGTTGTTCTACCACAGCACCCACTCCTGTATCTGACGCATCTGTTGTCAGGTATACTTGAGTCTGTGTATCCTCATTCATGTGTGCTAGCTTAGTAAAGTTAGCTAAGGCGGATTTTGCTGTTCAAAATGCTTTTTCCTGGTCGCCCTCCAGGGTGATGGCTTTGTTTTTTTCTCTGGAGGAGATTCGTCAAGGGGGTGAGGAGGTCTGAGCATTTGGGGATGAATCGTCGGTAAAAGTTTACCATCCCCAAGAAGCGACGTAGTTGCTTTATGGATGTGGGTTGTGGGAAGTTCTGTATAGCCTCTATTTTAGCAGGGAGTAGAGTGATACCATGTGCGTCTGTGTGGTGTCCGAGGAAATCAATATGTTGAGCCCCAAATTCACATTTGTCGGGGTTGATTCGTAGGCCAAAATGTTTCAGACGTTGAAACACTTCCTCTAGGTGTTTCTCATGGGTAACTGTATCTTTGCTGGCCACCAGGATGTCGTCTATGTATACATACACATACGGCAGACCTCGCAGGACTTTGTCCATCAGCCTCTGAAAGGTCTGTGCTGCGTTGCGCAGGCTAAAAGGCATTTTTAAAAATTCAAACAGTCCAAACGGTGTTGTAACTGCTGTCTTATGAATGTTTTCTGGAGCGACCGGAATTTGGTAATAGGCCTTAGTCAGGTCGATTTTTGAGAAAATACGGGCCCCCCGAAGACCTGAGGCGAAGTCATGGATATGTGGTATGGGATAGGGGTCGGGCACTGTTGATGCATTAAGTTTCTGGTAGTCCACACAGACTCTAAATTCCCTTTTGGATTTGGGTACGAGGTGAAGTGGGGAGGCATATGGGCTGTCCGAGGGACGGATTATGTTGTCTGATAGCATTTCCTCGAACACCTTTTTTGCATATGTCATCTTGTGTGGAGGGAGTCGTCTTGGTCGTGAGAATGTTGGTGGTCCGGTCGAGTTTGGTGTTCTCCGGCGTCGGTAGGCCTAATGGGCTGAGTAATGTCCTTGTACCGATGCAGGATTTCCATGTAACGTGGATTGTGCGGTGTTGCCACATTAATCCTAGTTGTGGCCAAACGTGATGGAGTTCCTGTAATCTTTAGCGATGTTGTGCTGTCGGACAGGGTCCTCGTTTTTATGTGGACAACCAAGTTGTAATGGGCCAAGAAATCCGCACCGAGCAAAGGCGTTTTTACATTAGCGACTGTGAATGACTACTTAAGATCACGCCTGAGGTTGATGTCGAGTGTTAACTCTTTGTTCCCATAGGTTTCTATGATCGAACCGTTTGCTGCCCGAAGCTGAAATGGTGTGGGTTTTAAGGTGGTTTCATTGGTAGGTGGTATGACGCTAATGGCGGCGCCGGTGTCGACAAGGAATTTTAAACCATTGTTCCGGTCCCACACATAAAAGAGACGACTATCCGGTTGTGTACCAGCAGGGGTCGTCGCCACTGCCTGCTGGTTCACTCGTTTCCCTGAACTCTTTTATATGAGCAGGGAGGTTGGCACTTGCGGGCTTGATTCCCAAAGATGATACCAGCATTCGGCTGTGTTGTGGCTCCATTCCCGACTTGAGCTGCCGGTATGGCTGCGATTTCTGGAATGTGGTGCCGGGGTGTGATCACGGGTATTCCATGCTGGGCTCCTATTCTGGGCATTTGATGGTGGGCTTTGTCAGGCCCTCCAATTCCTCTTGCAACTGAGCCACCTCCTCCTCGAGGTGTTGTGTAGGGCGAGGAGGATAACTCTCGGCTTGATAGATCTTGTGGTGGCCTTGCGAGTAGATCTTATCTGCGGAATCAGCTACCACATCCAGGGAGTTATCTACAGGTACTAGTGGCAGGACTTGCGTTATATAGGACAGCAACCGATCCATCCACAAACCTCGGAGGATGGGTTCTGCCATCGTATTTTCACCCAGACGACTTTTCATCAGTCGTAGGAGCTGGGACGGGGTTCTATCACCTAGAGACACGTTGGAGAACAGGTCTCTGATCAGATCCTCGTCTGAGCGTCCTGTCCGCTTGAGGATGGCATCCTTAAGATGTGTGTATGGGTAATGGTCAGGCGTGTTTAGCAGAATATCTTCTACCTCTTCAACCACGGTTGCTGGTAAAGTTTGTACCACTGAGGCGTACCTTGTGTCCTGATGTATTATCTTTCTGGTGGCAAATATAGCCTCGAGTTGGATGAACCAACTCCTGGTGTTGACAGCGTTGTATGGTGGGAGCTGAATAAGTGGAGTGGTTGCATTGATCTCCCTTTCGTCGGTGCCTTCTGCCATCTTCTCTGCCAACCGTTTTCCCGTGTCGAAGGATCACGTCGGGGTCACCACTTGTTGCGGGGCCGATCGTCCGGAGACAGTCGACCCAACAACTTGAAGATAGACACGGGCAAAAAGTAAACGGTGAACAAGGCGAAGGAAGAACGACCGACAAGCATGCTCGTTTAAAGGACAAAAATCGTCCTTTTATTTGTTAAGGAAGAAAAAAAAAAAAGAAAAAAAGATCTCGCTTTCACTTTGTTGTTGTATGGGTTTATTCGTCCGCGTTCCCTCTTCTTTCTCCCTCTGCTGGAAAGTCGAATGGCCATTCTGTTGTGTGAAACCGTGGAGTGGGGAGAAGACGAGAGAACCTAGTTTTTCTTGCCCCCGCGACATCTCTTTCGTCCTTCTGAAGATGAAGTAGGCCTCGAAATTTTTAGAACTTTATATTACCATCCTGGTGCGACATGTTATGTTGGTAAATAAATATTTTATAATTGAAAATGATTGAAATCTTCCAATATTATCTCTATTCCTTTTACTTTCTTGTGTCGTATTCAACGGTGTTCTTCTACAAGACTGCATTATCATAGCCTTCAGACACAACTCCTTTCACACACACACACACGCGTGTGTGCACGCACGCATGCACACATGCACGCACACACATATGAGAGACAAGAGAACAAAAGAAGAATAAAGATAAAAATGTAAAAAAAGAAACATATAGTATATTGAGTAGACGTATAACACTCATCTCCATCCAAACCTGATTTAGATAAGTTTGAGTAGATATTAATGTGCTACGATCCATGAACGCTTTGCTTTGGCAAAGATTAAAATAAATATCTGAAATGTGAATTCTGCTTCTGTTGTAAAAGACGAAGGTTTGTAACCATTCTGTGACGCAACAAAAGGAATGACAGCACATGGAAAGAAAAAGAAACTATCCAACAAAAAGGAATTGCAGAATAAAGAAATAAAATAAAGAAACAAAAGAAATGTGGTAAAGTTGAAAGAGGGATAAGGGGTTCAGTTTGTTTTGTGGTATATTAACCTTTGGGAGGGGGGTCATTTGCTACTAAAATAAATTATCCATTGCTAATTGCATACGGTTAGTTGAACAAAAGGCATCATCGTTACTATAGCTAGAGGAAAATTGTAGCTTCATACCTTTCTCAAGATATTAGTGAAGAAAGAAAGAAAAAGTATACATTCTGTTAGTTGAGGGATAAAAAGGAAGAGAAAAGTTATTAGTAGATAAGAGATTGAGAGATGAAGACAAAGATAAAAGAGAATTAGAGAAAACACTGCTGAAAAAAGGGAAACTAATTTACAAGGCTGCGAAAAAAATCAATGATGATAAATAGAAAATTCTCAAGAGCATCTCACAGCCAAAGGCAGCCACTCTTTCATCAATCATTTATAATCATATGTTAAACATTGTAGCAGGTGATGTTAATGTTTGCCTTAAAGATGCCAGCTCTTTCTTTGACCATGTCTGCACATATAAACTGATGCGCAATCTCTTTAGACGAACATACATTCATTTTATGTATAGACATTCAACAACTTCCTATTTCCTCTCTATTCGATATGACTATTTTCTTGTTACAGCTTTAATTAATTCACTCTTACATGGGCCTAAATTCACTTTTACAGGAACCTCACTAAGACGCTATCCTGTTTTCATGATGCTGTAATCTGGAAAAATGGTGGGATCCTTCTACCCCTCCAGTAGATATCTCACTCCTGATGCAATTCTCTACCTATATAAAAGCCAGGTACGGCCAACGATAGAATACTGTTGCACATCTTGGCAGGAGCTGCTAGAAGCAACTTATCCTGCCTTGACAGAGTTCAAAATAGACTTTGTAGCTTAGTGGGGGGGGGTGCCCTTTTCTCTTCCCTGCAACCTCTTTCCCACAGAAGAGACGTTGCAAGCCTGTCTCTGCTTTATCATTATTTTCATGGCAAGTGTTCGTCTGAGCTTCAATCTATGGTCCCTCCTCACCAAACTTTCACAAAAAAACACTCATCTAGCCAAAACCACTATCAACAATTTCCCACACTCTTTATCTGTGCCTAAACCTAAAAGTAGATTCCATGAACAAAACT
Organism: Euprymna scolopes; assembly: GCF_053919585.1. NCBI lineage: Eukaryota > Metazoa > Mollusca > Cephalopoda > Sepiida > Sepiolidae > Euprymna > Euprymna scolopes. Next base: position 140,487,402 of record NC_136482.1, read on the forward strand.
TCTTTCTTAGAACTGCACGCCTGTGGAACTCTTTTCCGTTTGCCTGCTTTCCAGCTGACTACAATTTGATTGTCTTCAAGTCTAATATAAACAAGTTCTTGATGAACCGTCTCCCTAAGTAATCCAATTTACAAAATTCACACTACTTATGTTTACTACGTTATAATCACAATGACTAATGTATACCCATTAACTCTTATCCTCGAGTGGCCTCTTGGCCTTGATAAGTGGTGATTCCTGTATAAAGAAAATTATATATTTGCATGTTACATACAAAAACCGCACTCTCTTACATAAACTTGTCTTACAACTTGTCTACTTATAATCTCTTTCATGATTGTGCAATAAATTTGCATAATAGCACAATTAACATTACATGTACATGATTCATACAATCACATTATTTTCTCTGATAACATCGTCTGACAACCATCAACCCTTTTTTATGGAAATCGCTCCAGACATGTCATGAAACAACTTAATCTAAGGAGCTAAAAATATTCTACTTTAAGGGCAAAATACTAGTCAACGATGTGTTAGAATGATAGATAGATAGCAATTCTTTCCTACTTTACCTGAAACATCGCTCATGGAATGTGAGAACTAAAGGACAAAATAAGGAAAGCAAGAATTACAAGGCTTGCCAAAAGTAAATCCTAGGTACATTATCTACTCTTTTAAACTCTAAGGACCTTTGCTCAAAATGATTTCTGTAACATCATTAATGAAGACAAATGAAGAAGTCATGCAAATGGGAGTACAGCAGATCGCTACTCAATATCGTTCAGGCCAGACAGTTAAAGTTCTTCAGCCGTTTAATACAGGCTGACGGCTTGAAAAAAAGCTTGATTTTAGAAAAAATCGCCAGAAAAAAGAGCAGAGAAAGACAACGAACAAAGTTCACTGACAGACTCAACAGGGTCACTGGAAACACGATTATAGATCTCATCAGAAAGACCGTATATGGAGATGGCTGGAGAGGCATGATCATCAATGTCTGCAATAACAGATCTGATAAGAAGAAGAACATCATTAACAACAGATTCATTTTCTACATGTAACATTCTCTATCAAATTTGATTTATAATCTCACAAGGGACAAACTGTTTCTTCCTGCCTTTTTTCAACAGATTTCTTTAGTAAGATAATTAATATTTACGAGTTAACATATATTAACCTAGTTCTATCAGCTCGATTTGCCTGCCACCTGTTGAAAACATCCCTCCTTATTTTCGATGGATTTTTGCAGTATCATCATTTACAGTACTTTCCCATGATACATACTAATTGAAGACAGATCTTTGAACACTGAAAGTTCTCTCGTTTCAAAAGTTTTGCAACCAATGAATTGGAGAAAATGTAAAACCAAATAATGTTTAATCATTTAAGTAAATATCCCAATTATTTAAGTAAATATCGCAAGAAAAAATTTTGTGAATAAAGGAAAATAATTAAAGCAAGACAAAATCTTACCGAATAGTGTTAACATCAGTGGACAAGACGGAAGCTTTTGTGTTGTTTACATAGTATTAAAACTCTGATCATTTGTTTATGTTTTTTAGTTGGTTATTTATACATTCAATCTTTCAGGTAGTAGGTGAAACGGTGAATTAGATGAAAAGGGAGGAGAGAAATAAAGATAAGTAGTAATAACGACAGTGTAAGAGAAGTGGGTGCCTTGTGGATGCTCTGGGAAAGACTAAGTGAGTAAACCCTGATGAACAGTCTGGTTTGGAGTCCTGATAGTCGGATGGTGAAGCATTGCATCATCTTTCCAGCAACTACTGTAGCTCCACTGCCTTTGGCCATATTGGCTTGTCTTTCCATTGGACTTTGTCTGTTATGCTGAGAAGGAGACCCTGGTAACTGGGCAAATGTAGGTATTTTTATTCCCTGCCCAGGCTTGCATCTAGAGAGCCAATTCCAGCTTCGAAATGCATAACCACATGAGATGCTGCAGTGCACCAGACTAGATGCAGAATGCCATTGTCTTATTAGGCAGAAAGTTGCTATCATCAGTGAGAGAGGGAAAGTAAGAAAACAGTGTACGTAAATGAGATAAAGATGTAAAGGAGAATAGCAACATTTTACAATGAAGGACAAGACGAGAAGTGGTGGAAAGATGGGAATCGAGGGGAAGTATATTACTCACAGCTACAGCAGCAAGGAGTTGACGACGGCTGAATGATTAATGACACGAACTTACAACATGGATGTGCAAAGTGTAAATCCAGTTCGTTCCACAGAAACACTTTCACTTAGAGATGTTACCAACCTTCACATGGTCCCTCCCGTAAGTACCTATGGCTTCCAAGAAAAAATTCTAACGAGAAAGATATCAGAGAAACGACTGCTAACAAAAGTTATCTAATTCATATGAAATGAATAAATGATGGCCACAGAAGTAAAAAATAACACACGTTCTGTTTGATATAAGTTTAATGTAGTGAATTTAAATAATTATACATATTGTAGTGAATTTAACATATTGATGTTGAAGCATTTCTCCAAATACCCCGGATATCTTAGCACTAAGCGAGACTAACCTACACTCCTCAATCCCCTCTAACTACTTTAACATGCCTGGCTATCTCCCACTCTGCCGTAAGGACTCTGACAGACATATGCACGGACTTGGAGTCTACATTCGTAACTCCCTCCCCCTGACTAGAAAAGCAAACCTAGAAACGGACGATCAAGCCTTTATGTGCTTTAGACTAAACATACAACATAACATTAGCTACTTTTATTTTCTCTACCGCTCTTCCTCGACCCAGGACTGCACCATAATAAACAAAGTCTCTGACAGCATAGACACAGCACTCTCCCTCGACACTAGCGCACAAGTACATGTATTTGGTGACTTTAATGTTCGCCACAAAAACTGGCATCCTACCCGTTTCCCTGACCAGCAAGAACAACACGCATCACTTCTAGATCTGTTTCTGACCACAGTTCCCGAGGAGTGTAAAACAAATCTTGACAGCCCACTTGGGAACACTGATCATGCAGTGATAATGGTCGAAATCGCCCTAAACTCTAGACCCAAAACTGAAGAGCCAGTGCTCAAAACAACGAGATATTATAAAAAGGCTGACTGGGAAGGCGGCAGAGATCTTATCAGAGATGCCCCATGGGGAAATATTTTTTCTCTTCCTGCTGAGCAGTGCACAAGTGAGATCACTGAATGGTTCAAAACAGCAATTGAAGCACATGTTCCCATGCGGAAATTTTATAGTAAGCCCCACTCTCCCCAATGGTTTACTTCTACTTGCGCAACTGCCATTGCTCAAAGCAGCATGCATACCGCAGATTTAACCGACATAAGTCCAGTTCAAACAGACAGAAGTATATAGAAGCTAGAAATAACGTTAAGAAAGAAATAGCGACAGCTAAGAGAGAATTTACTGAAACCACTAAAAAACGCATCAAAGCACAAAAATTAGGAAATCGTGAGTTCTAGAAAATCTACAACAGTGTAGTAAATAATGGGCAATCAACAATTCCCCCACTAACCAACAATCACAAGGTTGTTTGCTCAGCAACCGACAAGGTTAATATGCTTGCCAGCCAGTTTGCCTCAAACTCCACACTGGACCATTTTCCAACCACCCCCTGCCTGACTTTCCTTTGCAAACAGACGCCACGCTAGACGATCTACAAATCACCCCTGCTCAGGTACATGCTATCATAATAAACCTTGACACTTCAAAAGCATGTGGACCTGATCTCATCCCAGCTGTGCTATTAAAAAAGTGCTCAGCCGAAGTAGCTCCAGTTCTCTCCAAACTCTACAACAAATGCCTTAATGAATCATGCTTCCCGGGCTGTTGGAAAACTGCTTCTATGGTACCAGTATTCAAGAATTCTGGTGAAAGAACTGACCCATCAAATTATCGCCCCATTAGCCTCCTCCCACTTTTTGCCAAAATATTTGAGACCATAATTAACCATGCTCTAGTTCGGCACCTTACAGATGCTAAACTTCTGACTGACAAACAATATGGATTTAGACAAGCCCGTTCCACAGCAGACATCCTCACTGTAATCTCTGAACGTATATACCATTCACTGGACAAAGCGGGGGAGGGCAGAGCGGTAACTCTAAATATATCTAAGGCTTTTGACCAGGTATGGCATGAGGGTCTCCTCAGGAAAATTAAATCATACGGTATCACTGGTAGAATACTTAACATAATTAAATTCTTCTTAGATAAGAGAAAAATCCAGGTTGTCCTCGACGGTCGTACATCTAAACAGTGTGATATAAATGCGGGAGTGCCTCAGGGGTCTATCCTTGGACCTCTATTGTTCCTAATATATTAATGACCTCCCCGACAAAACTGCCTCTGAGATGGTTATATATGCTGATGACACCACACTCAATGTAATAAAAAAAATAAAAAAAATATGATATGCTATTGGATTAATATTGATATTATTTTTACAACAAAACTAAAAAATGACGTTTTTACTGAATAGTTTCCCTTTATTAATTCTGAGACATAAAATCAACTTTTAGCAAACATATATGACATGTTGTTTCTCCCCCTCACCACCACCACCAATACATACATCATTTTTATTATGAATAACAAAAGCAATGAAGACAAAAGGCTAAATGATTATTAGTTAAGCACCAAATTTTAAGATCATATATTATCTAAAATTAAAAAAAAATTATTTTTAGCATGGGTGTTTATATCTAAGCATAATGTGTTTTTTTTTTACCTGTTTTTAGCATAGTTTCATTTGTAAAACGTCTTTTTCTGAATTTTGATCAGGGAAAATCATTCTATGTTAAATTTGTATTGTAAACTGAGACTATCTCTACCAATTGTACTGATATGTTTAAAAAATATTTATAATTTTTTGATGTTCAATCGATAAAATTTAGATGTTTTAAGCTGAATTATTTAAAGAGAATCAACAAGAAATATGTGGGTAAAGTTTATCTTAGCTTTTACATTTTTACATTTTTAGCTGAACGCAAAGCCACCATTTTGTGTGTTGTTTCATGGTGAGTAACACATATTGGTATAAAAAACAAGCAAAATAATAATAAAGTAATAATGAATAAACAGTTCAATTTTCATAACACATGCATTTTGTCACATAAAAACAGTTTGTTGAAGATAAATACAGGGTGGGACGATAAAAGTGTCGCCTTAAAGAAAACAACACAACAGCTTTATTTTAAAAAACTTTTATTGAAAAAATCAATTCAGATAACTTGATTTTGTTGTATGAATAAATGATGGCCACAGAAGTAAATAGAACTGTCTTATTACACACGTTCTATTTGATATAAGTTTAATGTAGTGAATTTAAATAATTATACATATGATATGCTATTGGATTAATATTGATATTATTTTTACAACAGAACTAACAAATGACGTTTTCACTGAATAGTTTCCCTTTATTAATTCAATGTGGCCGCCTTTAGCCTCAATCACTGCCTCGATACGGGAGCATGCCTTTTCCACAAGCGCTAGTGGGAGCTCAGCGAATGCCCGGCAGATGGCGGCGATCAGGATGTAGTGAGAGGTCATGTTGGTGATGTTCTCGATGTATGATCAAACAAAGTAGTCCAGCGGGTTCAGGTCGGGGGAGGAGGGGGCAGTGAGAGAAAGATACAAAGTTGTAGCACTCCTATTGAAGCCAAGCCTGGGTCTCTTTGGGCTTGTGGATTGGCGCCGAGTTCGGCTGCCACACCCAGGGTCTTCCAGCAGCCACTTGATTGCACCAGGGGATCACCACACATTGTTCTTGACTTTCAAGCCGACTTCGAAGATGTAAGGTGGTATGATGTGGCCCTCACTTGAAAGCACACCACAGACTATAACCATGGCTAGAAATTTTGTTTTCATCACCCTAGGCACATCTGTTATTCGTGACAATCCAGCGATGCATTTTAGGAGTGCTGACAATGGTCTTATCATAAGTTGAATCAGTAGAAAGCATCTCCAATTAAACTCGAACATTGTGTCACTTTCAGACATGATAGAAGGCTCCTATCGCTCTTGGGATTTGTACACAACTGACCAACTAATAGATGATTTGCATCAAAAAAAAAAAAAAAAAAAAAGAAAGAAAACAGATTTTCATCAAAAGACCATAAGCGTGGCCCAAAATTTTGTTTTCATCATCCTGGACATTTCCTTGTTATTCGTGGCAATCCATCGATAGATTCTGAGAGTGCTGGAAATGGTACTTGGATCAATAGAGAGCATGATTTGTATAACAATGCATCTCTAATCTTACTCGTTGAATATTGTGTCACTTTCAGACATGATAGAAGGCTCCTATCGCTCTTGGGATTTCTACTCAACTAATAGATGGTCAGCAACAAAACACAAAAAAAGAAAACCGGTTTTTATTAAATGGAAATGGAATCATGTCGACTTTTCTATGGCAACAATTTTCTCGTTCCACTCTGTATAAAAGGTGGTGAAACATAAGGCTATACTTGATAAAGAGAAAACAGATATTAGTACCAAAAAAAAAGAATACATTAATGTCTGGATATAACCACATCCAATGACCTTAAAGGATCAACCAGAAAAGAGGATGCGTCTTGTTCTCAGCACTGTACATGTATGGAAGAAAGTTTTTTGTCTTCAAACTGGATAGTGCATTCCCTATACATTCTGCAGAATCAATCTTGTGGAAATAACTTGATGATTAGTCCAACAGAGATAACACTGCAATTTTACATTAAACAGAGACTTAAAAAAATGAATTGCAACTAAAAAGTTATTTAAAAAAATTATTTAATATGATTAAAAACAAATAGTGTCACTATTAAACACAAACATTGTCACAAAACTTTTTTCGACTTTTTGTGAATTTCTGATATTTTTAAAAGACTGTTTAATTCGCTTCATTGAGACCAAAGTAAATGAGTAAATCAAAGATAATTTATGGGTAAATTTCGATTCTTAAACCCAGGTCTTTTCACCCCAAACTAAAAATTAAATTTTACGTTTTTAGACAATGAAAACAACAAAAGTCTAACACAATTTAGACTTTAGAGAGATATCATGTTACTAGTTAAATTTAAAGTAAGATGATCACCCAATTTCTGATTTGTAAGCATTAATGATTACACATATTTTAACCACAAAGTATAAGAGTAATAATTGTTTTTAAAAATAATTTTATGGTTTGTGTTAGTATTTTTGTTTTTGTCATTCATCCTCCAATCAATAGGAATCTTCTCGACTGCCACCTCTCTAATGATGAAACCAAGCCGAGTTAAAGATTTTGACTTCAATCGTGACATTCTCGCCACCACCTAGACTTAGGATTAATGTTAGGGTTACTGAAGGGCATGTATACTTTTCATATTTAAGGGAATTATTTTCATACAAAAAGGAACTTACTCTGTATTAGTTAATGCAGAGTAATTCCTCTTTATTTGGAAGAAAAAAATAATATAAAAAAACCGACAGAGCAATAAATAAAAATAAAAATAAAAATAAATAGTTATAAATAATAAATAAATAAAAATAAAGAAATAAATAATAAATAATGGAGAATAGATAATAAATGAAAATAAAAATCTGCAAAATAAATAAACAAATTGTAAGTATACTATCAGGCAACGCCGGGTAGGGGGCAGCTAATAAAACATCAATTTGATTTGATTGAGATCTATTTATAATTTAGAAGTGTTGCTAGAAAAAGATTAAGAAAAAATGGCTAAGATTTGCTTTTATTTGAACCTAAATACTTACACCTTCCAACAATAGGGAATATACAACTCATTTGAATATGAGATTGATGAAAAAAACATAAAGCGAAAAAACAAAACAAAAAACAAACAAACAAACAATGAAAAGCACAAGAATCGTTGAGAGATGAACAGCTGTGTAATTTTTAAAAATGCAGATTACTTGTGGTTCCTAGCAGTTCAGTAAACAAAAATATGGGTATTTTAACCAGACTGGAGCCTGATCTGACAATCTGTTAGTCAATTTACTTTATGCACATATGGCACTCTGATTGGAAATTCAGATTAAGAAATTGGAGTAGGGATAGCAAGGACTTGCCTGGGTTGTAAATGATCGAAACAGTTTCGTTAGATGCTTCAATCATCTGTCACATATTTTGAGTTTAATAAATCATTTTCTTGTTAGTGTGTAAAGCTTAAGTTTGAAATTGTATTTTTAGATATAAGCAAACATTTCTAGGCTATGTCTGTCAGACAGTCGATTGATTGATCTCTTCTGCTTAAGTGTGAAGCAGCATTTTCATTGGTTTGTTATGCTTAAGTTCGAAATAGCATTTTCATTGGTTTGTTATGTTTGAAATAGCATTTTCCATATTATATTTCAAATTGAATTAGTGCATCAACAATATATATATTCTTTTTTAACATAACTCTTGTTTAGGTGGTAAAGAATTTATGAGAAAGCGATTCATCCAATTGTGCATTTATCAATTATTTTGGCCAGTGACTGCATGAGCTGCTTATGGGTTTCTCTCAGTTTATGATATCAGAATTTTACGAGAAAACTTTTTATTATGAACAAACTAAACTATTACTTCTTTTTTTGATCATCAATAATCTATTATTCTATTTTCAGCATTGGGCTGCAGTTAATCAACATCGGGTATAGCTGATTTCTTAAATTGGGTACATCCATTGCAACTCTGCCCCAATGAACTGAGGTTGGATAAATTGACTGGCATTTACTGCAATCCCTGATCGCATGTCAGCTTTAGTTATCTTTGAGTTGGTCAACTTCATAAAGTACAGTGTTCTCTTCACATCAGGGTGCCCACTAGATTGGTGAATGGCCTGTATCTGAGGAACATATCATTCTTTGGCCACAGTGCACACAGGTTCTCTGGGTTCTGTTAGTATACAGATTTCATGCAGACATCGTTGTGGTACCTTTGTAAGTAGATTGGCTTGGTTATCATGAGATTTAGCAAGCTTCATGTCGATCTGCAACTCATATTCAGAGATCAATTCTTGTCCACTGATACACTTTTAACTTTTCACTCGATCGTCCTTGGTTATTCTCATACAAATATCTGCAATCATCTAGAGGGTCATTCACTTCATCATCCAAGGTATCATCACTGTGTTTGCCCTTTATTTCACAAATGCTGTCGCGACATGTAACCAACCACATGCCAGGAAATCAGCTTCCCTCACAGTGAGAAAACAATTTGGTGGGTAAATTTATCAAAGACTACAGTTCAATATTTTTTATATAAGAAGAGATAGCTGCATTGATTATTTCATCCTGGCCAATAACAATGGCTCGGATTATCAAATGGGCAACAGGAAGCCCAAATCCTAGACAAGTAAAACAGTATCTGTTTGAAATGGCTAAATGAACTTGCTGACATGTAATTGCAGATAGGCCTGGCATAGGTCTAGCACTGCAACGTCTGAACCTTGCTGTCACTATTCACTTAATTTTTGTATCTGAAAATGCTGTATATATCTCAAGTTACTCGTTTAGCTTTCAATGATCCATAATGGAGCAAACATTCTGTTTACTTTCCTGTAGAATGGCCATGAGAGGGATTAGATCCAATTGTGTTTAAAGCTTTTTTTTTTCTGAATAGACATAGAAATAGCTAGCCATCTTTTATCCACAGCTGTAGTTCTCGATCGTACTCCTCTTGAATTAGTGTAAGGGTTGAATACTTCTTAAGTCTCTTCCTCAATATAATTTTCATTTCCAGTATTCAGTCCATCTCTGAATAGTCATGTAATACTCTGCATTGTAATCAGATTTGTTAATGGTAATTGCAGCACAATTTGGTCGATCACATTGTGGAAACACTCCAGAACCAGTTAGAGCCATTTTTCCCACTGCTTGATTGTATCCAGCCTAAGCAACAAATCAAATCCCAGTAGATCTCCATCTGCAACCATAACTTCCATAATCATGGTGAGCTTTGCATTAATTCTAACTTTCACCACTGCAATTTTACAGCACTTAAGTGCATCCCCATCTGCTATGAACATGTTAATTGCTTTCCTTGCTAATAACTGATAGCATGACTTGCATACAAAAGTATGCATGCATCTGTTGCCCACCAGAGATGCAGACATTCACTGCTGGTAATGGGCCATTTACAAGAGTTTGAAAGATAAGATTGGTGCTGAATTCTGGTTCCCTTGTTCGTTTCCCAGACACTACCGAGCAATATGTCCCCAACCATTGGCATCGATAATATATGAGTGTTTTTTAGGCTTTCACCAGCACCTCTAAATGCTTTGCATCTCAGGAGGCAATCACTTGCACTATGATTGGGTGCATCACAGTTGTAACATGTCGGAGGTGCATCTGTTTCTTTTTATGTGCATTGTAACGCCTTTGCAACTACTGCAGCATGCTCTGTAACTCCAATGCACTTCTTCAAAATGCCACAAGCTCATGTCAGCACGCATGGCAAATATAGATCCTCCATTTGAGAAGACGTTTGTAGGAACTCTTCTACATGTTCAACACTAAATGCACACTGCAGGAACTGATCTGACATGCCGCCAAACAAAACTGCAAGTTCTCCCAAAGAAGACATTGACGGTTTCGTTTAGTTGAAGGCAACAATTTTTACATTGTTCCATGTGGCGAAGGGGTCCAAAACAAAAGCTGTCTTCTTCACACAATTAAAATCTAGGTATGTCTTCGCGCACTCAATTTCAAATACATAGCATATGTGCTGCCAGACAAACAGGATGATGCATTTGATACGCTTTATTCCACTCAACTGATACATCAATTCAGCCTTCTCTAATTCTCTTACAAACTGGCTGCAGTCACTTTAGGTCGAAGACTATGAGGCCAAAATAGCTTGTTAGGAAAAAAAAAGAAAAAAAACCAGTGTTAGAATTTTTTACTAAGTCAATTCAATTCACCATGCCAACTTATATTGGACCTGAGAAAGTGCGCTCTTGTACTCCAAAGGGTGTTCAGCAAGAACATGTGCACACAGTCCTTGGGTACTTCTGCACATGCCCATCACACATGGAAGTAATCTGAAACTATATTATCCACAGTAGTTGGATAAATATTTATAATTTTGATTAATAGGAACACAATACTATCGTGAGGGTCCGTGTTCATACTTAACATCCATTAAAATGAAAGGCATTCATTTTATTTTATTTATAACTTGAAAATTATAGAAATTAAAAAATAAGAATAAAAGGAGCTCCAGTGTAGTATAAATAAAACTAATAACCAGTGGTGACTGGGTATTTCTAAAAGAATACAAAAGATGTATAGTAGAGATGATGTAAAAGCAATGTACCACTTCATTAGGCTTGTCTTTGGACCTAAATCTTCATCCATGGTACCACTCAGTTCCAAAGATAGGTCCATTCATCATAAAAATCCTGGCTACATTATATTCTGCCAGTGGCTGATGAAGATGTTATTAACAATCCTGCAGAGATAGCTGTCATCCACAAGATAACGGACCACTCCACCACCTCGATGACTCATAGTGCAATTAAGAAAATGAATATTGGGAAGGTATCTGTACATGATAACCACCTTGTTGAGGTCATAAATTTTGCAGTTGGCAAACTTCATCATCTGATATCTGATATTGATGTTTGCATGCTCTTGTATCTCAGAGATGGATAGATGCAATTCTGATATTTTTAAACAAAAGAAAAGGAGAACATTCGATCTGTAGAAATCATTGTGGTACAAGCTTCGCTGAAGTGGTAGGTAAGGGTTTTTTTTCAAAGCGTTAGCTTAATCAGCGCACCAAGTTGGGTTTCTCTGTCATTTCTGAATGTCAGAATTGCTTCTCATCTCATTGAAGCACATTGAATATGATTTGTTTTCTACCTGACAACTTTGAAAAAGAACATTGAAAAAGTGGTAGCATTCTATGAGGTTTTGGAAAAATTCCACTAAGTATGGTTTGCATAATCGCTGTGGCCGGTTGTCCAGTCTATATAATGTTAACATCTACTTTTGCCGCTGGCAGAAAATATACCACACACACTGACAGCAAAGTAAAAATCGCAACACAGTTGATCTACAAAAATATATTTCTTTTATTTCACACTTACAAATCAGCTTTTCGGTGACAAATTATTATTCTGTGTGTTTGACGTTTGTGAACAGCACAGGTGAGTGCATGGTTATTGGATGTCGGACGTTGAGGAAATGGTAAGGAGTACCTGCAGCCTTACAATCTCTGACCAACTGATTAACTTTTTCTCTGTGATGATTTTATTTATAAAAACATTATTTTCCTATTGGGATGCTTAATATTTAATATGAAACAAACTTATTGTGATGATGCCCCATCATATGACCTTGTAAAACGCTGGCATCGTGAATTCAAACATGGCCGAAAGTCTGTGAAAACAGCTCCCAGACCTGGTCGCCCCCCTTCTGCCATTGAAGTGGCATCTGTTTGTCAAGTTGAGGCTGCCATTTTGGAAGATCGGCGCATTACTATTCGCCAAATAGCCCAAGATGTACAAGATTAGTACAGGGTCTGTGGAAACTATCATTCATGACCATTTGCATATGCATAAGGTGTCTGCCAGATGGATTCCCAGGTTGCTCACACCATTCCAGAAGCGAGAACGCGTCGAGTGCTCGAGGATGAATTTGGAGATGAGTCAAAGTTTTTCAAAAGACTGATTACACAGGATGAAACCTGGCTCTATCACTATGATCCAGAGACGAAAGCCCAGTCAATGCAGTGGAAGCACTTGGACTCACCACCTCCAAAGAAGGCAAGGGTGCAGCCCTCCGCTGGCAAGGTCATGCTCACAGTCTTCTGGGACCAGGACGGAGTAGTGATGACAGATTTCTTGGCAAAGGGTACCACAATTACAGGAGCCTATTATGCTTCACATTTGAGGACATTAAAGGAAACTATCAAAATCAAAAGCCGGGGCAAGATCAGCAAATGTACTCTCCAGCTGTAGTACAATGCTCCAGTCCACAACTCGCATGTCGCAAGATCAGAAGCACGGGCATGTGATTATGAAATCCTCTCCCATCCTTCCTACTCTCCTGACCTTGCACCCTCTGACTTTCACCTCTTCCCAGCCATGAAGTTGTTTTTGAAAGGAAAGCGTTTCCCAGATGATGCAGCCTTGATTTCTGAAGTCACGTCGTAGTTGGAGGACCAACCTGGGGTGTTCTACAAAAACGGTCTCCAGAGCTGCATCAAACGATGGGAGAAATGTATAACTCTGGGTGGTTCATATGTAGAGAAAGACTAATAACTGTGCCAAGTTTCGTTGCTCTAATGCTATGGGAAGTGGGTCAGGGACATTACTTATTGCACGCCCCTCGCACATCCATACACATATATATATATATATATATATATATCCCAAAAACTTCTGGTCTTGATGGAAGAGGGACTAAAACTTTGCCTACATTTGTATATATAGTACCTTGACAGGCCAGCTACGGCTGTCTTCCCTGTGGCCTTGCCAGGCCACTTATATATATATATATATATATATATATATATATATATATATATATATAATTTTTCCAGGTTAAAAGTATACAAAAGTAGAAAAACAAAAAAAAATGAATTTGATGAGGTTAGTGATAATGTTCGATAAAAAGAGGAAGATATATTTAATTTTAATATTAGGTAAATGATTTCGACGATAACAAAACTACTGTTTCAGTCAAATGACGACCTTCATCGAGTAATTTTAACTTCCAATTTCAGAGAAACATTTCATTAAAAGTACGTGTCTATGAAATCTGAATCTGAAGTTTAGGTTGCCCGATGAAGGTCATCATTCAATGAAAATGTCAACATTTATTTAATAAATTATATCATTTATAAGTAATTTAAATTTAACATCATAGAAATTTTTATAAGGGTGGAAGTTCGATGGAATTTTAGCTAAGACATGATTTACATACTCAATTGTGTTTTGGAGATAAAAAAAAATGTTGCTGCTGTTCAAAACGACAATATACATCATACAATTACAGATGCCTTCAAAGCACTGCTAAAACCGGCCTTTGTTGAACTGTCGATAAGCTTGACCACCATCTACTGACACTGATTGTGGCATGCAAGCAATGGAACTATTTTTTATTAAGATATTTGTAAGTGGAAAAGAGAGAAAGAAAGACGGTTGGATTCTTGCTTTTTTTATTTTCACAAACACAAAATTGTCTTTGTAAAAATCCGTCCTTAAACTACAGATCGTGTACCAACCGTCGTCAATATCATCTCACACCGCCTGTTGCCGGTAGTAAACGGAAGTGTTAAATGCAATTTCTATAAAAAAAGAGGAGGGTGCTGCCATGTTACAATATACCAAAAACATACATCATTGACAAATATTCACCACAGCTTGTAGATTGTCAAAAGTACAGCATACTGCGTTAAAATATATATATACATATGTGTGTGTGTGTGTGTGTGTCTGTGTGTACATATGTATGTTGTATATTAATTATTGTGAACATGTGGTGTGTACACATCTTAATCAATAGAATCTTGGATGAGGAACATTACTTCTTTTGTTGAATGTTCTTTGCCACCAATTGAATATTTACAAATCAATATATATTGATTATGTTGACACACATACATACCAACTCCACATTCACAGATGTTGCGTGTGGTGTGTGTGTGTGTGTGTGTGTGTGTGTGTGTGTGTGTGTGTGTGTGTGTGTGTGTGTGTGTGTGCGCGTGCGTGTGTGTGTGTGTGCGTGCGTGCGTGTTTTATTTTCCATCATAGATTTGATTTCATGGTGGTCACAGATCATCTTAGATGCTACCATCCTGTAACCAGTCAAATTTTGTTCACACCCACTCGTTACCACTATCCTTAGAATATGTCTGTCGTCCTTTTAATCATCTCATCGCTGTACCCCTTCACATACAGTTAGTTACTTTGCCGTTCAGTCAATATCAGAGTCGATGTTATCTTCAATTAGTGGATCAAACTTGTTGAGAGTCCTCAAAAGAGATAGTGTCAGTAGTTTCTGAAGATCTGCTTCGTTTGATTTTGTGTTCATCTTATTTAAAATATTATTAGAAAAAAATAATATAGAGTCACTTTAAACAGTAACAACATATTTAGAAAAGATACTGTATATTAAATCTGGCTCAAATGTAAATTGGAGGAAACTTTTACAGGTCCCTTAAAACCTGCATCTTTTTATATTTCAGCCACTTTCTTGCAAAGTGTTCAATGTCTCTTTCATATGTCATATTTTTGTTCACTTTGTGTTTTAATTTTTGGTCCCTGAAGAAAAGGAGGATGGACCTGTAAATTCACCCTTGTCCATTCATCTGTCCGCACTTTTCTCAATAACTACGCCTTGGAGTTTTTTGAAATTTTGTGCAAACATTAAACATGATATGAATAAAAAAGTAACAGAATGGATTTTCCAGGAAAACTCCGGTTGCCCCCTTAGGGGTGCCTTTCAGGTTAAATGGCTAAAATGGACATTTTGTGCTTATATCATTTATGCCTTCGATTTTTATAAAACTTTCTGAAAGTTTGTAACTAACTGATTTCTATATAATTTTGTTTGTCTATACTTTTGGGACTATTTTACTATATTTGTCCAAAATTTTCTATGTATGTCTATTTAGCAGTTTTGCATGGTGTTGAACTCAAATTAATATGCGTTAAGGTCTTGGAGACATTTGGGGCTAAATGGGGGGGGGTGCAAATGAATGACTGAGTCATTTCTTTTTTTGCATGCTGCAGAACTCAAATTTACATATGTTAAGGCTTAAAACTGCACTGTTTGTTCATTTTCACCCGAATTTGACGTCATCTGGGGACTTTTGGGACTAAATGGGGGAGGGATTGTTGAACTTAGTCATTTTTTTATGCCTTGTTGTTCGATTAATTTCAAGTGCACTTAAGTATCGAATAAAAGGGTAGAGGTTAGGATAATTAGGCGATAATGGAACATTTTTTATTTAAGGAAGCTTCAATTACTGGAAAATTTGAAATTTTCTGAAATTCAATAATCTCCTAAAATTCGATGTTTGTCGACATATAAATGTCTCACTTGTAAAATTAACTTACGATAGTAAGATTCAGAATGCATCTTTAAAACACTCTGGAATAAAAAGTTGCCGAAAGTAAAACTGAAGCTCTGTCGTTCTTGGGGAGAATTTTCATTGCAGATTTCCGTCAAGACAAGACCCAGAATGGGCCAGATATATTTCCCGATTGGTCATATGTTGAAACCCCAAATAAGTGTTATTCGTCCTTTGTTGTAAAGGTATTTATGCATAATATTGTTCCGTCATAAAGTGTATTTAAATGTACATACACACAACGAACTTTCAATAGATGATCACACACATATATATATATACACGTAAATACACTTGCATACAATCATACACTACACAATTTGTTGATCAAATTAAAAAGTAAGACATTCAAATTAAAAACTAACGCATTCAATTTAAAAACTAACGCATTCAAATTAAAAACTAACGCATTCAATTTAAAAACTAAAGCATTCAAATTAAAAATTGGTTATGATCATATAGAGCACCGTTGTCTCCAATAAACTTTTTGGTCTTCAGTAAAGTCAAAATCAGAAGAGATAATATCAGAAAGGTTAGTTGACATATTGGCGGATTCTCCTATTGGACTAACAAAATTTTAATATCGGTTGAATCACATAAAAAAGTATTTAGGCTAGCAGTCATCCAAGCTGATAATTTGCTTCATGTGATGTTGTACTTTCAGCATGTTCAAATGCAATATGCAACTGTAATTGCCGAAGAAGATTTGTTGTATGGAGAATGATTATAAAAATAAATAATTACTTTTTTCATACTTATTTGACTTTTTGCCATTTTAAAAAGATCTGTATTGTGTTTAATCGCACATCGGATCAACGTAAATTTATAGAAATGTATAAATAATTTTTTATGAATAAAAAATTAAAACATTTAAATATTTTATACAAAAAAATTCTAAATATAATATTTTGTGGAATTCTGATTTAATGAACGATTTTTTGTCAACCAAAATAAAGCAAAGCTCTGTATCATGTCCAATCGCTCATTGGATTGACGAAAATTGATGGAAATATATAAAAATATTTTTTTTATGAATAGAAACTGAATAATTTAAATATTTTATACGAAAAATTCAAAATATAAAAATTTTGTAAAATTCTCATTCGAAATACAATTTTTGTAAAATTCTCATTCGAAATACAATTTTTGTCAGTTTAAATTAAACAAACTATTTTTTAAAAATAGAATGCATTAATTATTAATTTGAATTCGTTAGTTTTTAATTCAAATGTCTTATTTTTTAATTTGATCGACAAAATGTGTAGACGATAATAGAAACACATATGTGCACGCTTTACACCTTCCATGTTATACAGACTCCCACTACATTACAAATAAACGATAATGTTACACACCATTATGAGCTTTGCTAAAATCTGAACACAAAATATAGACATTATCTTTCTCTTAAAATATTAATCAGCATTTCTAACAGATTTAACATTGGTAATTTGCCATGGACAAATCCTTATTGTTTTGAAGCTCTACCATTTCTATACACTTTAGAATGTCATTTCTAATTTATCAATAACGTAACTTAAAATACATGTCAGTGATACCGATTTATATGCATTAATTGAGCCTTATTTTTGTAGCTAATTTTTGTTGTCTTACACATATTTTCATTATGAATACAATTATTAAACAATTTTAATATAGCATGTATTGAGTATTTTTTCAGATATTTTATCCGATCTAATACTTTTATTACACCTAACTCAAATAATGATATTATTACATCTCAAACAATTATCGCTATTTCATCGTACTACAGCTATTTACATTCTCAGATAGTGACCCAAATTCCTTTACGGTACGGACAACAATTCGCCTGTTTCAACTGGTGAGTCTGTTAATTTACCTCTATCATTAAGTATGGGATGGACATGTATCTATACAACCCAGAAGTGAATAATGTGGTCCTTTTTTTATTAATACAATCTCTCTCAAGTTCCTGCAAAGCATTTTTATAGGTTGAAGAGGATAGGGGCCAACTCAGTAGAGCATTTGTATTCAATAAATTATGCATTGTATAAGAAATAGCCTTTTTCGAATTAACTATCATAGCAATTTTCAAAAACAATAAAAATCTGAGAATTTTGAGCTGCCATCATCGTCATCGTCGTCGTCGTCGTCGTCGTCAGGTTCATAAGAGTAGTGGCTGATGGGCAGAAATCAGAGGCCCACAGTATTAATGCTGGAGTTCCCCAGGGGTCCATCCTGGGCCCAACTCTCTTCCTGATCTACATCAATGATCTCCCAAAACACATACATAAATCATTCGTTGACATCTATGCTGATGACACGACCATCTATGGCAACACATCAAAGTCTGTAAATGACAAAGTTCTCTCTGACTCTCGTTCCTCTGATCTTGAGCACATGGTACAATGGAGGAAGAGGTGGCTGGTCACTTTTAATGCATCCAAAACCAAGCTTCTATTTTTACATCATCAACGCTCTGATCCCCATCTGGCATCAATTGAAATGGATGGCTCTCATCTTGGGGAGGCTCCATGTTTTGACAAGCTTCTGGGCTTGACCTTTACTCCTGATCTGAAATGGAACACATACATCAAATCTGTTGCCAGGGACACTGGAAAAATGGTGGGATCCTTCTACTGCTCCAGAAGATATCTCACTACTGATGCAATTCTCTATCTGTATAAAAGCCAAGTACGTCCAAGGATGGAGTACTGCTGCCACATCTGGGCAGGAGCTGCTAAAAACAGCCTATCCTGCCTTGAAAGAGTACAAAATAGACTTCGTGGTTTTGTGGGGGATGCCCTTTTCTCTTCCCTGCAGCCTCTCTCCTACAGAAGAGACGTTGCGAGCCTGTCTTTGTTTTATCGTTATTTCCATGGCAAGTGCTCGTCTGAGCTCCAATCTCTCGTCCCCCCTCGCCAATCTTTCACGAGAAACACCCGTCTGGCTGAAACTACTGTCAATAATTTTCCCCACTCTTTATCTGTGCCTAACTCCAAATGTAGATTCCATGAGCAGAGCCTCTTTCTCAGAAGTGCACGATTGTGGAACTCTCTTCCGTTTGCCTGTTTTCCACCTGACTACAACTTGGATATCTTCAAATCCAACATAAACAAATTCCTGACAAACCGCCCCCTTAAGTAAGACACTCTATCAAATCTCCAATACTAATCATTACTACAATACTATCTCATTGATTACTGTACACGCAATAACCCTTATCCCTGAGTGGCCTCTGGGCCTTGATAATTGGTGACCCCCATGTAAAAAAAAAAAAAATCATCATCATCAGTAGTTTAACGTCCATTTTACATGTTGGCATATTTTGTATGGCTTTAAAGAATTGACATCAAATTAACTTATTTCTAGCCAGGTCATTATCTATATTTCTTTTTCTCAAGTCCATTTTTATAACTTACTCCCTTGATTTCCTTGGTCTTCTCCAGAGAATTGAACCTGCTACCTTAACTTTTTTTACATCTACTCACCCAAGAACTCTCATCCATTCTTTCAACATGACCATAACATTGAGTCTTCTTTTTTACATACGTTTACTTATATTGTCCAGATTTAATCTGCCTCTGAAATCACCAGAAGTAAAATCTATCTGTAAGACTCACATTACACCTCCATTGTATCATTTTCATATTATTTCTCTTCGTACACTGCATGGCCTCAATCCTCAATGTTCGCTCTCATACAACATCATACTTTGTATGCATGCTTGATGAGAGTCTTCACTTGATCGATAGTAATAACGCCCCGTTTTGTGGTAGCGTCTGAATTTACCCCAGTCACTCTTGCAATCACACTAGCACCTGCTCCGTCCTGATTGATCCTGATTGTGTAGTAACGTGTTTTTATATGTCGTTACTGCCAGTTACCAAAAGTTCATTGCTGCTAGAGATCAGTGCCACAGTGCATCAACAGCAGTTATACAAACTATGGACTTTCGGGGACCCTACTATGCCAGATCCTGTGCCTCCAGCCTGGGGTTGCA
Source organism: Euprymna scolopes (assembly GCF_053919585.1). Classification (NCBI taxonomy): domain Eukaryota; kingdom Metazoa; phylum Mollusca; class Cephalopoda; order Sepiida; family Sepiolidae; genus Euprymna; species Euprymna scolopes. The sequence goes on from NC_136482.1 coordinate 140,507,440, forward strand.
CAGCCACCTCCAAAGACACAGATGAGTTGCTAAAACGAAGTCTTCTTTGAACACAATGGACTAACAACAACTGTCAAAATCAAATGTTATTTCCAACAACATTTTAGTAAAACTAACGAAATCTCCAGAGAACTTCCAACCCTCTAATCCCAACAGGATTGGACCAACTTTACTTGAAGAATATAAACGTTAGGTAGCAGCAACTTTGGGCTGAAGCAATATTGAAAATGACAGATAATCGCAAGTGAATTTATGAAGATGATTTAGGTTTTCTTAAGATCGAAAAAAATGCCATTTATGATAAGAGGGATTTTAGCCCCTCGATTTTCAGTCCAATACTTAATACTCCAAAATTTTCACATATCAACATTTAAGATTGTTATAAAATTTGATAGCAAGGTAAATATGAATCCGAATGATGTTCATATAGGAAGAAATGTGATTTGTTAGTTTTCTCCTGGGTCCTGCCTCTTTTACTTCTAAATCTCCTTTCTCTTCTCTTTCTATCTGCTTCGTTTACTTTTTTTTTTTTACATTTTATGGTAGATTAGAAATTGATGTGCAGACGAACGTGAGGGAAGTTATCAAACTAATACAACCTACTTTTTTTCTTTGTTTATTCTTATTTATTATTATTTCCTCGTTTATACTTTTCATTTCTTTCATGGCAATCTGGTATCGCATTTTTACATAGAGATGTGATTCGTTTGGATTCCTTTCAAGCAAGTTGTCATGGGAATGTGTTAACTCAAAATATTTTTCAACTAACGAAAATCGAAAAGTAGCAAGCTTACGTCAAAATAACAAGCTGATTTGAATTATGAACTCTGATAAAAGTTGGTCAACTGAAATCGGAGTTAGTTCTTTTGGGTAACACCCGCAACCTGCCTTGATTCTCAACATCAACAACGCCCATCCTAGAAGACTGGAATTCGCCATGCTGAAATTATTTTAAGTCTTATGGTCTATATCCAGTGAACATAGTCACTCAAAATGTAAATTTACACAAATATACAAACAAAGAACAGAAGTTTGAAATTAACTTATGGATGCTTTTGTGTACTTCTTATTTAAGAACTGTAAAACTTCTCAACAAACTTTCAAAATATATTTTACATCTCTGTAAAAATGTTGATAATTTTTACATTTCCAACATTAAGTATTTTTCAAAAGTAGAGAAACAAATAGCAAAGAGTAGGTTCTCAGTTGATAAAGATCCAAGTACTGACACCTTGTGTTGTATAAGTGAAATAGGGATAGACACATGGCAAACACCTCATCATGTTATTGTGTAGCAAGTAAATATATATAAATAAAACAGTAGATGTTTGTATGTTTGTGTCTGTATGTAAATATTTAACCGATAAACCCTTAAACTACTGGTCACATAACACTGAAATTAACAGGAAATAGTAATCATACACTAAGGATGATTTATAACCAGTAAAATCTTTGTTTGGATGAATAACACATACAGAAATATGTCAGCGAGTTGAAATGTAAAATGTTCATTTCAACTTGCCGACATATTTCTATTACTTTTGTGCATGTGCAAATTGACTCATAATTTGAAGTGGTTTAATTCTAAATCTTTCTTATTTATCTGTTGATAACTCAAATGATAGGGAACACAGCTGGAGCACTAAATGTTTTCGTTCAAATTCTAGCTCATGGCACCAAAGTCATATCTTTTTTTTAATCTTTTGAAATCCGTACCATATATTAGATACAATATAATATTCTTATACAGGTATTGTTTGTGTTCATTGAGCCAATTGGAAGGGATTTGCTGTTGTCATCAGTGCAGAAAAAAAATATGTCATTGTGACACATTCTATAGAATTCATTCTTGTCATCCTTGTCAAAGAGTTTAGCCGCACTGAATAGCTGTGATACAGCAAAACAGTCTGTCTATATATGAGTATATATATATATATATATATATATATATATATATATATACTCTTATTCACCCCAAACAAGGCATATTGTCACTTAGACGTAAGGAGCCACTATTTAAGCCCATATCTACTGAGTCACTATTTAAGCAGTGAGAAGCAATTTCAACGTGTTAGTACAGGTAACAAAATGGGAATTCCAAAGTCTAATAGTTTGATGGAATAAACTATTAGGTCGGAAGGCTTTCCAGCATCTAGGAACCTCTACAGTAAAGGGGTGAAATTTTGCTGCTTGTCGGGTTAGGAGTATTTACATCACGGGGGGACAAGTGCTACGAGTTCGTCAGAACACATTCCATTAAAGTATTTGCAAAACAAATACAGGGATGCAACATTGCAGCGATGGGACATGAATTGGGGCTTGGTAGATAGTGTGCCACTTATTAGGTTAGAGGCTCTTTTTTGAACCCTGCCTAAAGGGGGAGACTAGTGGTTGATGCAGCAGCCCAGATGTGACAAGCACTTCTTGTGTGTATGTGTATTTCTCGCTTCTATGTGACTTATTATTTTTTATATTTTACTATTAATCTATTATTTATTGAAATCAAAATACAGCAGCGTAAAATACTAAAATATCTTTTAAAAAATCCTATTTGAAATCAAAATTAATTACGAAGCTAAATTCACCAAAATGTATTTTAGTTTCTTTATACACAAGTCGGCCATTTTAATCTTTTTTAGTAGTTGAAAAATAAAATAATAATGAATTATGTTGTGAGTTTTCGCAATTTGAAAGGAATTTAGAATCATTTAAACTGTCGAATAGAAAGTCATTTTAGCGAACTTTAAAACCCTTAACAATTCTTAATCTATTAAAAGATTGAAAGTTTTAGAATCCATTTACATTCAATAATTTTATAAATAAAGATTAAAACAATATTATCTTCACAAAATTAGTTATAGTTTTATAACAATTTGATCGAATTAATAATTTAATAACGAAACCCTGTAATTATTAAGTTTAACATTTAATTTCTTCTTAAAAAAAAATAATTTGGATAAACAACATAGTTAAAAAAAAAAATGAAAGTAAAAACTCCAAAAGCAATGCTGAATTGGTATGGTTAGATACAAAATAAAAAACTGTTTACAAGTTCGGTTTCTATAGACAGTCATACGACCTCACTTTAATAAATTGTAATTCCTTGATTGTAACAGAAGGGGTTGATCGAGTGGCTCGAGCAAAAAGTCTTCATTTAATATTGATAAGAATGAATGACGTAGATGTAGTGATGTTTAAGAAAATAATTCAACTAAACTAGAAAGAAAGTTACATATGACATAGGAGCCGAAATACCTGTTTCAGGGTGAGTCCATAATTTTCTATAGTCATCTCTGCTTAAAAAACATACCGATTTCCTTATTCTGCCTCCAGGTGGACAGCTGGTTGGCTAAATCCATAAAGAAAAATTTTATGGTTCAATCATTTTATTTTTTATTTTTTCTGAATTAAGATAAAACATTGTGTATGGACCGTGGTATTTATTGTCCATATTTTTATGTATCCGAATCGCACTGACAGATAGAAGGGGATGCTTTGTTAGCAGCTAATTAGACTGGAATTAAAGCTAAAATAAAGGAGAAGCGCTTGTTTCATTTCTCGCGTATGGCGCCATCTTAGTTGTGGCTGATAAATACTATTTTGCTAGCATTAATATAGAAGCCAATCTCATTGGCCGCTTCTACAATGAAATTTTAGGGATGTGAGTTGGCACCTCTATAAAATAATTAGTAATCGAACACAAAGCATAGAATGGAAAAAACGACCTCAGACCTCTTTTAAAACAACAACGAAAAAGGTTTATTTTGATGGAAGAAAGTTGGATTGTGTGTGAGTGAGGAAAAGGAAGAGTAGAAAATTCTTTGGGTGTCACAGGTCAGTTTTCTTTAGTAACGATCGTCTATGCTGGAGTGTCCAGTAGACAGGGACAGGAGAAAGAAGATGAAAGAGAAGTCTTTATTTTGATACTTGCTGGGTTCTCACTCTGCTGATAAACCGTGATTACCAAAGGGGCTAAAGAAGTTTCTTAGGAGACAGATAGAATCAATGTTCCCTTCCAGATGATTGGTCAGTGTGTGGTGGAGGGGGGCATTGATTTCTGAGAGAAAATAATTCATTTATTACATTGTGACTGCTACAAGATGAAGAAGTTTGTTAGGCTCATCAATTGTGTCCGAGATAAAGACAAGATAATCTGCATAGATTGATAAATTGTTGTGTGGTAATCGAAGGGGTTGATCGAGTTACTCGAGAGCTGTTATTTTTGTTGGGTGATGTGAACTAGCTTTTCCACAAATGAACCTCAGATCTGTGTTTTATTTCCGCAGTTTTCAGAGAATGATCTAAGAACAGGATGAAAAGGAAAAGAGCAAGCATATTTCCTATCGTTGAAAAACTCTGTATTAATGGGGAGATTTGGACTATTGGGTGAAGATCATTAATGTCATGATGGCTGATATCCCATATGCTAACATGATCTCTTTAGGTTTGTTCGATAGATTGATACGAAAGCTTTGGAGAAATCAATAAAAACCATCTCAGCTTTGACTTTCTAAACTTTTACATCCTCAGGTTAGGGTCAGAAATTGTCAACTGTTTTGTTTAAAACCGTTTTTGTTTCTGAAAAAATTTTTTTCCCTCACAAGACAAAAGCGATTTAACGAAAGGATGGTTGTAGATTCTGGAGACTATAGAGATAGTGATAGTATAGTGATGAGTGTTATCTATCGATAGTTTGTTGTTTGGTGATGGTCTCCTTTCTTGGAAAGAGAAGTATGTAATATTCTGTCCAATGTTTAATGATGTCCAATTGATAAACTTGATTGCAAATTTGGTTTTTGCAGTGACTTAAACTATATGCCATGAAAATTAAAATCTTTTTTCATCTTTGCTGGTAGTTCATATGGGAAGAGCAATTTATTTGATATATCTACAAGAATAATCAAAATTACATTTTAGACAATGCTTATATGTTAATGAATGCAATGCATATTAATTTGAAAATTATGATATTTGATTGACTTTTTTGCATATTTATACCTCAAATATCAATCAAATCTTCATGAGAGGAGTTTACAATAAGGGTGGGATTTTGCTGTGAGGTTTGTTGGGAGTATTTATGTTAAAGGGGTACAAATGCAGTAATTTTATTAGAACACATTTCGTGGAAGTACTTATAAAACAAGCACAAGGAATCAACATTGCTATGATGGAACAGGAATTGGAGCTTGGTAGACAGTGTGGGAACTATTAGGTTAAAGACTATTTTTGTACTCTGTCGAACAGGAAGAGACTAGCGATTGGTATACCAGCTCAGATTTGGCAACAATATTCCATGCATGGGAAAATGGTAGCTTTGAAGATATATAGGATTCTGACAGATATGAGAAGTTTACTAGTCCGATAGAAGGAACAAATTTTCTTTGCAGCAGACCTGTCAGTATCTTTTATGTATTTTTTCCAATTTATGCTGCCTGTGAAAATTAGGGGAAGAAGTTTGAACATAGGGTCGATGCCTCTGTTCAGTCTGGAAAGACAAAGGATACCCTCTGTAGGGGCAGCTGCGCATGAAATTGTGAGGTAAGGGTTGCGCAATCTCCAACCACACCTCTCCTGAATCAGCACTGTTTGAGTTCAGTGGCAAGGAAAAGTCCAGGGCGACTGGAAACAATGCCGAGATAAGCGGAGAGCACATACAGCACCTAGAAGTCCCAAATGGCCACCCATACTGACCAGGTTTAACATTGCTTAACTTCAGTGATCCACTGAGAACCAGTGTGTCAACTTGATTATGCCGTACAATTTGAACATCGTATTCTCAGGAAGGGTACTATTAGCCATGGCAATTGGTGATTAGAAAGTTTTCTCATGATTGTTTAGAGAAAGATTTGTTTTAGATGATTGCATATAATGCTACTATTTTTAGCCTCATTTTGTTACAATCTGCAAGTCATTCACTAAAGATTCAGCCATTGTTTACTTGCATGTCTAGAATATATCGTTGTAGCATCAACGTATATACGCATCTCGATTACGATTGTACCAGGAAGATCATTTTTGAACATCAGGAATAATAAAGATCCAAGTATTAGCTTCCAGAGCACACGTGCATTAATGTGATGATGTTTAAAAATACGATCATCGAGAACGACCAGGATCTTGCTTTCAGCTAAGAAGAATTAGACATTTTGTAACAAGCATTAAAAGTTCTTACATATGTTGATTGTTATGGATCAACATCAGGAGTAATAAGTTCAGAAATGGGAGCAACGTCTACTTTAAGTTTAGTATTTCGTGCAATTTCAATACTTTCAAATCATTCTTGTTCACTTGAGAATCACAACCCACACAACTTTCCACTTTTATGTTGATCACCAGCTTTCATGAATACAGCATCATGACTCACAACCATGTACTTCCAAATTAGATTGAAGAATTCTCAACCTTTTGTACCAAACGATACTTTTTAACAAACACTCCCAGATTTTCCTTCAGCTTTCAGTGAAACTACTTGGCAATGTGAATATATATAAAACAGGCAAATATGCGCAAATATGAAACGTCTGGTTTCCATACATACCAATGTTAATATGGAGTAATTTAACTTGCAGCAGATGTTTGAAAAACGATTGTAGATATCGGTTGCCATATTAAGAGCTTCACTCCACAGTGAATTGGCTAAATTGGCACTTTCACAAAGTGTGTGATTCAGCCATTCCACAGCACCGTTTTGCTCAGGTGGCGGTGCAATTGAATACTAAATGTAAATACCACGTGATTTACAAATATCAACAAATTCATGTGTGTTATGCTCCTATTGTCAGGTCACAGAATCTTAATTTCTTTTCCCGTCATATTTTCCATCAAATTTACATATTCTTTGAATTCATGAACTGCTTCTTTTTTTTTTTGTGTGTTTTATGCACAAGTCGAGATTTGTCATCAGTAAATTGCCACCAACATTTCCAAATTGCCTTATGCCATATTTTATTTTTATTTTTGCTTATATCCACCCCAAATAAGGTACAGTTGTCACTGAGATGTAATGACTTACTATGATTTGGGAGATAGACTCATATGAACATCCTACATGGAGAGTTGTGCAGTTGTTCATATTACAGTTAAATTTCTGCATGCTAGTACACTAAAGGAAACAGGGAACACGGAAGGAATTCTGAAGATAAATTGTTCAAAGAAAGAAGCTGTTAGAATCTAAGGACATCTACAGTGAAAAGATAACATTGCTAATTTTCAGGTTCATCGAGGGTATTATCATTACAAGAGCGCAAGTGCAGCAAGTTTGTTGCAGCACATTCCATTGAAGTGCTTGTAAAAAAGGCATAAGGATGCAACGCAGAGGCTGGGTTTGGTATATAGTGAAGGACCTGTTAGATTTGAAACTTTTTTTGAACCCTGTCTAAGAGGGAGAGACTAGTGGCAACAATACTCCATGCATGGGCAAATGGAGGCTTTGTAAAGATATAGGATACTGGCATGTGTTTTCTAGCTAAGTAGAGGGAATCCACCTTCTTTGCATCAGATTCGACAGTGTCTATGTATTTGTTCTAATTCATATTGCCTATGAACGTGACGTTGAGGAATTTAAATGTTGAACTCTTAGGTAAGGTGCTATTTTCCATTGAAATCGGTGGTTGAAAATGTTTCTTTAATTGCCTTAGTAACCTTAAATGTAGCCATCCATTTTGGCCCTATTTCACTACATTCTGGAAGTAATTTTCTAAGGATTTAGCCATTGCCTTGGATATGTGTTGATAATAGATAGTTGTGTCATTAGTAAATACTTATCTCGAAGATTATTTATAAAAAAAGGTCAAAGGATGGATCCCTGGGATACACGAGCATTAATATCATGTTTTTTAGATATACGGCCATCAAGGATGATCTGGATTTTTCTCTACACTGGAAAGGATCCGATGATATTAGATTCTCTTCCAATAATGTAATATAAATTAATTTTTATGAAAAATCCTTGTGAATAAGAGCTATTGTCGTAGCTTCACTTGCCTTATCCCGTGTATAGTAAATGCTTTTAAAGATGCCTGCTGGGGTATGTGCAGTAGAACAGGTTTGCCTTAATCCATACCCTTGGTCAGAAAGAAATTCAACATTTATGAGGTGGTGATCACTAGCTTAATTAATGATTCAAAAATTTTAGCGAAAAGCAGGAGGAGACTAATGGGGCAATAATTTTGTGGGTCAATATTTTTACCTGAATTCTTGAACACTGGTAACACAGAGGCAATTTTCTAGCTATCAGGGAAGCAAGCTTTAGCAATGTATTTGTTGTAGAGTTTAGAGAGGACAGGGGCCAGCTCAGCAGAACATTTTCATTATTATAGCATCCTTGAAAGTCGTCACTTGTGGTGAATTGAATCTCCTTTCATAGAACACAATATATTACCCATATCCATTTTTCTGTTTGACTAAAATTAAACTTTGATTAAATTTAGGAACAAACAAGATATTGTGCAGTGTAAGAGCATACTTTGAGACCTTGTCATTATCATTACTAAGTCAAAAATAATAATTTAACTTCCCTTACTTCTAGCATGTCTTATTATTGCTATAAAGAATCATTTTGTGAGAACAGTCAAATCTTTCATGAGAAGTTAAATCATTATGTGCCATGGCTTTTTTCTCCATCTTTCATTGTTCTAGTTCTGGCCATGTCGTCGTCTTTCTCACACTGGCGACTATCAATGAGGAGGCATTGGTTCACAAAAAGAAAAAGAAAATAGAACACAACACAAAGAAAATGCAGACACTTATGCTTCACATGTACGGTTGTGTGTGTGTGTGTGTGTGTGTGTGTGTGTGTGTGTGTGTGTGTGTGTGTGTGTGTGTGTGTGTGTGTGTGTGTGTGTGTGTGTGTGTGTGTGTGTGTGTGTGTACATGCTAAAGTCGACATCTACGTCCTGTTGAGGCTGGTTTCGTCTGTTACTGTCAGTTAATTTTCATTTTCCAAAGTTTTTCTGACCTAGCCAAGCCACAATCTGTCTCCAACTGTATCCATCTCTGAACTGCTCAAGTGTCTGCCTGAACTTCTGTCAGCTAAAAACCGCTCCCCAACTTCGTCAATATCGTAAAAATCTCACTGGTTATCGTTAAATGTACTGTTGTAAAAACACATTGACTGCCACAAAACACTAGCCTTGAAAATCGCTCCTTTACTGTCATAAATTAATATCTAGTATGTCCATTTTTCATTTGTAACTGGGTTATAAATTGTTCTATTTTTGCAGTCTATTGTAAGGCCAAATTTATTTAAGAAATCAAGTCCGAGGAGGGGATTGGTGACGTTTGCGATAACAAATGCCCAGGAAAATGACCTTCTCAAACTTGGTATCCCAATTTCAAGGTTAGCTTGGCCGTAGCATTCTATTTTCTCACCATTTGCAGTGGTTAGTGATACTGGTGTTGGGTGCAATGTGACACCGTTTATCATGGCTGCTGGTATTATCAAGATACTTGCGCCTGTATCTACAATAAATTTCAATGTTTTTGTCCCTATCCTTGCTTTGACTTGTAGTAGTGGCGAACGGACGGACATGGCTCGCGCTACTAGTTTTCCGAGTCACTTGGTGTTGGTGTGGGTGGGCGTGAGTTTGGTAGTATTTTTATGTTTCGCTTCCCTGGCCATTTGCACCACGGTTTGCAGGTTCTGGCTTG
>NC_136482.1:140522087-140614587 GCF_053919585.1 Euprymna scolopes
CTCATAAGAGTAGTATTCGATGGACAAAAATCGGAGGCCTGCAGTATTAATGCTGGAGTCCCTCAGGGTTCAATCCTGGGCCCAACTCTCTTCCTGCTCTACATCAATGACCTCCCTAAACACATACTTAAATCATTCGTTGACATCTATGCTGATGACACGACCATCTACGGCAACACATTAAAGGCTGTAAATGACAAAGTTCTCTCTGATTCTCTCTCCTCTGATCTCGAGCGCGTGGTTCAGTGGGGGAAGACGTGGCTGGTTACCTTTAATGCATCTAAAACTAAACTCCTATCCTTACATCATCAACGCTCTGATCCCCATCTGGCATCAATTGGGATGGATGGCTCTCGTCTGGGAGAGGCCCTGTGTTTTGACAAGCTTCTGGGTTTGACCTTTACTCCTGATCTGAAATGGAATACGTACATCAAGTCTGTTACCAAGGTCGCTGGAAAGATGGTGGGATCCTTCTACCGCCCCAGAAGATATCTCACTACTGATGCAATTCTCTATCTATATAAAAGCCAAGTACGTCCAAGGATGGAATACTGCTGCCATATCTGGGCAGGAGCTGCTAAAAACAGCCTATCCTGCCTTGACAGAGTACAAAATAGACTTCGTGGCTTAGTGGGGAATGCCCTTTTCTCTACCTTGCAACCTCTCTCCCACAGAAGAGACGTTGCGAGCCTATCCTTGTTTTATCGTTATTTCCATGGCAAGTGCTCGTCTGAACTCCAATCTCTGGTCCCCCCTCGCCAATCTTTCATGAAAAACGCCCGTCTAGCTGAATCCACTGTCAATAATTTTCCCCACTCTTTATCTGTGCCTAAATCAAAACGTGGATTCCATGAACAAAGCTTCTTTCTTAGAACTGCACGCCTGTGGAACTCTGTTCCGTCTGCCTGCTTCCCACCTGACTACAACTTGGATGTCTTCAAGTCCAACGTTAACAAATTCCTAATGAACCGCCCCCTTAAGTAAACACTTCATCAAATCTACACACTAACGTAATGTACTTGCAATAACCCTTATCCCTGAGTGGCGTCCGGGCCTTGATAAGTGGTGACCACTGTGTAAAAAAAAAAAAAAAAAAATCAATGTTTTTACAATTATATTTCGATTCCCAGTAAAAAAAAAATAATAAAAATAAAAAAAAACAACCCACTTCTCCGTTAAAAAAAAAAAACAATCATTTAAATTAATTTGCTTTTGGCCTTTCAAAGTTGCTTTAATAAAAAAAAATGTATAAAATTACTTATTTGTTCGAAAAAAATTTAAAAACACACACACACAAACACACACACACACAAACGAAAAAATAAACAAAAAAAATTAATAAATGTTTTGGTTTTCAAATGGCGCTCGCCCAGTTTAAACAATTATGAACATGTTATTTCAATTTTCTGTTTTTAATAAAAAAAAAGAAATGTTCCATGAAAAACTTACCCGTTTTCATTAATTAAATCGAAACATTTCCAATTAAACAATTATGGATATATGTTCTTTTTCACTTTATTTATTTCCTTTTTTTCATAGTTCTTTCCGGAACTTTATTTTATTTATTTATTTTTTTTTAACAAATAGATAATTTTAAACATTCTTTTGAATTGTCAAGATTCATTTTCTCTAGTAATATCGGTTTACCAAGTTTCTGGAAGTAATAAATGATAATTTTAGTTTAATTTAACGTTTCCGGAAGTAATAAATGTTAATTTTGGTACATTTATTCTTTCCATTTCTGTAAGCAATCGTTCGGCCATATAATGATGCCGCCCCTAGATTTGGATAGCAAGTGCGTGAAAAAAAAATGGCGTCTCCAATTTCAGCAATAAAGGGTAGAAGCACCATTTTATTCATTGTTGATTTATTCAAACAGTCCTTTGGAAAATAAATATTTAAAATGAAGTGGTCCTTGGGCGTTGAGTTCCACGGCGACCAGCAGAATTATTTAATGGTCGCTGCCTTAGCCCCCCCCCCATTAGTCAAGGCTAACGCATGCGCACGTAACATTTATCATTTATTTACTTACGTTGCCTTTCGCACTTTTACAAACATTATTTATTTACGTTGGCTTAACTCTTTTCATGAATAAAAAAAGTAACTAAACCTGAATTTGTCACTTTTACAAACATTTATTTATTTACGTTGGCTTAACTCTTTTCATGAATATTGGAAAAAAAGTTTTACTCTTTATGAATATTAAAAGAAAAAAGTTACTAAACATTTTCTCACTTTTACAAACATACGTTGGCTTAACTATTTTCATGAATATTAAAAAAAAAAAAAAACAACAACTAAACTATGTATTGATAATTTCTCACTTTTACAGACATTTTTAATTTACATGAGTGGATAATGTTTTGGGTAAATATTTACATTTAGGTCCACCTCCACAATTTTCTTTTTTAAATGACGACTTTTATTGATAAATAAATCTACTTCTCTGCAACTTTTATTGATAAATAAATTTACTTTTCTGCAACAGGCACTGAACCCCCTCCTTTTTTTTTTTTTTTTTTAAATAGTATTTTCGGGTGGGTATGCTCACAACAAATATCAGTTAAATTTTGCAAATATTTTTTCACCCCCCCCCTCGAAAAATGGTGTTTATTCCGGAAGCTGTTCTTAAGATGAGGAGGTTGGGGGTGATTATAAGGTGGACCTAATCTAAAAAAAAAAAAAAAATACCAAGTTTTTTAAAAGATTTCTCACTTTTACAAACATTTTTACATGCGCACATAAACAACTATTTTTTATTAACTTTTTTTTACTTTTTTTATTTAAAAATAAGTAAATTTCAATGAATAGAATAATAAATCATTTATCATTAATATGTATTTTTGGTTTTGTGTTGAATGAAACTTTTTTTTTCATTACAACAATAATGAACCAATTTAAATCTTCCAGCATGCGTTTAAGGGTTACGAAATTATCAATAAATCGTTTAGTTACTAAGCCAACGTCAGTAAATAAAAAATGTTGTGTGCGCATGCATTAGCCTTGACTAGGGAGGGGCTGAGGGAGCGACCATTAAATAATTATGCTGGTCGCCATGGAACTCAACGCCCAAGGAGTACCTAAAGTGGCACTTATGCACTTATGTTATCCTGCTATTTTTTAAAATAGTATTTTCACACTAAATTCAAATTTTACAATATGTTTTTCTTTTATTAATTTGTTAGGTGAAAGTACAGATAACCCGGTTAGTTTCTAAAGTGTGGAAAATCTAGCTCCCGAAAAAAAAAAAAAAGAAAAAGAAGGGTACTCTGGATAGAAACAAAAAATTAAAATTGCCTCAGTCTCGAAAGATTTCTTCTCTACTGAACGAAGAAAAAAAATCGGTGAAATGTAGTTCACCTTCTGTTTCTCTCCCCTCCCTCTCTCTTCCTCTCTCTATCCATCTCTCCCTTTCCCTCTCTCAATCTATCTTTCTCTCTATATCACACTCTCCATCTCTCTTTGAGCCCCTTTCTCTCTCTAACTCCCTCTATCTCTCTCTCCTTTCCTCTGTCTTGCCCTCTCTGTTTCTAACTCTCCCCCTCTCTCTGCCTATCTATCAATGCCTTTATCTCTCTCTATCTCCTTCTCTTTCTCTATTTTCCTCTCACTTTCTCTTTTCTATCTATATATCTTCCTCTCTATCTGTCCATCTCTAATCCCTCATCCTATTTTAGTCTTCTAAATTAATTACAGTGAATAAGGCATTGTCAAAACATGGATAACTCCTATTTTAGTCACCTAATTTACTGACTGTGAGAATGGAAGTTATTTGGAAATTACTGCTACCGTGAACAGCAGCAGAAGTAACTCGTAAAACCTTTCTAATTAAATTGATTTTGGCAGCCATTCGGTAACAAAATGACATAGCCTTAGCCCTTGCTGCATGAGGAATACCTGCGACCTTGCTGCCAAGTAGAAGAATTATTTATTCTACTTTGAAAAATTCAATTTTTCAAAAATCTCATATTCGACATCTCCAAAACAGCCAATATGGGGAAAAATATTGCAGAAATACAAACTTATTGTTTAGGATGAATACACAATGGTATGCAAAAAATCACTTGAGGCTCTTGGTCGATCCTTGCAAGATTTGCGTGGTAATGTCAGACCATTTAGGAATGCAGTAATATTGCTTGCAGGAAATTTCAGACCTGTTATTCTTCAATCAACACCAGCAGATGAAATAAGTGCTTGCCTCAAATACTCGACTTTTTTGTGCCATATGAAGACATTAGACTTAACTCAAAATATGCATGTCCAATTGCAGACTGTTCGATCCGCACATAAATTTTTGCATCACTTGTAGAAAATTGGGTATGGAAAAGTGCCAGCTGATCAGAGATAAGGGCAAAATTCTTTGACTTTTAACTTCTGTAATTTTATTACATCAAAAGAAGAGTTAGTTTAAAAGGTTTTTGCAGATATTCAAATTATAAGAATTCCACTTGACTGAGTGAACGAGCTATTCTTGCAGGTCAATACAAAGACGTCCACGCTATTATTCAATGTAAAATTCCAAGTGAGGTAGTCAAATACAAATCCATCGACACTGTTGTGAAAGCAGATAAAGTGGTTAATTATCCAACAGCTATATTTGCCAGGATGCCACCGCATGTATTGCAACTGAAATTTGGCATACTAATTATCATGTTGTGAAATATAAACCAATCCAAGCTTTGCAAAGGCACATGGCTTGCAGTAAAAAAAATTAACAAACAATATCATAGAAACGACAATCATAACAGGACTTTTTTTTTACAGATGAATATATCTTCATTTCATGCATTCCTATGATTCCACCGGATACATCATTACACTTTAGGAAATTGCAATTTCCAATTTTATTGTCGTTTGCAATAACCATCAACAAAGCACAGGGAACAATCTTTACAATTGTGTGGCTTACAGTTACACACTGACTGTTTTTTCACATGGACAATTTATGTTATGTATTCAAGAGTCACTAAACCAGAAAATCTCTATATCAGCTAAGAAAATGGAACAACAAAAACTGTGTACTCATATGAAATGGAAAATTATAACCTATAAGAAACATGCTTTTTCTCATTTTGGAACTTTTTCTATTGCGCCAATTTGAGCCACAACAACGCGTGGCAGGGTACAGCTAGTATTTATATATATATATATATATATATATATATATATATATATATATATATATATATATATATATATATATATAATATTTATTCAAAAGGAATTAGCATTCAAAAGGTTATTTCATTTGCATATTACATTAAAGAAAATCTGTTTTAATAATTAGCTCTAAATTTTTAATGGAAATTAGTAATAGAAATGTTTCAAGTATTTTATTTGCAAATTATATATAAAGTTGATTTATTTAATTCATTTTTAATTTAATTTACATTTAATTTATCTTTAATTATTGAAATAAACATCAGCTGTGTTATGGAAGTTTTCATTTAATATATGAATGATTTTCCTTTAATCTATGAGATTTTATTTCCTTTTTTGAATTTCATACATGAAAACAACAATGTTTCATGCTTCCAAACATCCAAAATTTGGTCAACTTTTACTGTTCAAATCATTGCCATTTAGGATATTTGGTGTATCTTAAATAATATGTGACTAAATAATCTGCTTGTCAATACGTTTTTTACCTGGCAACGTCGGGTATGTGCAGCTAGTATATATATATATATATATATATATATATATATATATATATATATATATATATATATATATATATTAATCTAGCAAAACATGATATGTTGACTATTAAATCCTAAAAGATATAATCTAATTTTCTTTATCACAACATCTGTCAGGGTAACATAATGGAGTCAAACATTTTTTCTTTTTCTTTTTTGCACAGACTAAGAGAATTATAATTTTGTGTCTATCGGAACAGAAATCAATGAGTGAGAACGGTTTGTTCTTTGTTATTTTGTTGTTTTTCGGCAGAAAACAGAGCTGCTGGTGTTGAGTAGAAGTACCACCATTGGCCACTTAATCTGTCTGCAGCGATTTTGTTTTCTTCTTCTTCAGACAGAAACCAAAGGTAATGTCCATTGGGCAGCAAGCGATGGAAAAATGTTTGTGCGCGTGTGTGTTATGAGACCCAGCTGTCACCAATAGGGGAAAATTGATTCAGTAACATTTCAGAAAAGAAAGTGATGTCAGTCCCATTAACTGCACAAGTCCAACACATCTGTTCCCAACTTAATGTTAGTCCAATGTGCAGAAATATCGATGTCCTTCTTTAACGTTTTCCTTGTCTTATTATTTTCTAGTTTTTCAAGAAAAAAACAAAGAAAATTCTACAAAGAGCAACAAAGAATGGGAGACTATGGATTGAGGTGACGGATATTTATGAAAATACTTTTCACTAGACTCTCTACCTTTTCAGGTTGGGAGCAAAATTTTCTGTCATTGGTAAGCAAAGGAAAAATCCTTCTTGCTTGGGTAATTTTTATTTTTGTTTCATCCAGGGTATCTTTGTTGGGGATCGGAATATTACCCACATTTAAAAAAACAACCATATATGTAACTTGACCGTCATAGAAAGACACGTAAATACAAACTTTCTGATTTCTTTCCTTTAATATTTTGATTCAAAATTTCACTGGTTTGCATACATATTGTTGTAGAGATGGTGCTGCCTCTCTCTAAACTCCCAGTTTGAGGGTCTTATATATATTAACAGATTGAGAAATTTTTATCATTTTATATATATATATAGAGTCATCCAGATATAGACTTTTTGCTGTATCACAGCTCATCATTGCGGCTAGACTAGCATTCATCATTAGCTATGGATTGAACTTACAACCATCTAGTTGATAGTCAGCCCGGCCCAGATCAGTGCTAATAAACGACCTCATCAAATGCCCATTTATATAGATACTTGCCCACCGCTTTTCCAGTGCTCGCCCTGCTTGTTTATTTACGGACAAACAAACCAACAAACAAACAAACAAACATAGAGATTCGCATTAACGCTAATTAAGCAGTGGGTGTAATCATTTTATGACAGTGCTCTTTTGGGGTCATTAAATTGGTCCTGCATCAGATTAGCATGGTGAAGTAGAGAGACGACACCCAGCAGGATAAAAATAAGACCTATCAGAAGGCAGAAAAATTCTCCTGCAGCGAGAGCAACCATCTGATATCGTAGTTGGACTCCAAAATAGTGGAATGGTATACATTTTACTTCCTGTCAGCTCCTTCAGTCAAACAGATGCCAAATCTGATTCTCAACACTGTTTTGGATTCAATCACTAAGATTAATAGCACCATTCTGATGATTGAGCATGTCTGTACTTCTTGGGCTCTGGGCAAACTGCGCCAATAAGTTGCAACATCTATTGTTAGGCATTTCTGTCCTTGGCCCCCAAAATCAACAATCCCTGTTGATTATTGTGTAATGCTATTATTGTGTAGTTCTAATGTAACGTAGCGTGGATCCACGTATGTAAATGCATGAGAAGTGACGTCACCGATCAGGAGAAAAAGGACTATAAAAAAGAAAGATAAAAATCTGAAGAGAGAAAAAATAACAATCCAAATCTCGTGAAAGACGTAATATTTGTGATCATGTGCGAGATGTGAAGGACGCTCAAGAAAAAGAGATCACGTGAGTTACGTCACAGCTGTAACACCTAGGAAATAAACATTGTTGCTAAAAAGAACAAGTGAGTCAAAGTTATTTCCTTTTCTTTGTCTTAGTTTCCACCTGAAGACACCTTGCTGGGCTTACCCAGGCATTTTTGCAAGCCAAAGTGCCTCTCCTTGAGGGTACTAACTTCTCAATCCCATTTTCCGACTCTGGTGTCTGAGTTCTTGCAGTGGGGAAGAACTAAATACCTCCATTGTTTCATGAGACGTGTGTGCCAATGACGAGAGAGTTAAAAATAGTTTATACTTAAAATTTAATTATGTACACATATTCTAAAATATTCATAATAATTGGACCACTAAATTTTCTTCAAAATTAATGTCCTATCTAGAAAACGAAATATGAGTGTCAAATGGGAAACTAAACTTTGTTTGAACATTGAGCACATGTTTCTCTTTCTCACCCTGACCTTATGCTAGCATTTCTCCTTTTGGATTTTACACGTCCATTTTCTCTGGTCGAACTTTGCTTCTCTCCACCCATGTGCTTTCCTTTTTTTCTTTTTCTTGTCACACAAGCCTATGCACTCTTCCTAATTAGCATATGTGCATTTTTATTTGCTGCTGCTGATATCGTTGAAAGTCATCTATCGTACAGCTCCTGCTGATATTTTCCTATGCGCTCATGTGCACTCTGATACAACTCAAAGTTTTTGATTATGAGACATAACGTCGAGATGCAAGGTTCTCATGGCTGCAAAAAGAAATACGAGTCACCACATGCACTGATGTATACCAATTTTAAAGTCACTCAAAATCCAAATTATAATTTCAGAAAAGAATAGTACACCAAATTTTTTAAAATACCGCGATTAAATTAAGAAAAAAAAAAGAAAAAATGATTTCTTCATCAACCTTTTCCCTGATTATACATTCAGATGGATAAGATTCTCAGATGTTCGATTCTGAAATACATGACAACATGGTGACTTCCTTAAATGTGTTGGAGGTACGATGCTTAAGTAATATGGTCTTATGCCTTCCTTGATAATTCCGAATTCATGATGCTCGAATAATATGTCAAATCCACTGTCTTCAATGAATAATCTTATGTTGCATTCTGCCCTCGTAGGGAGTCACGCACTCTGTGACAAATGTGCACTCATGTTCCATTCATATCTTTCAGAGATAAGATAGTTTTTGATTTTCAGTTGGCCATTAAGTTCTTATGACGAAGTGATTCGTTTCACGTCTTATTGAGACAATTAGAAGAGTTGGTTGCTTTTCTTGCTCCTCTTTTTTCAAGATTTTATAGAAAATAAAAATTCCCATTTTTATTTCTATTCGACTTTCACGACGATCGGCCTTTCTTGATTCCAGATTGATTTTTAATTTCTTCAATCTTTCGCTCATCTACCCCCCCCCACACATGCTTATGCACCCAAAATGAAAGGGTTAATTTGATTGGACGGTGCCTTGTTGCCAGGCTGAGGTTCTTAAAATGCTTCAAACTCACATGCTGCAAGTCTACATGCTGGTGATGACACCTGATTGTCGGGTGATTTGGTGTCGCCCAGGACAGGAACGTCACACCACTCTCCTTCATACTATCGGCTGGCCAGGAGTGTTTTCTCTGGATTGAGAACTTCAGTTAATACATCCATCTATCTAAAACCCAGACCATTGATCAACAAAAACCAGCATCGTTCCTATGATGACTACATCATAACTACTGTGCTGACTTTGATAAATTCACCTATACTGTAAAGTTTCTTCCCCAAGCATCTGATTAATTAAATTAAATGTTCCACAATAGAAGTTTATATGTCAGAAATAAAAACAAAGCAAAAATAATAAAAATTTACAGAATATAACCTTGCTTACTTTTATTGACACTAATAATCAAAATAGAAATAATTATGTCAGAAAATTAGAGGGGGGATAAAAATGTTAAATGAAAAGGAAAAATGAAAAAATCTTACTTTTTCAATAAATCGTTTGAAGGTAATCCGCAATGAGACAGAAAATCAAAAACTCACATATGAACAAAAGGATGGCAGGGACAGATCCTCCCAGAAAACCGATATTGCCAAGACAGAAGTGAGTTTATAGGAGATGAATCCTCATAAAACATTGACGTGCAGCTCTACTTCCATCATACACTGAGGCTTGAATTCACCGAGAACAAATCCCGGTAAAAAAACTACCAAACACCAGTTATTAGGAGAACACGTTCTTCCACTAAATGTTCATTGTTAAACGTGCAAATAGATTCACACACGAAAGTGTAGTTTTTATTGTGACAGGCCAAAGGACCAGCCAGTCAGTGTATAGGACTTGTTTGAACCATAAAAAGAATTTATTTCTTTTTCACATAAAATGCTGTCCATTTATTTCTATTGTAGGTATATTTTTCTCTCTTGTTAGAAACTAGCAGGGAGACCCGACGTTCCAGGGAATGAATGATCATCAACGAATGTTTCACACGCTCATATTTTATTGTTATTGAAATTCGTGAAATCGCCCATTTTTCAATCAAATTGATTGATTTTCTACTCTAGTCGAGGACCCATCATGATGCATCCTAAAGAAGCTTCACATGCCTCTCCGTAGTGACTTAGTCCACAATACATTGCAATCTGTGGATCTTATAAAATTATTTTTTATATACATATATAACGGCTTAAATTAAAGTTTAAAATGCAAAAGTCAAGTATCATGCTTTAATTGTTTCATTTCGAACGCATTCTTGTCATATCAAAGAACCAACTGTTGATTTTATATGTCTGCCCTTACTACTTATGCAGTGATAATGGCTTGAATTTAAGTTTAAAATAAAAAAGTCAAATATCATAGTGCAATTGTGCTTTAAGCAGAAACAGTCATTTTGAATGTGCCCTTGACATATCAAAGACGCTGCTGTTGATTTTATATGTCGGACCTTTCGGCTTGTGTGGTAGTAAAACTTCTCAACGGCATTTGTAATGTTGGCCTGTGTAAGGTGTTAACTTTGGCCAAAATCGCTTGTTCCATCTTTTATCACATTATTTCGATTATCGATACCTCATACAAAGCTTATCTAAGAACACGGTCATATACATAAAGTACCTTTGTGTGAAATGTCACAAACATCGGTCTAGCTGTTTTCGCGACTGTAGAGAACAAACACACACACACACACACACACACACACACACACACACACACACACACACACAAAGTTAAAAGTAGATTAGTAGATTAGGGTGTTGTCGGGAAATTTGGTAAATGAAAGAAACTCCTGCCACTACACATGAACTGATATTAATATTTTTATTCTTATTTCTTGGAATTTCTAAAGTTATCGCTTTTCAAGTTATAAATAAATAAAGGAAAATTATTTTATTTTTTGGAAAATATATATTAAGTCGAATTTATTATTTAGTTTTTACTTATTAATTTTTACTTTTTATTGAATTTATTTTTGTAAAAGAATGCACTAAACTTTATTTAAAACAAGTGAAGCATGCATGGTCCCTTGTGAGTGCACAGTGAACAGGGCAGAAAAAATGACTAAGTTCCGCATTCCTCCCATTTAGCCCAAAAAGTCCCCAAGGGACATCAAATCCTGGTGAAAATGGATAAATGGTGCAGTTTTAGGCCTTAACATATGTAAATCTGAGTTATGCACCATGCAAAAAAAAAAAAAAAAAAAGAAATGACTAAGTCCATCATTTGCCCCCTCCCCATTTAGCTCCAAAAGTCTCCAAGGGCTTTACATATTTAAATTTTAATTCAGCACCATGCAAAACTGCTAAATAGACATACACAGAAAATTTTGGACAAATATGGTAAAATAGTCCCAAAAACGGAGTGTTTTTATTAGGCCTAAAAGAGTCCCTGGGAACACTCAAGAATTATCGTGAAGTATAGACAAACAAAATTACAAGTTAGAAAAGCATTTCATCCAAGCCATGAAACAAAATATTTTTACTATAGGCTTTAAAAATAAAGGTACAAGATTCAATTTGAAATTTATTTATCTTCAAAGTGCACTATCATAAATTTTACAAAGTAAGGTATAAAAATTTAATTTATATTGAATCAAAAAATTACCTTGGATTTATTTTATGTAATGTACATTCTGTTGCACTTTAAAAAAAATCATTGAAAATTTTATATCTATATCATTAGTTGCTAGATGAAAGATAATGTTTTTAAATTGCAACAAAATGTACATTGCACAAAATAAATCCAAGGTAATTTTTTGATTCAATTTAAATTAAATTTTTATACCTTACTTTGTAAAGTTTATAAAAGTGCACTTTGAAGATAAATAAATTTCAAATTGAATCCTGTACCTTTTAAAGCCTATAGTAAAAACATTTTGTTTAATAATTTTCATGCCTTGGATGAAATGCTTTTCTAACTTGTATCTTATCTTTCTAAGATATTTTAAAACTCTCCTTCTCTCTATTTCAGTTTGTATTTCTCCTCACACCACAACTCATTTTTGCAACCCCATCTTCGTATTATTACAGGTCTGAATATTCTCTCTGTTTCAGTTTGTATTTCTCTTCAGACTACAACTCATTTTTTGCAACTCCCTCTTTGTAATACAGGTCTGAATAATGAGAAAATCGTAATTTTTTTAACAAAAAACTTTAAAATAACTTTTTTAGATTAATTTTTTTAAAACTTCTTTCAGAATAGAAAATCTTTAAAATTTAATAAGAAACATATTTCATATAGGTTTCATTAACAAATATTCAGTACATAACGAGAAAAATAGAGATGAAAAATTCAAAAGGACTGTATAATTGGTTACAGTCAATAGTAGTCCTCACCAGCAAAAGTCTTTGTTATTGTTATTTTATTATTATTATTATTTTAAACATTTTGTATCCTGCTCTTTCGTGTGAGGACTAATATAGAAATCAGTTAGTTACAACTTTTCAGAAAGTTTTATAAAAATCCAAGGCATCAAATTTTTTTATTAAGCACAAAAGTTTCAATGTTAGCCATTTTAACCCGAAGGAAACCCATAGGGGGGGGGACAACCAGAGTTTTCTCGGAAAATCCGTTCTATTATTTCTTTATTTATATCATGCTTAATGTTTGTGCAAAATTTCAAAAGATTTCAAGGCATAGTTATTGAGAAAAGTGCGCACAGATGAACGGACGAACGGACAAGGGTGAATTTACAGGTCCACCCTCCTTTTGTCGGGGGACCAGGAAACTGAAGAAAATCATGCAAGGATAATGAAATGGACTAATGAATGACGAAACAGTTTTTTTTATTTAGCTTTTGTATATTAAACTATTCTGGTTAGTGAAATAGGGGAACATCTCAGATTACTTGATAAAATAAATCAGTGCTACTTTTGTAGGTTGTCTAACTGCTTGCATTTATTTTAGCGGTGCTAAAACAATATGGCTTATTGTTGAAATCTCGATTAAATAGCATTCTTAATTCGAATTTATGATGAAAGTTACTGTTTTGTTAAGAGACAGGCAGAAATGAAACCTATGTGTATTGTAAATAAGTTAAAGCTTAAATTCACACGTTTGATTTTGTAGATCAAGTATTGCAATGTAAAATATCTATTAAAGTAATACCAATAAGTCATTTTATTTAGTTGAACTTACAAGGTAAATTCTTCACTATAAATTAAAACTCAACCACTATTAAACTATTAAACTATTAAACTATTAAACTGACATCATTTATAGTTTGTACTCACTCTCTTCTCTTTCTTCTTACCATAAAAATAACTAAATATTCTATATAAATAAAACCATAAAAATAACTAAATATTCTATATAAATAAAACCATAAAAATAACTAAATATTCTATATAAATAAAACCATAAAAATAACTAAATATTCTATATAAATAAAACCATAAAAATAACTAAATATTCTATATAAATAAAACCATAAAAATAACTAAATATTCTATATAAATAAAACCATAAAAATAACTAAATATTCTATATAAATAAAACCATAAAAATAACTAAATATTCTATATAAATAAAACCATAAAAATAACTAAATATTCTATATAAATAAAACCATAAAAATAACTAAATATTCTATATAAATAAAACCATAAAAATAACTAAATATTCTATATAAATAAAACCATAAAAATAACTAAATATTCTATATAAATAAAACCATAAAAATAACTAAATATTCTATATAAATAAAACCATAAAAATAACTAAATATTCTATATAAATAAAACCATAAAAATAACTAAATATTCTATATAAATAAAACCATAAAAATAACTAAATATTCTATATAAATAAAACCATAAAAATAACTAAATATTCTATATAAATAAAACCATAAAAAATAACTAAATATTCTATATAAATAAAACCATAAAAATAACTAAATATTCTATATAAATAAAACCATAAAAATAACTAAATATTCTATATAAATAAAACCATAAAAATAACTAAATATTCTATATAAATAAAACCATAAAAATAACTAAATATTCTATATAAATAAAACCATAAAAATAACTAAATATTCTATATAAATAAAACAGTAGTCGTATGTATGCTTGTGTGTCTCTGTGTAAATATTTAACCGATAAACTTTTAAACTACTCGTCACACAACACAGAAATTAACAGAAAATAGTAATCATATGGTTCATAACGAGTAATTTTTTTTGTTTAGATGGATTAATAACGCGTACATAAATATGTTGGCAAATTGAAATGCAAACTGTTCATTTCAATTTGTCGATATATTTCTAGAACTTTTGCGCATGTGCAAATTCATTCATAGATTTAGGTGGTTTAATTTTAAATCTTTCTTATCTTTCTGACGATAGTGAAAATCGTAGGAAATGTGACTGGATTGGTAAATATTTTGGTTTCAATACGATGGCACCCAACTTTTGAACTATATATTCGATACAATATAATATTCTATAGAAAATTGATTCCATAATAATAAATACGAAATTTGCATGAATTGAAATATATTTAAGCGTATTTTATGATCGGGCAAATCTGGATACTCCTTGCTAGACTTTAAATAAATAAAATGAATATCACTTTTAAGTCGATGACAGAATTATATTTATGTTGTCTTATTCTATTTATTTTAAAAATGGTAAAAATTATAGGCACTCAACGACTCTAGATTGTGTGCAATTACTATTTTGCATTTCATCATTTTTTAAAATGATGACGTATGTACAAACTAAGAAAAAAGATTGTTATTATACAGACTAGAATACTGCAGTTTAATTCATTGAAAAATGTTCTGCAATTTTGTTTACAACACTTTCTCATTTTCTGTACTTCATTAAAGATGTTTAGTAAAAATGAAAGTTTTATTTGGTTGGAGTTGGTAAACTGATTAAATATGCTTTAATTGTGTTAAGAGATCAAATCCATTTGTTTTATCAAATTTAATTTATATACATTTTCAAAGTAAATTATGATGAAATTGAAAATTTGTACAAATTATTTGATAAAACTCTTTAAGTCTCAGTTAAAATTTTCTGGAAAACAATTTCAAAAGTAAAATATTATCAAATATTTTGTATACTTTTGTGACAACATCAAGTTCATCCATAAATGTGTATACAACAGCATACAATATCCAGAAAGAGACATTTATAAAGGTAAGGCCTGTGATATCTTTAATGAGCTGGGAACAATATAGGAATTCTTTCTTTCCAACAATATTATTAAGGTATTTTTACGGACAGGATTGTCTGTCTTGCTGCACGGTTTACAGCTTGGATACTGACGAAACAGTAAATAATATAACTTTGCAAGTATATCGAATAACTAGCAAGCTGCACGGCGTTGCCCGGTCGTAAAATATGCATGAATATTATATTTTAATTCATACAGACTGAGACATGTGCATGCAAGTATTATGTTTTTTTCTAAACAGTTCACTTCTTGTAAGTAAAAAAAAAAATACTGAAGCTGAGATCGAAACCAAAACCTAAAGTCAGTGAGTCAAGTACGATAGCGATTAAGCCAGCGTGACACGAATTTAAAAAGTGTTTTCAAACCTACTTATTCTTAACATAAGATATCTGTCATGTGAACAATTTATGCATGAGCATTCGTAAAACAGTTGATAAACGAAAAGTCCGATGATCCTCTCCCATGTACCAATTTTTCAATTTTGACTCCTTAGCAGCCCCTTTTTCCGGATGCAAACCGATTAAACAGTTTTCCACATGTCTGAATATTCTATATACTAAATTTCAAGTCTGTAGATCAAAACTTCATTGAGTATATAGGTTTAGAAGTCTCCTCACACACACACACACACACACACACACAAACATTTTCACTTTTATAGATATATAGATATGAGTTCCATTAGACATCCACTGGAGGGTAATACTCAACCAAGAAGCGTTTACATGGACATCTTTCTCTTTCTATATCACTTTTTGCTGAGAAAGAACATGCTTATGATTGTTTGGTTACTTTTGGCAAAATGTCAGAACTTTGGAATCCTGTACATGTCAAAAGACCAGTTAAAGGTTTCATGACACTTACATTTACCAAATTGTAATAGATTGAATTCTACCGGAAAGACCTGCTGACAGCGATGTCTGACAGACAATTGGACGGAACTATCTGAGAAGAATTCTTGACCTGATCGCTTGATACTTTTGCTGATGAAGGAATACACGCAACACATCTTTGTAAAACTAAATACCACTTAAATTCTGACTTGACGCTTCTGATGAATGTCAGTTGTAAGAACATTTTCTTAGGAGACAATTTATTAATATGAACCCGTTTTTTTATTAAAATACTTGCACACTGCCCAGTGTTTGCAGTCGTAAAATATGCTTAAATACAATATTTAAATTCATGCAGATTTCGTATTATTATAGAATCAATTATTATTGCATTATACCCAATATATATAGGTAGTGATTTCCAAAGTTTTAAAAAGAAATATGACTTGAGTGCCATCAGCTAGAATCGAAACCGAAACATTTAGCTGTCAGATAAATATAACTGTACTAACATGCAGAAGTTCAAGAGTAATGTAAACAGATATCTTGCTGCTCAATTCCCTACATAGATTTCATGCAGTTATGTCCCAGATATTAGACCCTACATCAAAGTAGCACTGTGCCTTGTTTGGGGTGAAAATGCAATAAAAATTTTTTTAAATATGCTTGCTAGTGAAAAGAAATGCAAGATATACCAAGTGGCAAAGTTGTAATATTTTCACATACTTGGTTTCATTTTGATGGCATCGGTTTCCCTGATATAATCAAGTATTCACATTCCACATTAAGGTTACCAATTGAAAGTGGTGATATACAACCAAAAGAACTTGAACATAACTTGCCGAATCATCAGTTTGTTCCAGTATCCATTTCACTATTACCAACTTCCTGTATGATGGTGTAATATGCATTATTGTATCAAAATGTAATAAGTGTTGTTTTTATCTTTTGTAAAATAGAAACAAACACCTGTGCAGGTGGCAGTAATTGCAGAATAATATTTGTGAAGATTATAAAAACGTATTCTCTCTCTCAGATTCACTAAGATTTTTTTTTATTTTTGCATTTTCAGACTTTCTTGATAGATGATTTTGTAAAATGTTTAATCTCCTTTCTGATTTTCGTAGACATTCATTCTATGGTTTTAAATCACTTTTCTTTATGTTATATCTGTAATATTACCTAAAACATCTTTTGTTTTAAATTTGCGTTGAATAATATGACTATGGTGCATTTAATTATTTTATTATAAAGGAGATGATTCTTTTTTCTTTATTGCATGTTGTATCCACGTGTATTCCTTGGAAAGTATATGAAAATGTACAAAAAAAAAAAAAAGAAAAAAAAAGAATACCAAAAGTATAAAAGCTTATAACTTTTCTTTATTCGTTTTCTATTGGTGACGTGCAAGAATACAAAATAATATTATGAAAAAAAAATCTCTTTTTACAAGTACATAATTTTCGAACGATCCTTCAGTCTTCATCATTATATTTATCATTTATATTTTAAATGCCGTCAGGGCCAGTTTCTTTAAAATATTTTCATTTATATAAATAAGTAAATCATAATTTTAGTTGTGTAAGGTGATCCCAAAATATTTACCTCACGGAAAAAGTTAAATTTAAAGAAAACATCATTTAAAGGTCTATTCAGAAACAAAGTAACATATCAAAGTTTGACATCATTTAAAGGTCTATTCAGAAACAAAGTAACATATCAAAGTTTGACATCATTTAAAGGTCTATTCAGAAACAAAGTAACATATCAAAGTTTGAAATCATTTAAAGGTCTATTCAGAAACAAAGTAACATATCAAAGTTTGAAATCATTTAAAGGTCTATTCAGAAACAAAGTAACATATCAAAGTTTGACATCATTTAAAGGTCTATTCAGAAACAAAGTAACATATCAAAGTTCGAAATCATTTAAAGGTCTATTCAGAAACAAAGTAACATATCAAAGTTTGACATCATTTAAAGGTCTATTCAGAAACAAAGTAACATATCAAAGTTTGACATCATTTAAAGGTCTATTCAGAAACAAAGTAACATATCAAAGTTTGAAATCATTTAAAGGTCTATTCAGAAACAAAGTAACATATCAAAGTTTGACATCATTTAAAGGTCTATTCAGAAACAAAGTAACATATCAAAGTTTGACATCATTTAAAGGTCTATTCAGAAACAAAGTAACATATCAAAGTTCGAAATCATTTAAAGGTCTATTCAGAAACAAAGTAACATATCAAAGTTCGAAATCATTTAAAGGTCTATTCAGAAACAAAGTAACATATCAAAGTTTGAAATTATTTAAAGGTCTATTCAGAAACAAAGTAACATATCAAAGTTCGAAATCATTTAAAGGTCTATTCAGAAACAAAGTAACATATCAAAGTTTGAAATCATTTAAAGGTCTATTCAGAAACAAAGTAACATATCAAAGTTTGAAATTATTTAAAGGTCGATTCAGAAACAAAGTAACATATCAAAGTTTGAAATCATTTAAAGGTCTATTCAGAAACAAAGTAACATATCAAAGTTTGAAATCATTTAAAGGTCTATTCAGAAACAAAGTAACATATCAAAGTTTGAAATCATTTAAAGGTCTATTCAGAAACAAAGTAACATATCAAAGTTTGAAATCATTTAAAGGTCTATTCAGAAACAAAGTAACATATCAAAGTTTGAAATCATTTAAAGGTCTATTCAGAAACAAAGTAACATATCAAAGTTTGAAATCATTTAAAGGTCTATTCAGAAACAAAGTAACATATCAAAGTTTGAAATCATTTAAAGGTCTATTCAGAAACAAAGTAACATATCAAAGTTTGAAATCATTTAAAGGTCTATTCAGAAACAAAGTAACATATCAAAGTTTGAAATCATTTAAAGGTCTATTCAGAAACAAAGTAACATATCAAAGTTTGAAATCATTTAAAGGTCTATTCAGAAACAAAGTAACATATCAAAGTTTGAAATCATTTAAAGGTCTATTCAGAAACAAAGTAACATATCAAAGTTTGAAATCATTTAAAGGTCTATTCAGAAACAAAGTAACATATCAAAGTTCGAACGTTTTGCTTTGATCATTTTCTCAACATGATTTGTTATTGAAACATAAGAACGTCGCACCACTTTTTTGTTCAACTTCACCTAAGCAGAATGAACAACTGCCTTCATTGGGTACGGATAAGTTGAAACTTCATTTTCTACGCAGTCCCTAGAATTAGTCAGGACTTGAGGAAGGCCACATTGTTTTGTCTAAAATGCCCTAAAAATGGCCCGTCCCACCTTGGAGTCACATTCTTCATGTGGGCTGATGTTCCGTCTTGAGTAAAGATGAAAGTGGTCTCAAATGATTCATTGCACCAAAGACTTTTCCTGCAACATATTCAAATAAGCTTGACTTCTTAATCGATGACAAGCAAAGGATATTTGGTCCTATCCTATGCAACAGCATCCTAGACCATGACAGAAGTAGGTTTCTGGGATCTTAAATGGCTGTAAACATTTACAGACAAGTCCTTGGAATTATATATTATTTTATTTTTATCTACGGTTCCAGATGAGCATTGTCTGAAGATAGCAGTTTCAATCCTACCCAAAGCAGAGGATTAGTTGGCCAAAACGTGGTGAGACGACAACAACTATGAAGATGAGGATAACAGTTCGCAAAAAAAAAAAAAAATGAATACTCAAGTCTTTGGAATTACGAGCCTGAAGACCAAATAAAGACCTTGCCTTGGGAATGCTTAATATCTTGCAATATCAGCTTCTCTCCATCCAGTCATTTGTTGACGTCTTTGAAATTAGCTGTCTATGTGGCCGGCATGTGCAGAAGCATTCAAGAACGGTGTGAGCACTTCCCCTTTAGTCATAAAATACCTTATATGGTCTTCTGGTTGGAAAGTGATTTTGTATACGATTTTCCGGTTGGAAAATAATTTTATATACAATTAAAAAAAAAAGAAAAGATGTCTCGTTATTCCACGATACGAATTTTAAAATGTGTATTATTCCTTTGTAAATATGAATGTACAGAGAATACGTTTTTATAATGTGGAAATAATAAATCAACTGAGTGAAAAAGGATGTGAAAAAATAAAGTTAAAATATGAATTATAAATGCAAGTTAGGATAGAATAGAACACTGCTTCCTTTGCATAATGATTTCAACAATGCATTTTGTAAGTCATTTGAAATGAATTTCAAAACAAGTTTTTTGTTGCCTATCCTTACTTCTAAATGATCATTCTTTATGAGAAAAATTTTTAATTCACTTATTTAAAAAAAAACAAAAAAAAACAAACTCTCCTTGGATCCCTTTAGAGGAGTAAAGTAACTGTCTTCCACATTAATAAATAATAAATTTGTACAGGCTGTCTTTATTATTTTGTGCAAATGTTAAGTTCATACAGTTCAGGATTGCTCAGCACGTCAGTCTCAAATGTAAGTATGGTAGAGCGTATGACATTCATTAAAAAATATACATTTTTTAGAAAATAAAGAAATCTACTTGCTTGACATGCAAAAAATCATTCTGAGATATCTTCTCCTCTACACATAACCATGTATGTGCAGTTAAACATGCTCACATTTAGCTAGAATAATACCAATCCCAGATGGGTGAAATTAAGTCACCAAGAAGAATAGTCTTACACAATTTACGTCACTTGAGAAAGATTAAAATCAAAATAATAATAATAAACCCTATGTCTATAATCCTTATTCCAATGTTGATAAAAATTTATGAAGTTTGAGTATAAAACATGTTTAAAATTTAATAATTCTTAAAAAGAAATACAAATTCAAGGAACCTTGTTTAATTAGTGTATTATAACTATGGATCAATTTTAATGCAAATCATTAATTGAATATTGAATTTAATATTTATATTAGTAAAAAATCATAATATGTCCGCATCATTTCTCCATCGATTTTGCTTTGAATCGCTACCGTACATTCCTTATTTTGTTTCATCCGCATTCACTCTATCATGCAAGTAACGTTCAGAGGGAGTCGCAGAGTAGCCCCTTTCTAAATAAATACTCCTCATCCCAACCCATCATACACCAAGGGCAAAAACTTCACACTAAACGATGACCACTCTTAATTTCTTTGAAGCTTACCTATCCTTATACTTTCGATACATCTAATGCACCTAAAAATACACGGAAACAATGACGGGTCCCTTGCTCTTCCCCTCATAAGTTTCCTAGCGATCTGATTGGCACGCCGATTCTGTTGTAATAACAAACGGTGGGAAAACCAGTTACGTTTCGCTCCAATATGGTGCCACAAACCTGACAAACATTTCTCATACACCCATAGCAACACGCATTTTCTACTCGTGTTGCCCGGTACATATACACGTCATTCTCGCCCCAAAAATTCAGTACAAAATCTCTCAGACAGTATACCCTTTTAGTCAAAGAACAAGATTACACATTTTTGCACACTTACTGCTGCCAAATTCGATGACTAAACACCTTTGACTTTCGTCACGTACAACAGAGGTCTTCCCGTGTCAACATAGGTAACTGATTTACTTACATTTTCTTTTTTTTTCGTTCGTTTAGTATTTGAAGCTTTTGTTTCATTTATTATTTTTTTACACTTCTATTTACTGTAATACATCTTTACATCTTCACATGTTTTTTTACTTTTATTTAACAATTAACATTTTCAGTTCGGTTGTGCTTAAATAAACAAATATAAGAAAATTTAACAATTAAAATACAAACTTCCCTTTTTTTACATAGGAGTCATCACTTATCAAGGCCCTGGAGGCCACTTGAGGATAAGGGTTAATGGGTGTACAGTAGTCAATGGGATTATAGCGTCTAAACATAAGTAGTGGGAATTTTGTAAATTGGATTACTTTAGTGGGACGGTTCATCAAGAACTTGTTTACATTGGACTTGAAGACAATCAAATTGTAATCAGCTGGAAAGCAGGCAATCGGAAGAGAGTTCCACAGGTATGCAGTTCTAAGAAAGAAGCTTTGCTCATGGAATCTATGTTTAGGTTTAGGCACAGATAAAGAGTGGGGGAAATTGTTGATAGTGTTTTCAGCTAGACAAGTGTTTCTCGTGAAAGTTTGGTGAGGGGACCATAGATTGGAGCTCAGACAAGAATTTGCCATGAAAATAACCATAAAACAGAGACAAGTTCACAATTTGAATGCCGTCAGGGCCAGTTTCTTTACTGGAATCCAAGTTTTTGATTAGCTTGGCAACATCACACAGAGATATTTGTATGTTGCATAGCATGTTTTCTGAGACAGGAGGAAATACGGAGGGGGGGGGGAGATTCACTGATTTGGTCGCATAGGGTAGAATTAGCTGTAAAGTTCTTGGCAAGGAGTTTGGCTTTGTCTGATGTGATGAGATTACCTCAGGTCCATTAATAATAGTTGAGATAGAGTACACACTTCTGTTCAGGACCATGTTTGCTATTTGCCAAAACTGTTGGAAACCAAGCCATGGCTCAACTACTTTAGACTTGATGGACTGAACATACAACTCTCCTTCATTCTTTATTACACTTTTGCAGTGGTTGCTGGCAATCCTGGAAGCGGCTTTAGTCTCAGAACATCTATTACATTGGAAGCAATGGAAAAAGTGGTGTCTGTGTGCAATGGCAGCAGCACATGGAGAGAACCACAGTTGCTGGAATTTTTTTGAACATTTGATACCTACAATTAATCATTCCATCAAGTCTGACACTATAGAGAACACATCCTTTTTAAACATGGAATGCAGAGGTAGATCTGATATAAATGTATGGAAGCTATCCCAGTCAGCCATAGTGTATCGATATACTGTACGATGGAGAAGTACGTCTGAGGACTTATTACATTTTGTTTTTATCTTAACTGATACAACAGAATGGTCGGAAGATCCTAGTAGAGACAGAATGGAAGATGAACATAGCTCAGGGCAAGTTGTGAGAAAAAGGTCTAGGAGACTTGGAGAGATCCTTCCAGACTGAGGCAGAGAGCGACCGTCAGTGTCGGGCAGACAGGTGGGTTCGTGAACAATCTGAGTGAAGTCATAAGCAGTGGAGAAATCATAACAGAACCTCCCCTTGTCTTGTTTGAGTGGGTTCCACATTGTGAACATTGAAGTCTCCACAGACGTGAATGTTAGCCAAAGGATGAGCAGACAGGATGTGGTCAATGTTCTCAGATATGCTCGAACTTGGGGATCAGCTTTGGATGTTAGATTATCCTTTAATTACAAACTCATCTAGGGAAATAGTCAGTCCAATGCCAGTTTCGCTTAGGAATAATAGATCTGGTTTAGTCTCCCGTAATTGGGTTTCAACTTCTGGAAGGTTGGGACATAGACCCCTGATATTGGAGGAGACATCGTAGTAGGCATCTACGTTGGAAGTTAATTGTGTATTTTTTCTGGAAACTTTTCATGATGGAGTTTTGGGATTTGTGGAATAGGTCAACAGACTTGCTTAGAGCAGGACAGAAAAGGAAAGTAAGAGAGAAAAAGAAACGAAGAAGTATATATATATATATATATATATATATATATATATATATATATATATATATATATATATATATTTGTAGCACATGGTAAGGTAAAGCCGTAATAATTACCCACTAATATGGCATCGAGAAGCCCCACCAGAAGCTACTGCATGGTCCAGAATCCATTCACCAAATGGCAATACAGCAACACCAGTACTTTGCACCTGCTGATAGGACAGCTTCCTTAGTGGTTAATCCAAGGTTCGGATAACGTTAGCCCAGTTATAACGTATACCTCCAGCACCCTTATTGACTTACATGGCCACAAGGAAAGACATAGAAACAGAAAATTTCCGACATCTCTGGCGACTGTTCATGCAAAAAACTGCCAGCCTAGAAGACAGCTTTTTCTTCTTCCTTTGTCAGAAAAATCACTCATTAAAAATGAGGACTGTGTGACAAATTAGGAGAAGTGAGAGTATCGAAAACTGACGATCCCCAATGCACTGTCTACTCTCCATTAAAAAAAAAATGATGATAATACTAAGTATTGTACGAGGGGCGTGCAATAAAGTAATGCCCATGACCCACTTCCAGTTGTCTGATTTAGCTGAAATTTTGCATGTGCAATGATTTATATCTCTACTGGTTATGTGGCAAATTACAGCTCTGAACTAATTGTGATATCTGTTTTACAAGTGTTTGAACTGAGTCAGGTGTGAAATGGAGCCTGTTGAATGTCGAGCTGTGGTCCGGTTTTTGTATTTGAAAGGACGTACACCACAGGAGACTTTTGATTAAATGAAACAAACTTATGGTCATAATGCCCCATCATATGACCTTGTAAAACCAAGACCGTCTTAAAAGACAAGATGGCCGGTGAGCAAAAATAATTTAATCTGCTGACGTCACCGGTAGGCATTCGTAACGTCTTGAAGTCAGTGTAATATTTCTTTTTTTTATTAAAATGCCTTCACGGTGCATCGTTCCAACTTGCTGAGGAAATTATCGTAAAGGACCAAAAAGTGACAGTATTTTCATTTCCGAAAGATAAAGAATTATAATGCAGTAAAAAAAAAAAAAAGATTTTACACCATCTCCATTCAGCAAAGTAAGTTTTAACGTGCTCCCCCCCTGTATTTAACACGATGTAACTATAATTTAATTCAATATTATCATCCTAAATGTTCTACCACTCAAAAGAAGAAGCTTCAAATAAATTGCTAATATTAAAAAAAAATTTTTTACAGCATACAAAACTAATGAAAATGCGAGACAACATCGACTCTTTAAAACACGATTTTTTTAAGCTGTTGACACACGTTTAAAAATCTAACAAAAATTAATTTTCCTGAAATTTTTCAATATTTAAAAATAAATTATGCCGGCTGATAAAATTTTTAAACTTTTTTTAAAGCTAGAAAGATAAAATTTAAAAATACTTATTTTTTATATATATATATATATATATATATATATATATATATATATATATATATATATATATATATATATATATATATATATATATATATATATATATATATATATATATATATATATATATATATATATATATATATATATATATATATATATATATATATATATATATATATATATATATATATATATATATATATATGTATATATATATGTATATATATATGTATATATATATATATATATATATATATATATATATGTATATATATATGTATATATATATGTATATATATATATATATATATATATATATATATATATATATATATATATATATAACTAAACTAAAAAAAAAAAAAAAGCGCGTTCACTCGTGGTCTTAAACAGTCTTGGCCTTCGGGACCAGATCAAAGTGTAGTATCTGTTCTCCAGATGCTGCATTCTATTTCTTGTTCTCTTTCGGTGGAGGAGAAATCCTTCACGACTGAGACAATTTTTATTTTTGTACCTTTTCTCCACGTTAAAAAACGACCCTGGTGTCTAACTCTGTCCCGTGGGGAGGCATAGTAAATAAGTACAATTCATTTCATTAACGTAATTGGGTTTGTATTACTGTACACATAGATTCGAAAAAGTTGTCAAAAACAAATATATAACAAATAAATGTTATCAAAGGCAAGATAAGTTACTTTTCTACCAAATATTTTTCGTGTTTTTATTCAATGTAACATTTCAGCTCGAAAAACATAGTGTTTACCGATGTATTCGAAAATTCAAGATGGCGTCTGATTCTCTCTTTAACACGGTAAGTTTGGGATAAGGTGTTATAAATAAAAAACTATACAACATACTATTAAAAACCCGCCGAATATATGTTTTTTTTTTCTTTTTTTTTTTTTTTTTTTTACACAGTGATCACCACTTATCAAGGCCCGGAAGCCACTCAGGGATAAGGGTTATTGCAAGTACATTACGTTAGTGAGGAGATTTGCTGAAATGTTTACTAAAGGGGGCGGTTCATTAGGAATTTGTTAACGTTGGACTTGAAGACATCCAAGTTGTAGTCCGGAGGGAAGCAGGCAGACGGAACAGAGTTCCACAGGCGTGCAGTTCTAAGAAAGAAGCTTTGTTCATGGAATCTGCGTTTTGATTTAGGCACAGATATAGAGTGGGGGAAATTTTTCACAGTGGATTCAGCTAGACGGGTGTTTTTCGTGAAAGATTGGCGAGGGGGGACCAGAGATTGGAGTTCAGACGAGCATCTGCCATGGAAATAACGATAAAACAAGGACAGGCTCGCAACGTCTCTTCTGTGGGAGAGAGGTTGCAGGGTAGAGAAAAGGGCATCCCCCACTAAGCCACGAAGTCTATTTTGTACTCTGTCAAGGCAGGATAGGCTGTTTTTAGCAGCTCCTGCCCAGATATGGCAACAGTATTCCATCCTTGGACGTACTTGGCTTTTATATAGTCAACCTATGTCACGGTAACATATATTGAGCGAGTTTTTAACAGTATTTTATCCGGTTTTGTATTTATAACACCTCTTCCCAAACTTACCGTGTTAAAGAGAGAATCAGACGCCATCTGGAATTTTCGAATACATCGGTAAACACTATGTTTTTCGAGCTGAATAAACATGTTACATTGAATAAAAACACGAAAAATATATCCAGTTTGGTAGAAAAGTAACTTATCTTGCCTTTGATAACATTTATTTGTTATATATTTGTTTTTTTGACAACTTTTTCGAATCTATGTGTACAGTAATACAAACCCACGTATTTTAACAAACTGAAAATATGGATATAAAAAAATGATTTTGCATGTTATTTTTGTTATGTGGTGAAATAATCTTAAATAAGAAACATGATTTTTTCTTTAGGTTAATTTTTTTACTGTGCAATATTTCATGAATTTATTAAAAATATTGTTTTTGATTTTGAAAAAAATATTGTGGTTCATTTTGATTAAAAAATATTCATTTTGATTTAAAAAAAAATATTCATTTTGCTTTAAAAAAAAGTTTAATTTTAATATTTGTTTATTGTCTTAACTCATATCAAATGTTTTGCTTGTGTTCTGCTTCAAATATTCATAATCTTACATGCATGATTTTCATTTAATTATATTAAATAAACTTCAAGTTTATTTCAAATCAAATCGTGTTCCTTCACTTTTTTAAAATGTAATTTATAAGTAATTAAAGAACGCATTCTAATCTTTAAAATCTATAATACAACGAAATATTCAATTGCTTATAATATACTTAAACAAATAACTTGTGTTTTTTTTTAAATTATTTTTTTATTATTAATATTAGATGAGTTTCAGTATAAATCGTGTTCTTTCTTTATTTCTTTATTTTAATCCAATTTTGAAGTTTTGTAACGCTGTCTGTAAAAATTACTGTTCATTATTGACAGTCTAAGAGTTCCACATATCTTGCTTGTTGGGACCTCGGCGATGACGTCATTTTTTCAGCTGGCCGGCCATCTTTATAACGAAGGCCACGGTAAAACGCTGGCATTGTGAATTCAAACATGGCCGGAAGTCTGTGGAAACAGCTCCCAGACCTGGTCGCTCCCCCCCCCTTCTGCCATTGATGAGGCATCTGTTCGTCAAGTTGAGGCTGCCATTTTGGAAGATCGGCGCATTATTATTCACCAAATAGCCCAAGATGTCAAGATTGATACTGCGGAAACAATCATTCATGACTATTTGCATATGCATAAGGTGTTTGCCAGATGGATTCCCAGATAGCTCACACCATTCCAGAAGCGAGAACGTGTCAAGTGCTCAAGGATAAATTTGGAAATGTGCTAAGAAGATGAATCAAAGTTTTTCAAAAGACTGATTACGCAGGATGAAACCAGGGTCTATCACTATGATCCAGAGACCAAAGCCCAGTCAATGCAGTGGAAGCACTTGGGCTCACCACCTCCGCTGGCAAGGTCATGCTCACAGTCTTCTGGAACTAGAACGGAATAGTGATGACAGATTTCCTGGCAAAGGGTACTAAATTACAGGAGCCTATTATGCTTCACTTTTGAGGAAATTAAGGGAAGCTATCAAAATCAAGAGCCAGGGCAAGATCAGCAAAGTTATCCTTCTCCTGCAGGACAACGCTCCGGTCCACAACTCACATGTTGCCAGATCAGAAGCACGGGCGTGTGATTATGAAATCCTTCCCCATCCTCCCTACTCTCCTGACCTTGCACCCTCTGACTTTCACCTCTTCCCGGCTATGAAATTGTTTTTGAAAGGAAAACGTTTCCCAGATAATGCAGCCTTGATTTCTGAAGTCACGTCGTGGTTGGAGGACCAACCTGAGGTGTTCTACAAAAACGGTCTCCAGAGCTGCATCAAACGATGGGAGAAATGTATAACTCTGGGAGGTTCCTATGTAGATAAAGACTAATAACTGTGCCGAGTTTCGTTGCTCTAATGCTATGGGAAGTGGGTCAGGGGCATTACTTATTGCACGCCCCTCGTACTTAATATATTTTCAATTGATGCGTTTAAGGGGAAGTATAGTGATAGATTCCCCTCTCACTAACTGAACTCACTTCTTTTGGGTGATTACAATTAACTAAACTATTTATTATTTACTTTTCTTTTGAGGTAACGTTCACATAGTCGATGCACATTATTTAAAAACAAAAACAAAAAAAAACATTAATATATATAATGGTACGGACCTTTCCTTTAAAACAAATGCCTTTATAGTCTTTCACCTAACAATTAAATGGTGGTATACAGGCTTTTGTTATCGGGCTATTTTATGTCTACTTTTTACGGGGCTACAAGCAAAATGTAGTTCCTGTTCTGATACTACACTGTATCTTTTCTGTCCTCGATCAATGGAGGAGAAATCCTTCCAGACTGAGGCAATTTTAATTTCTATTCATTTCCCCACACGAAAAATCTACCTTGTGCCAAACTATTCCCGTGTTGGGAGGCCAGTCGATAGGAAGACTAAATAAAAGTATAACTAATAGAAAACGGAGCTTTCCTTTAATAACATGTTTGTGTGCAAAGTCCAATCTCCGCTGGGAGTGCACATTTGAAAACCATTTCAGATCTGAATTTTTCCCTTTTTAATAAATAAATAAATCTATACAGAATATTACATGAACAGATGTTAGAAACACACTCTTAACTTGGGAGGGGAGGCTGTTTCTTAAGAGTTGGGATTTCACCTAACAATTTCATAGAAATTGGTGATACACAGGCATTTGGTGCCGTGTTAAAATTAAAGCACAGCCAAAAAGTGAAAGAAAAACAAAATTGTTGTTTTTTTGTTTTTTTAAACAAGTTAAAATCTATTAAAATCTAGTATTTTTAAGCAACTTTTTTTTTTCAGAAAGATAAAAGCTTGAATTTTATCATATGAAAAGCAGAATAACATGAAAAATTTTCTACTGTTTTTAATAGAATTTAAAATGAAACATTTTCCAAACCTACACTGTAATTTTTGTTTCAATCACTAAAACATTAAAATATTTTTTTGAACCAAATAATTTTTTTTTTCGTCTAAATAAGATTTAGGATGATTTGCTATAAGAATATGCAAACATATTACAAGTACCTGAATTTTGAATAATTCTAACTTTTATATCACTCTATCTATATATCTGTAAAAGTGAAAATGCCTGTCTGTCTGTCTGTCTGTCTGCGTACACTTCCCTACCAAATAACTCTGTCAATTTTCGGTTTACAGACTCAAGCTTTGAAATAAGCGGTAATGAGATTTGGGAAAATCTTTTTACTCGGGTTTCAGCCAGAAATTTGGCTGTTAAGGGGTCAAATTTCAATGAGAACTCTACCAAACTCTTCCAACAATTTTTGGTCTAAACACTTGAAATTTTAGATATAGGTTACTTGGACATGGATCTAACTTTATAATTTGATTTGAACCCAAAACAATAAACGTTAAGGGGTCATAATTGGGGTCAAAGTTTAAAAAAAGATTGACCTCTCCAGTCTCCACTAAATTACTCACCTAATTTTTGGTCTAAACATTTGAACTTTTACATAAAGTGTATTTAGGCATAGGGCCAGCTTTTTAATCGTTGTTTTGCTTAGAATTGGCTCCATAAGAGTCAGATGTCAAACGATTTTACCTTTGCGGTATCTAGCAAAGTATTAAGCGAATTTTTGGTTTAAACATTTGAAATATCACATAAACGGTATGCAGCAAGCTTTGTAATCAGTTTTTGTGAGAAAATTTGGCTGGCTAGAGGACAAAGTTTACAGATTTGACCTTTGCAGACTATACCAAACTCCTTCGCCAATTTTGGGTATAAACAATTGAAATTTTAGATGTAGGTTACTTGAACATGGATCAAATATTTTAATTGAATTTGAGTCCAAAACAAAAAATGTTAAGGGGTCAAAATTGGGGTCAAAATTTTTTAAATATTGACGTCTGCGGTCTCTACCAACTTCTCTCTATGGTAGTTCACGAAGTCTATCTATATATCTATAAAAGTGAAAGTGTGTGTGTGTCTGTCTGTACATTTCCATACGCAATAACTCTGTCAATTTTCAGTCTATAGACTCGAAATTTGATATACAGGGTACTGAGATTTGGGAAAATCTTTGTAATCCATTTTCGGTCAGAAATTTGGCTGTTAAGGGGGTCAAAGTTTAACGATTTGACCTTTGAGAACTCTACCAAACTCCTCCGACAATTTTGAGTATAAACTCTTGAAATTTTAGATATAGATTCCTTGGACATGGATCTAAGTTAATAACTTGAGTTGAACCCAAAACAATAAATTTTAAGAGATCATAATAGGGGTCAAAGTTTTAAAAAATTTGACCTCTGCGGTCTCTACCAAATTACTCAGACAATTTCTGGTCTAAACATTTGAAATTTTACATAAAGAGTATTCAGAGATACGGCAAGTTTTTTTTATCGGTTTGGTTCGGAAATTTGAGCTACCAATATATAAATTTATGTATGTATGTTTGCCTGTCTGCCTAAAACTTTCGACATAAGTGACGGATTTTCACAAGATCAGTATCGTTTTGAAGCTCGACCATTCAGACGACAAATACTGAAAAATTGGCTAAAAACATTAATTTCTTCACTCTCAACTGGGACCTTTTCTACAGGGAGGGACCAACAAACTGACACCACACGAAATAAGTAAGGAGGGTCAAGGAAAGATGGAATGGCAGAGAAGTGAAAGCATTAGCCAGACCTCCTAACCCTAACCCTAACCCTAACCTCCGCTGGATGAGTGCAAAGAGGATTGAGACCTTGGAGAGGCTTATTGCCAACCAAATTCCATGGAAGACCAATATCACTGCCAATGAAAAATCAATGGTAAGTGGCTGTTGCGATTACACAAATTCAACTTCAAAGATTATCAAAGAGACTATTGGAAATCTGGGCAGACTTGTTGTCACTCAAACCCCAGAGAACGCCACCATTTTTTTCTCTTAGAGAAATCTTTGATGATGGTCTGTGTGACTACTACTAGTGATTAAATAATAAATGAAAACTTCTATTCCTTGGTGTATTAATAGATATGAATAAATACATGTTTGCTATTTCAGTATTAATAAGAAATTCTGGTTTTAACTATATCCCTATATATATATATATATATAAAATGAACTCATTTTTCCCCTCTGATTTTGACCTTAATAGGATTAAAAATCAAAACATTTCATGCAAATTTAATACGCACTAACTGCAGAACAATATCTGACGTGTGTTATAGGCCTATTACCTCCCTACTTCCTCGATAATCGTAGATTCCTATATTTTTTCTGGTGAGAGTTCACTGCCAAAATCGGTTAAAATCAATGAAAGTGGTAAAATCTTTTCTCTCTAATAAATTCCTCCTTCCCCCCGCCACCACTTAAAACCATTGCGGGATCGTTCACAAGGGACAGTTACGAAGGAACACCAGTTTGGGCTTTCTTAACTTTGTAGTTGCTTAAAAAAACTGGAATGGATACTGGGTGAAAGGCGCCATGTACGAATCGATGGGTCATTTATGCCATTTTTTTTTTTCGCTTTTCGCTGTGTTTTTTTGTTTTTGTTTTTCCGAGCACGTGCATCAATTTTTCCCCTCATTTATGCTTTTTGTTTTTGTTTTTCCAATTTCTTTGTTAAAGAACTTTTACATTTGTTTGCTGTTTTTTTTTTTTTTTGGTTTTGCCGATTTTTTAAAGAAGTTTAACATCGTTTTTTTTATATTTACACAGGGTTATTACTTCGCTTATTCTTTACTTTACCCTCCCCCCTACACACACCTCCAAACAACCGGGCAACACCGGGTACCCCCGCTAGTCTTATATAAATTAGATACAATAAAATGTATTCCTTAACAGAGGACATAAGATATCCTAGGCATATGTACACTTCTCATATTAAATGGATGATAGTTAATAATGGATTTCTCAATATTTTGATTCCAAAATTAAAACAAATAATCCTGATTCTCAACATGAAAACAATAATATTGGTAAGAGTTTTGTTATTTTTCATTGTAATAATCAATAATACAAAACCTAGAAACAAAACAATAACCACATGGTATATTTTCCTTGTTAAACCATAATCTTCATTATTTATAACAATAAAATCAAAACCCATTCTCTAATTATTAAAACAAATAAATATCAAATACATCACAATAATGTAGTCCATCAATTTAATAACCCATTTGGGAACTGTCTCCAATCATCAAAAAATTGGTAAGCAGCTACATTGGTTTAGCAGACAATACTTCCATCTGACAACATTTAAATCACTGCCTTCTCCTTTTTCACATACTACGATTATTCTCATCAGCAAAACGATAAGTCTCCCCAGGTTTCCAGTATTTTCTGTTTCATTATATACTACCATTCGTGTTTCTGCTCCAGTCATTGGCAGAGATATATCGCTGATATTACGAGGGGCGTGCAATAAGTAATGCCCATGACCCACTTCAAGTTGTTTGATCTAGCTGAAATTTTGCATGTGCAATGATTTATATATCTACGGCTTATGTGGCAAATTACAGCTCTGAACTAATTGTGGTTTCTGTTTTACAGGTGTTTAAACTGAGTCAGGTGTGAAATGGAGCCTGTTAAATGTCGAGCAGTGATCTGGTTTTTGTATTTGAAAGGATGCACACCACAGGAAACTTTTGATGAACACTGGCATCGTGAATTCAAACATGGCCGGAAGTCTGTGGAAACAGCTCCCAGATCTGCCCCCCCCCCTTTCTGCCATTGATGAGGCATCTGTCCGTCAAGTTTAGGCTGCCATTTTGGAAGATCGGCGCATTACTATTCACCAAGATGTCAAGATTAATACATGGTCTGTGGAAACTATCATTCATGACCATTTGCATATGCATAAGGTGTTTGCCAAATGGATTCCCAGGTTGCTCACACCATTCCAGAAGCGAGAACGCGTCAAGTGCTCGAGGATAAATTTGGAGATGTGCCAAGAATATGAATCAAAGTTTTTCAAAAGACTGATTACACAGGATGAAACCTGGGTCTATCACTATGATCCAGAGACCAAAGCCCAGTCAATGCAGTGGAAGCACTTGGACTCACCACCTCCAAAGAAGGCAAGGGTGCAGCCCTCTGCTGGCAAGGTTATGCTCGCAGTCTTCTGGGACTAGACTGGAGTAGTGATGACAGATTTCCTGGCAAAGGGTACTAACTTACAGGAGCCTATTATGCTTCACTTTTGAGGAAATTAAGGGAAGCTATCAAAATCAAGAGCCAGGGCAAGATCAGCAAAGGTACTCTCCTCCTGCAGGACAACACTCCAGTCCACAACTCGCATGTTGCCAGATCAGAAGCATGGGCGTGTGATTATGAAATCCTTCCCCATCCTCCCTACTCTCCTGACCTTGCACCCTCTGACTTTCACCTCTTTCCATGCCATGAAATTGTTTTTGAAAGTAAAGCGTTTCCCAGATGATGCAGCCTTGATTTCTGAATTCACGTTGTGGTTGGAGGAGCAACCTGGGGTGTTCTACAAAAACCATCTCCAGAGCTGCATCAAACGATGGGAGAAATGCATAACTCTGAGAGGTTCCTATGTAGATAAAGACTAATAACTGTGCCAAGTTTCGTTGCTTTACTTCTATATTAAG
The DNA here is from genome assembly GCF_053919585.1 of Euprymna scolopes. Taxonomy (NCBI): domain Eukaryota; kingdom Metazoa; phylum Mollusca; class Cephalopoda; order Sepiida; family Sepiolidae; genus Euprymna; species Euprymna scolopes. Next base: position 140,556,264 of record NC_136482.1, read on the forward strand.
TGGGTCAGGGGCATTACTTATTGCAAGCCCTTTGTATGTTGATGCAAAAACAATATCGTTTTCTCACATATGTTACTTTTATATATGATTTCTGAATTTATTCATTGATATATATCGCCATGTTATATATCAATTTTGAAGCGCGTTTTTCGCTCTATCGAATCGTGTTATTCGTTACCGATTTCAATCACTTCATTCATTTCTTTGCTAGCTTTTCAACAGCATGGACAAAATTCAAATTTGCACGATTTTCTTGTTCCGGTTCAAACTAGGTTGAAAAGCTGTCGAGACAGCTCGTGATATCAATGATGCATTTGGCCCAGGAACCGCTAACGAACGTGTGGCACAACGGTGGTTCAAGAAATTTCGAAATGATGACGAGGACCTTGAAGATGAAGACGGTCGCAGCGGGCCAACTGTGGTTGATCACGAACATTTGAAAGTCTTAATTGAAGCCAATCCTCACAAAACCACATGAGAAGTTGCTGTTGAACTTGAGGTCGACCACTCAACAGTCGTTTGCCATTTCAAGCAAATAGGAAATTCAGAAAAGTTGGATAAATGGGTGCCACATGAATTGAACAATAATAAAAAAAATCCTCATTTTGAAGTGTCTTCTACACTCTTTCTGTGCAACAAAAACAACCCATTTCTCGAGCAGATTGTTACGTGTGATGAGAAGTGGATCCTCTACGACAACTGACAATGTTCAGCAGAATGGTCGGATACTGGAGAAGCTCCACAACACTTCCCGAAGTCGAAATTGCACACAAAAAAAAGTTATGGCGACTGTTTGGTGGTATGCGGCTGGCCTCATCCATCACAGCTTCTTGAATCAGGGTGAAACCATTACGGCAAAGAAGTACTGCTGACAAAGTGATGAAATGCACCAGAAACTCCAACGTATGTACCCGAGATTGGTCAATATGAAGGGACCAATTCTCCTCCATAACATGTTGCTCAACTGACCCTGCAGAAGTTGAACAAATAGGGCTACGAGATGCTGCCTCATCTGCCATATTCACTGGACCTCTCGCCCACCAATAATCACTTTTTCAAGCATTTTGACAACTTCCTGCACAAAAAATGCTTCAAAAGCCGAGATGATGCTGAATCGGCCTTCAATGACTTTATCACTTTCAGAACTCCGGATTTCTATGCTAATGGGATAAATAAACTTGTTTCTTGTTGACAAAAATTTATCAATTGTAATGGTTCTTATTTCGATTAATAAAGTTTATTATGGAAGGAGTTATGGTCTCTTAAAGTTTAATGTCAAAAAAGACATTATTTTTGCACCAACTTAATAGCAATCAGTGGCGTTCCCCAAGTTTTCTCACTCCCACAGAATCTGAGTGACAATAAACTTCCACAATATTCCAGTGCTTTCCATTCCTGACCTGAATGCTGCTATCGATCCTCAGTTTTTCCATACTCTGAAACTATTTTATGTGGAACCAACTAATTTTAGTGCTGCTACAATTTTTGTGTGTGTGTGTCTGTGTGTGTCTGTGTGTGTGTGTGTGTATTATTTTTTTAAATTTTGTTTTGTTGATTTGGGGGCCGGATAAGTTATTCTTTTTCTCATATATAGTCAAATATTCCAATTTTCTTTAGATTCGTCTTAATTGGCTCCCTCTGTGCCTCAAATTGTGTTTGGTCCAAGTGTCATTTTATTTCAATTTCTTTTCAATTCCAAAGTTGACCAATGTCACTTTCACTACAAAGTTTTTCTTAATACACAAATTGAATCAGAATCTGTACAGAATATTTTTGTATGCCCCTCCCTTCGTTACTTAAGCACGGCCGTAAAGCACTAAACCATAAGATGCAATTCGTCCAAACTTGATGCAGTATTTGTAATAAGACAGATTCTTTTGTACATGCAAATAAGAAGCAAACAACAACTGATTCTGCTTTCAAGCTAATTTAATTATGAAAATTATTAACCAACATTAATAAAAGAAAATTTATAAACAACAATAGAACACAACTCTATAAATTCAACAAATTTTATTTTTATTAAGTAAAATATTTTTATTGAAAAAAAAAAAGCTGCTACAAATTCTTTTCCCGTCTTGAATACTTTTATAAAAAAATTAATCTATCATCAGAAATTGCTATATTACATATTACTTGATTATTTTAAAAGCTTTTACTTCAATGAAGAAAGCAACTATGAAATTTTAACATCATCAGTAGCAAAAACATCAGCATCAGTAACAGGGAGGTGATGGTGGCTCAGTGGTTAACGATGCGGGCTGTCAACCTGAGTTGTGCCAAGTTCGAACCCAATTCGTTCCACAGAAGCACTTTCACTTAAGAACGTTGGCAACCTTCATGTGGTACCTCCCGTAAGTACCCGATATCCTTCCAGAAAGAATTGTTAATAGAAAGATGCTGGGGAAACAAATTCCAACAAAAATCCTCATCATGAATCAGGCTTAAAAACAAGCATCAGTAACAGTAGTAGTTATTTTAGAACTAAAAATTGATCATAGGAAGAAATGTCCAAGTACGTTTCCTATGGTTTTAAAATAGCTTTCGAAATTGGCCTAATTCCTAACATACAGTACATCCTATTTCACTGAAAATATTTTAGAGGAAAGTGACACGCATGCTTTTGCGTTTCTGAAAAGAATATTTCAATCACAGTAAATGAATTCATGATTTTTTGTATAGTTGGATTTTAACTGAAAAAGGTTGTCTGTAATCTGTTGGTTATTTTTTTTTTTTTTTCAAATGCATCCAATGAAGCAGATATATTTTATTCTATGGAAAGATAACAAACAAAATCATGTTTAAAATCATGTATTATTTCATCTTCAGGTAGTCATGAAATGTTTAAAGTAATTTTGAGAAATATTTAACGCCTGCAGCCGTTTTGATTTTCTCTGTTACATTATGATGTAGCAGTTGACTGAAAATTAGGTTTTAAGTTATTTTACAATTTTGAAACTACTGTGGACGGATGTTAGAACATTTGATTGTAAAAAACGTAATCTGTTGGCTCATCATTTTAAGTTAAGCTGATCAAATTCATTTGTTGTCTCCTCTGAAGCTTCAAACATGCTTGATATGGTTTCTATTCAAACAAGCTGTGCTTTATTTTACAAGCTACTTGCACATAGATTGTACAGTTTTTTTTTTGTGGGGGCGGGGTGCTTTTTGACGATTATTTCATTAAAAAAAAAATTGAATTATCATGAAATAGTCCAATTTGAGGAATCGTGAAACCCGAGTGCATTTTCTTTATATAAAAGTATATTTTTAATTGAAATTTTTTATTTTACTTGGTAGGTTATAATATTAGTAGTTTCGATCACGGTATAGTCTGTGTGTTAAACTACACCAGCACACAAAGTCGTAACTATTTTGATGCTTCAATGTTTGTGAACCTATTTTCAAGACATTTCTAATTTTGAAAATCATATAATATTAGAAATTATAAAATTATCATAAAAGCGCATGAGCGTGCTGCATTAAAATTATTTGAATATTAATGATAGAATTTTAGAAATAAATTATATTTGAACAAAACTGCAAAAAAAAATTGGCTCACAAAGCACTCAAATGCCACAATAGGGATCTATTTTTTTGCACCATTATAGAGGCATTATTATAGAGGCAAATGCAAAGTATGTATGTATGTATGTATGTATGCATGTATGTCTTAAACTTTTAACACAGGTGACGGATTTTCACGAGATTGGAAACGTATTGAAGCTCGAACCTTCGAACAACAAATATTGAAAAATTGGCTAAAACCATTAATTCCTTCACCCTCAACCGGGCAGTTTTCTACAAGGAGGGGTCGCTTTTTTCGCCGCTATTTTCGAAAGTCATCCTCTCTTTTCGATTGACTAGCCTTAATTTAAACTTTCGCCACTTCCGGTTTGGCGATGGATGCAATGGTAACGACATCACTGGGCACCCAGGCTAGTCATATATAAAGTAAAACCAGTCTTTTTGTTGTGATTAGTGCATACCAGTTCAATATTTAATTCTATTTCAATATAAACTATTTTGAAATAGAATATGTCCTTAAAAATATCAAAGCTAAAATAAACTTATCTGATATCAAAAATTCTAGAGTTTATGATTAGTAAAGTAAGGTGATCATCTTAACTTCAATCTTTGAAGTTTCTCCTGGTAAGACATTCACAGTAAGAACTCATAAACTACCACAACTGTAAAGCACTTTTTTATCTTCTGCTATGTGCCTAAGATCAAGCCGGATTTCCATGAACAAACTTTCTTTCCAAGCACTTCCCATCTGTGAAACACATTACTATGGAATTGCTCCTCTACAGACTATAACATGATCATTAATCAAATTCAATGTCAACAAATATTTATGATAAATCGTCCTCTTATAATATTTTTCATCATTTCAACCAACAATCCTTTTCATCCCTTTAACCTTTATCCTTGAGTGGCTCTTGGCCTTGATAAGGTATTTAATGTATTCATGCGCAAATAATGGATGATTTAAATAAAAATAAGACGTTTTTGTTTTATTGTGATACGATTGTAAATAGCACTGATTTCTCTTGTAACAATTCATGTAGTTCGTTAGCAACACACTCCTTACACATGTGCAAGCGATAGAATAGCTTTCTCTCATTTCCTATGTCCGTTGCATATGGCAAGAATCTTTTATTCAATATTATGACGATTGTGTGTTTTAAAAAGGAAAACCTGCAGGCTGTATGAACTCTGCTTAACAGCTGTGTCCAATTATGGGATGTTTGCTTTCATTTTTTTCTCATTTTCATTCACCCCCCCACCTTTCATTTTCTAGACTATTACTAATATGCTAACGTCTCCATTCTTTTCTTTTTCTTTCGTTGTTGTTGCGTTTTTGTATTTAATTTCTATTATTGCTCAACACGTGTGTGCACACGATTCTTTCATTTCAAATATTATATCAATTCGGTAGGCAAAGCATAATTGGCCTAATGTATATTATCGCAGACTATGGAATTTTATATGGTGTGTTCAAAATCATATCAGTTCTATTATGTTCAATGATGCACCAACATTACTGTGAAAAGTAGTTCACAACTTTCCCTCTGGTATAAGTAAAATAGCAACTTGTATTCAATTAATCATGTAGAATGACCCATTCACAATACATATTATGTTTTGGCATTAAATAATGCAAAAATTGTTGCCAGGGAAATAAAGTGCAATCTGTGTATTCATGCTTCCAGCCCTGAACCCCATATTACCATTTTTATATTATGTGTTTTAATTTCTACAATAAAATAAAGTGACATCTTTGCTATTTATGGATGCCTTCCACGAACTCAGTCCTCACGATATCATTGTAAAAAGAAAAAGATAATACAAACTTAATATCATCATTGGGTTCTTAATGAAATTTTACTCATGAAAATTTGTGTCCAATCTTAGTTTATGTCTTTATTTTCAATTGTATCCATAGTAAATGATAATTTGAATTGATAATTATGACCCAAAAAATTTTGAATGGTATCATTACATTTTTTAAACTAATTATTGAAACTAATGTAAATTTTTATTAATATATCATATTTTAATTCATGCAGGTTTTGTATTTATTATTATAGAGTCAATTCTCTAGTGATTTCAAAAGTAAAAAAAAAAATAAAAATAAATATGACTTGGGTGCCATCAGCGAGAATCGAAACCAAACACATAACTCTCCAGCTTTATCCGTTAGTGTATGACCTAAATCCATACGCATATAAAAAAACGGCCGAAGCTATTAATTAATGCATACACAGAAATAGACGACTTATGCTAGGACAAAGTCAATGTTTTTTTGTTTTTTTTTCAATTTTGATTCCTTAGTCGCCCTTTTACTGGGCAAAAATCAAATCGAAAGTGTTCCACAGATCCAAATACGCTATATATCAAATTTCAAGTCTGGAGACCAAAAGTTTGGTAGAGACTTTCTGCACCACAGAAACAAGGTCACTTTTAAATATAAGTATAGATATATATAAAAACGTGCTTTTATGCAATTATGCACGATTTAGAAAATATGCAGATATGGAACTGGGACTAAAAAGTAAATGGAGCCGATCATCCAATAAGAAACCTAAAAAATGAATAATTAATTAATTAAAGTTCGTTTTTCCAAGAATATGCAAATTAGTTCACGCTTATTTAGTCTCTCGCATATCAATTTATAATAAGATATTTCTTTTAATAATTTTTAAATAGAAAAAGTAGGATCTGGCCTTCGGGTGAGATCCAAGCGTAGAATCTGTTCTGATGCTACACTTAATTTGTCCTTAGTCATTGGAGAGGTAAACCTTCAATACCAAGAAAAATTTTATTTTTGCCTACTTAGGGAGTGTCTCGTTTTGGGGAGCTGGTTTTCCGCCACATTAAAAAAGACCTTGTGTCACATTTTGCTTTCACGGAGGAGCAAATAAATGTCAATAGAAAAAGTAGGGTTTTAATATCAAGTGCGACAAAAAAACTCTGCTTTATATAGATATAGATATTGAAAATAATCAAATAAAATAACTAAAAAAAATAGAAATTCTAAAGAAATGCAATCGTGTTGTCACTCTAGATCTTATTTTGTGTTACTATTCAATTTCGATTTGAATTTATTTTATTTTATAACTCTAAAGTAGGAACTCTTACAATTCCTGTCTATGATATGGGCACCTACTTGAAAACTTTGTAAAAATTTGTAAACAAAACAATGTGTTAATATTTCTAACCACTATAGATAATATGAATTCAATGCTAATGAAATTTTCAGCAGTTATTTCCAAAATTATAAATTTTTTTTTACAGTATTAAGTTAGATTATTTGGACTACTGTTTTCATCTTCAATGTTATTTTCACAACGTTTCAGTGGATGTAATCTCCAACATTCTTTATGTGTATCTTGTCGAATGCTGGAATGCTTCTGTCCAACTCAGGAATCTGGACGGAATTTCGAATGGAACCCTTTATTTACTTCATGAAGGTAGCATGTTCTTTTCTATCAGCCATGGCTCAATAGAAGTCTTAGGTGATTTACAATTGTATTCGCCTGTACTGAGAATTGAATCTTCAACCTTCAGAAGAATATCACTTTTTACAATTGATTTTTCCAAGTACTCTAACCACTGTGCCACGAATCTTTGTTCCCGAATTCGATAAACCAGCGAGATTTTTTTGTTATTAGTTGTTGATTTTGTTGCATATTTATGTATGTACAAAGCCTTACTGGTCCATTCAATGGCATAATGGATCACCCACTGTGTACTTGCTGAGTTTCCTGGTGTCTCTGTTGGTCATAACTTCATCCTGACTGACCTTGACTACACTAATGATATAGCCATTCTTGGAGAAAACTTTGCCTACATCCAATCAGCCATGCACAAAATTCATCTAAAATTTGTATGAAGGTAAATGCTACGAAAACAAAAAACTTCTCTGGATGATTCCTACCCTCTGAGAAAAGCACAATTCTTCTCAATAGGGAAACTGTAGAAGAGGTTGAACACTTCAAATATCTAGGCTCAATGTTTACCATGGGACATACAAATCAACGATGCCCAGCATGCTTTGAATCATTTACAATGTTGTTTGTGGTCTTGTTCTGAAATCAAAATAAACATGAAAATCCAGATTTATCAGGTGATCCTTCTCTACGGCAGCAAGATATGGTCGATGAGAGCCGCGGATCTCCAAATGTTGGTAGTGTTTGATTTTTCTGCCTTTGCCTCTGCAGGTCTGCTGCCACCATTTTGTCTCAAATGTACAAATTTGAGGGTGATGCAGGATCATTCCCTTAACCAAGTGCTTTTAAAAAAGAGTCTTTGTTGGTTTGTCCATGCTGCAACCCAAAAGAGTTCACCCATAAATCCAGAAACATTCCAAGATTGATGAAGATGCCCAAGAGGCCAACTGAAAATGTGATTACACACAATCAAAGCCAATGTCGAACTTACTTCCAGTCCACAGATCTATGGTGTTCATTGTTGGTCTCGGCTGTCCATAACTATCTTAACCGCTGCAGACCATCATGTGTGGTCTGCATTCATTTAGGATGCTGTGTCTTCTATGTGAGGAACCGACTCAATTCATTCTAGGCAACTCTGCCAAAAGCCAAATAGCCTTACTGGGGGAGCAAAACATACAACACCTTCGCTTGTTAAAATCAACTTTATTCTCTGTCGTTTTCGAATCAGTTCACCACACCTAGTTATATTTTTATTTCTAAACAACAAGCATGCTACTTTATATTAATTATTTATATACCGACGTACATAAATGCCTTGGGTTTCAGATGCAAATTAAATCTGCATTTTGCAACTCCATATTTGTATAACCTACTTTTGTAACTAAGACAACCATGATGATCATTATCATCGCCACAATTATCAGTTATCACATTATTCTCTCTATCACCATTTTTATCTATATAATAACATGTTATGGCAATTTCATGTTCGTATATGTACAATTACTCTCTACTCCTTTTCTAAAAGATATAATTGGTTGATTGCTGAGGAGTAAATTCTGATGATGTTGTTATGTAAAATGCGAAACTCAAACTAAAATAGAGTTTCCTGATTTTTGGATATAGACTTCCATGACCAAGTATATATTATGGAACTATACTAACCAGAATACTTAGATAAGTATATTTCAGTCTGAACAAAAGTGGTACAATATTATTGTGGAATCTGTGCATGCATGGGATGAGTCTCCAAGAGTCAGGGCGTCCACTTTTACTGTCTTCCAGGATGGACATCAATTCGTATCTATTATTGCATGTGAGCATCCTGTGTCAATTAATGCTGAACACTGTATTCCCTCAACATAGATGGCAATCTCTGGGAGTTCCGCATTTACATCTTGGCGGGGGAAAAAAACTGGTACTGCTGCCTTGCCTCCTCGTTTGTTTCCTGAACAGTCCTGGCCTCAGTGTCCAACCTTGCGGCAGTCTTCGGCAATGAGTTCCACGTCTTTGTCAATCTCTCACTATGTGACCCTTGCCACCACATCTGTAACAGTTTACTCCTGTGCCAGGGCTACTCCTGATAGGAACAGCAAATTTACGATTAAATGGACTCATGGCTGCAACCACGTGATGGCTTTGGTCTCTAGTTGACGTCAGCACCCTTGCTCTTGCTATTAGGTCTACCATAGTTAGGGTCTCAATTTTTGGTACCTACTGGAGTTCAATGGAAATGGCACCAGGGAACCCCATAACAAAAACCGGTCTGGCAAGTCTTTCTACAACAATTCTCTCGAAACCAGCCAATCTAACCAACCCTGATATTGTTTGCATAAACTTTCATCTGCTTGCCAACCCATTTCACCATGGTTAACTTCCTATAGGCTGTGAATTCCTCCTTTAATCAAGTCTCTATCTTCTTGACATCTAGTTGGTCACTTTCACTCATCTCTAAGTAGAGGCCAATGCATCCCCCTCCAGATACAATGGCAGTAGGCTTGCCATGTCATCTAGCTTTTGAAGTCTCGCTACCAATCTTAAATTGTTCAGCCAAGCCACTGCATTTCCCTCGCTGATAAATGGCTTCACCATGTCGCTGCTTAATTATATTTTGGTCGAAATAACTTTAAGTGTTTAAATTAAAGTTTGCCTTTGAACTGTTCAAATATCCTTAAATGTTTGTGCTTAAAAGTTTTTCTTCAGCTTGCAGTGTTCTTGGCACACACACAAAAACGACAATCCCTTTTCTTTTCCTGTTTTGACGTTCATAGAAAATCTATATTTTTTCTTCTCACTGACATGCGAATTAACCGTACATTCAAAGAACACCGAGTCAAAAAGAAGAATGTTTTCTCCAATGAAAAAAATACTAACTTTTTATATTCGACTCAAATTTGACCACGTTTAATTTGCATATGTCACTTTTTCATTTCCTATCGGTCGGGTTTCGAATTCGAGTGTCATTGACTTTTTACAATACACACATGCCACCCTCTGACACTTAATTCCATGATCGTTGTCACAATTATTATTATTTTTGTTGTTGTTGTTGTTGTTGTTGTTATTATTATTATTTACTTCATCTACCCCATGGGAAATTTTGGTATATCTTCCCTTTTAGCCATCTAAACTAAACATTTAAAGAAGGTATTGCACAGAGCATTTTACGCTATTAATACAATATAAATATACGGCTTGTTATACATTGTCAGAGAGTATTTTATTATATAGTCGATCAATATTCTTTGAGAAGGAAGTTGTAGGAGAGAAGTGTAGTATATGTTTTGAAAGAGAAGCTTTGACCCATACCACTACAATATTGCTAGAAAATTATATATTTTTTTTGTGTCAAAGATATTTCCTGGTTTCATAGAATATTGATTTTAATTTTCTTTTTTTGTCTGTTGTGAAATATTTGTTGGTTGGGTTTTGGTTTATTAGCTGTTTGTGGAGAGGAGTTTGTTGCATAGTTGAGCCATGCACAAGTTGATTACATACTTTGATTCAGTTCTCGTATGATTCTTCCAGTAATTTTTGTTCTCTCAGCCATCCATTTTGAATTAAGATCCGAAACAAAAGGCTTATAAAAAAGCACTTTTTGTAGAGTTTGCAAGTTTGCAGATATTCCCAGAAAAAAAAATCAATGAGCCGTAGCTGTTTAACGTACAAGGTGCTTTAAATAATTTTCCAGACATTTTTTCGTATGGCCACTTTTATTTATAGTACCCACATAGTATAATAGAAACTCTTGTCCCCTTCAAAGTAATCTCCTCCGGTTGCAATGCACTTGTTGCATTGTTCCAACAACTTTTGGAAGGCCCCCATGGAAGTCCTCTTGTGTGAGCGTGCCAATAACTTTCATCACAGTCTCTTTTATCTCCTCAATTGTTTCATAACGACAGCTCTGACTTTCTAATTCCTCCCACACCCATCATCATCCCTCACAAACTCCTAAATCTGAAGTTTTTCAGAAAAATGAATTTTATTCATAATTTCTCCGTTTTGTAATATATATTATTTTAATATTCACAGCTAGTTGTAGACAGTCATTTTTTTTTAGGTAATTTTTTCTTTAAAAATATATTTTTGATTTAATTTTAATTTGGACTAATTCTACTTTTATTGAATGAATTAAATTAGAAATAAATTTTTAAACACTATATAAAATTTATATAAAAAATAATATTTCAATAAGCTGTTTCTTAGATATTTTATTATGTTTCTCAGTGATTATGATAATCACTCATCATTTTATGACATATCATATGAATCCGAATATTCCATTGTTGACATTAATTTACTTAACATTTTTCTAGTCAGAATTCTTTCTAGAAAGACATTGGAAATTATGGGAGGGACCACATAAAGGTTGCCAACATCCTAAGCGAAAGTGATCTTTGTGGCATGAACTGGATTAGAACTTGGGACATGCAAGCTGTTACTTTGTAACCTCAACCACTAGACCACCGTCACCTCCCATTTTATAAATGCATAAATTAAAACATAGAATGTTTAAAAATCACTAAATTTGTATTTATGCATTATTTTTAATTATTCTACATATATTTCGGAACAAGATCTACTTTGACTTACAAGTATAATTTTTTTTATTTATTTCTTAATTTAATGGATGTAAAAGTTTTGTCTACTCACTATAAGTCATCCATCTTTTCTAAAAGTCAAAAGATTGATAACTTGGTTTCTATTTAATATAAGGTGATCGAGGTAATTTCTGGAGAATAAAGATTTCTATAATAATTTTTAAATAAGTTTTTATGATGGGGATCTATTTGCAATATTTTCTTCGCTGTTCCACTACATTTCATTTGTAAATTCTCTATTCCTGCTCCTTGTAAGCTTTTTAGCATTCTATCCTCTACAAGAATGATCTCTATACATTAACCTTTTATGATTATTAAGATTTAGGATGGCATATTGACCGAAAGTCACAACATGGATAGCAATGGTGAGGACAATAATCGGAACAAAAGAAAACGTTGCAAATCACGACAACATAGTACTCCATGACGATTAACGAGTAAATCTTCATTTCAAATAAGCGATGCAACTGTAAGTTTGAGTGGTAACTAATGACGTTCCCTTTTCTCATAACAGGATCCTGTTACTGATTATGTCCCTAACAATGTTGCTCCTTCATTTATATTTAGTGAATGAAGTGTTTGCTTACAGCATCTATTATTCTTCAAATAATCAGTCATCTAAGTATTAACCAATTCCAATGTTGCTTAACTTTGGGAATCTGATGGATACTGATGTGTTATCGTGATTTGGCGATTAATAACCATTATTCTTTTTGCTTATAGCTAAAAACAAAGCCTTTTTGCGACAAAACTAATGAGGATTGATAAAAATTTTTAGAAGAATATGGACATCACTTAGATTTAAGAAGAGTATTAATTATATTATACTGAGAAGATTAAAGAATTAGGAAAAGAGTTTGTTGGAAATTAAAAAATATATCTAAGCTCATAATGGGGAAACCATAAAAGTTTGTCTCAAGGAAGTAGAACGAAACGGAGGGTTGATGTTATTTAGAAAATTATGTAGACAAAACCTTTTGCATGAAATGGCTTTTTGACACCAACTTGACCTTAACAAGTGCAGGATAAATGAAACAAATCACCTGGTGGTAGGCTCGTTTAAATATCAAGCACATGTAAGCGCAATAAATAAACCTTTTGTCCGTAATAGCCTTTGGCCTTGTGCTCTTCAGCACCAACAAGATTGCTGCAAGTTGATTTACATTGACAAAATTAGACGCATAAAAATAGCTGTGGCCTTTGAAACAGATCAAGATTTGTTAACAGCCATTCTTATGCACATTTCAGCTTCAATGAATTTTGTTGGCTTCTTTCCATTCTAAATTGGGAAATGTCCAAATTGTGGTAAAAGCAAATCCTTAATTGCTGACTAGTGAGAGGTGGAACATAATTATGATGTGATGATCAATATTGATTGGAATGGAGATGAGTAGATGGCTGTTCATCATTTAGAGATTTGTGAATTGACCAAAGACATTTTATCAAAACTAGTTCGAGTAAATTTCACTCACATTTTGTAAACTAAAGTCACTCGCTATACTATTACATAAGAAATATAAACATTTTAGAATTTTAGAATCATAGTTCTGTGTTGATGATTCGATTTGGAATCTTAATAATCTTGTATTGATTTTTTTGAGATTTGTGTGTGTTCCAATTTAAAATCATTAAATGATTAAAGAAATTTTTTTTGAGATTTGTGTGTGTTCCAATTTAAAATCATTAAATGATTAAAGAAATTTTTTTTGAGATTTGTGTGTGTTCAACTTTGGTGGTCTAATGGAAACCGATGTGTCAACGTGATTATGCCGTATATAAGTAAAAGATGAATTTCTGACTCTCTTCTGATAACGTCTTTTTAATTTTCCATTATAAAATCATGAAATAACTGAATGCGGAGCTTGAGATCACAAAAATTATATTTAATTTATTTATGTTGTATTTAAAACTTAGGTTACATATGTATAAATGATAACATTTTATTGATATTGAAGAATATATATCATATTCCCAAAATTATATTATTCCTGCAAGCATTTATTAATAAAAATTAGACATATTTAGTTATAGACATTCCCTAATCTCTATGTAAATTTCTAGTTCCTGTCTGTATGTTGGTTCATAAACTCATCCTAGAGTTTTGGAGATAGACTTCCTATTATTATTATTATATATATATATATATATATATATATATATATATATATATATATATATATATATATATATATATATATATATATATATATATATTCTGAAACTTCATTAACTAAAGTACTTGAATATTTTATTTTGATCAAGAGTTTACTTATATATTTTGTGTGTGGGGAGGAGGGGATAATGTTCCATAAAAGTGTATAATGTGTATTTTAATTTACTTAAAAATTTAAAAAAATTATTATAGAAAATTATTATAAAAATTATGAAAATTATTATAAAAATTATGAAAATTATTATAGAAATTAAAAAAAATTAGAAATGGTCATATGGAGTTTAAAGTACGAAGACTTCCAGGTGGTTAAAGTATAAATTTATTGAAATTTACGGAAATTTATTTATTATTTTGCACCTTATTAATATTGAGTAATCCTTTGACCCCACTTGCAAAACTAAATATTATAAAATTAAAAAAAAAAAAAAAGAAGTAATATAGTATTATGGGCTGAGGACAAAAGGACACACTTAATTAATCACTTAATCCCAGGCAATGTCAGGTCCTCCTGTCAGTAATCTAAATCTTGCATATTTCTCTAACCGCTTTTGAACTTTTCAATGACACACACACATATATATATATATATATATATATATATATATATATATATATATATATATATATATATATATATATATATATATATATATATATATGTTCTTAATAACTAGCCTTTTTCACTTGATCATTTTCACACTAGTCTTTTTTGAAAGGCTTTTTTTTCTATCTAACACCACCAGTTTTCCCTTTTTAATTTAATTTTCCTATCATTTTGTTTTTCCTGGGGATGGGATATTCTACCGGATGCCAAATGTTCTCCCATTAGTTTAGTTACTCCAACCGAGAGATCTTTTTAAGATTCTAACCGTCCTTTTAAGTGCTATTGTTTGTATCTCTCTTGCACTTGGTTCACCGGGTATATTCGTCAGATAGTTTTTGAAATATTTTTCATTAGCCTGGTTGCTCCTATAATGACTGGTATGATTGATACCTTCTTAAGATCCCAGTTTCTTTTCATGTCGTACATAAGTCCTTGGTATTTTGTTATTTTCTCCCTCTCTGCTCTGTTAAGGCCAGCATCATTAGTGGCGCTGACTTCAACTAGGGTTGCTACTTTCTCCTTCTTATCCCATATTACTATGTCAGGCTTAATAGTCCCATTTTCTAGGTATGTAGCTGTAAGAATTTCATAGTCATAGTGGATGGTGTATGACTTATTTCCAACTGTTCTTTCTGGTAAACATGTTTTTTTAATTTTTTTATTATATTTTCACCCCAAACAAGACAAATTGCCACTTTGGTGTAGGGGGCTACTATCAGGGCCAACAACTACTGGGGTTCTATGTAGGGATTTGGGCAGCAAGATGTCGGTTCACGTTACACTTGAACTTTTGCACGTCAGTACTGTTGGGGAAGTAGGGACCTGAAATGGAATTCCAGAGTCTAGCGGTTCTGGGGAAGAAACTATTGGAGTAAAAAGATCTTTTACATCTAGGGATCTCTACAGTGTGGGGGGTGGGATTTAGCAGCCTGTCGGGTTTGTCGAGGGTGCTCACGTCGTGGGGGCACAAGTGATTGCAGTTCGTCAGAGCATTCACCACTAAAATACTTGTAGAAAAGGCAGCGGGATGCAACATTTCGTCGATGGGACAGAGGCTGAAGCTTAGATGCCAGTCAGGTTTGCGACTCTCTTTTGAACCTTGTCAAGGAGCGAGAAACTAGTAGCAGATGCACCAGCCCAGATGTGACAGCAATACTCCATACATGGGCGAATGGTGGCCTTATAGAGGTACAGGATACTTTCGGGTGTTAGTAGTTGTCTAGCACGGTAGAGAGAGCCCACCTTTCTTGCAGCAGCCCTGGCAATGCCTTCAATGTAATTGTTCCAACTCATGTTTCCTGTGAACGTTAGGTCAAGGAGTTTGAAAGATGTACTCTCAGATAAAGAGTCGTTGGCCATTGCTATAGGTGGTAGAGAGGGTTTCTTGTAATTATTGAATGAAACTAGTTTAGTCTTGGCGGCATTGAACGCGACCAACCACTTTTGTCCCCATTCCACCACAGATTGGAGGTCATCCTCTAGTGTTTCTGCCATTTCTTTAGAAATGTGTTCATTCGTCTTCCTGTCGTGCCTGCCATAGAGTGTAGTGTCATCAGCATATATACCAATCTCAGAGGTAATTTTGTCAGGGAGGTCATTTATGAATATCAGGAACAATAGAGATCCAAGGATAGAACCCTGGGGCACCCCCGCATTTATATCATATTGTTTAGATGTACGACCGTCGAGGACAACCTGGATTTTTCTCTTATCTAAGAAGGATTTAATTATGTTAAGTATTCTACCAGTGATACCGTATGATCTAATTTTCCTGAGGAGACCCTCATGCTTCCTCAACAGTACTGACGTGCAGAAGTTCAAGTGTAACGTGAACCGACATCTTGCTGCCCAAATCCCTACATAGTACCCCAGTAGTTGTTGCCCCTGATAGTAGCCCCCTACACCAAAGTGGCAATTTGCCTTGTTTGGGGTGAAAATGTAAAAAAAAAAAAAAAAAACGACGAAAGATAAAGAGGAGGAGCTAAGTTTAAATGTTGGGGTAAAACTATTTAAGTTTAAGACCTTTGGAAAGGGAGAAACTTTGTATGTCCTCGTTTTTAAAATGTGCTCATCTGTTTTGCAAACTGAGGGATCTCATGAGAGCTGTATATGATATAAGATTGATGCAGTTTGAAGGATATCCAGCTTATCAAAAAGGATCAGAGGATAGAATAAAAACAAAAATTGCCCTAATTGAGAAGAAGCCTCACCCCTTTTCTCTTTTGATTGAAGACAGAATAAATATTATGACACAATTTTAGTTTTTGAGACAGGTAAAATATCGGAAAAGTGAGGATTTTTTCTAAGTTGACACTTTTAATTTTTTTTGTCTGATTACAAGAGACTAAATTAAGCGAAACTGGCATTGGACCGACTACTTCCTTAGATGAGTTCATAATTAAAGAATACTCTAACTTAACCTCTAAATCCGACCACCCAAGATCGCCATGGGCATGGAATATGTGCCTACATTAAAGACGACTTTTCATGTGGCAGGGACATCTCCAGAGAAAATCCTAACTTACCCTATATTCCGGGTTGCACTTTCTCACACTACTGTGTTTATATTTGCACTCTATCGCCCCCCACAATCTTTAAAACCATATCTGAGAAAATTGACCACATCTTGTCTGCGTACCCCTCAGCACTGGAGACTTCAATGTTCACAATGTGGAATGGTTAGCCCACTCAAACAGGACCGATGACGAGGAGAAGTTCTGTCATGATTTCTCCATTGCTTATGACGTCACTCAGATTGTTCACAAACCTACCCGTGTGCCCGATACTGACGGCCAGTACGCAAGTCTCCTAGACCTTTTTCTCACAACTCACCCTAGGCTATGTTCAACTTCCATTCTGTCTCCACTGGGATATTCCGACTACTCTGTTGTATCAGATAAAAACGAAATGTAATAGGTCCTCAGACGTACGTCTCCATCGTACAGTATATTGATACTCTATGGCTGACTGGGATAGCTCCCGCACATTTATATCAGATCTACCTCTGTGTTCCATGTTTAAAAAGGATGTGTCCTCTATAGTATCAGACCATACCCTCAAAAAGTTTCAGCAAAAACCTAACAGCCAGCCATGGTACTCTCCAGAATGTGCTGCTGCCACTGCAAACAGAAATCACCTTTTCCATTGTTTCCAACGTAATAGACATACTGAGACTAAAGCCGTTTTCAGGAACACCAGCAACCACTGTAAAAAAGTAATAAGGAATGCAAGAGAGTTGTATGCTCAGTCCATTAAGTCTAAAGTAGCTGAGCAGCGGCTTGGTTCCCATCAGTTTTGGCAAATAGCAAACAGAATCCTCTATCCCAACTATTATCAATGGACCTGAGATAATTTTGTCAGCATCAGACAAAGCCAAACTCCTTGCAGCTAATGCTACCCTTTACAACCAAGGCTGCAACCCCCAGTATTTCCTTATGTATCTAAAAACACGCTATGCAACATACAAATATCTGTACATGATGTTGCCAAGCTAATCAAAAACCTTGATTCCAGTAAAGCAACCGGCCCTGATGGTATTCCAATTATAGTACTGAAAAGACTTCAACCAGAACTAGCACCCATACTTACAAAACTGTTTAAACATTGTCTTAAGGAGAATTGCTTCCCATCACCCTGGAAAATCTCATCAGTATGCCCTGTATTTAAGAATTCAGGTGATCGCTCATCTCCCTCTCAGTACAGACCAATAGGTCTCCTGTATTGTCATGAGTAAGCTGTTGGAATCTGTTTTAAATAGAGAAGTAGTCAACCATCTCAGCAAAAATAACCTTTTTAGTGACATGCAATATAGTTTCTGTTCTGCTAGATCTACAGCAGATGTGCTTACAGTTATATCTCATAGGATTAGCGAATCTCTCGATGGAGGCTTCCTCTCTAGGGCAATTGCTCTTGACATATCAAAAGCCTGAGGATTGATGATTTGTATTATTTGAATTATTCAGACTGTTCTCATCTTGAATGTTTGTCTGCAAGGATCCATGGCATAGTGGATAAAATTCCATTATTAGTTACATTCTCTTGAAGGTTGAAGGTTCAATCCTCAGTGCAGACAACCCTCAAACAACAATTGCAAATTACTTGTTGATGGTTGATGAAATGAGAGCATGCTACCCCCATGGATTAAATAAAAAGTTCCATTTGGAATTCTGTGCAGATTTCGGGTTTAACAAGATACAACTGAAAAAGGTTTAAAGTTACATCAACCGAAACATAGTCTGAAAAGTAGTCTGAAATACAAATATTTTTTAGTAAGAATTCTAATGGTTTGAAAATATCATGCAGCTTTCAATTTTAAATTTCTTTTCGTGCTTTAGATTTCTTTTATAAGAGTTTGAAAGGATTTTTTTTTTTTTCAAGTAACCTCTTATTGGAGAATTGGAGTATATTTTTGAATAGTATGGTGAGATTTTGTATAAATAGTATTTGCCAAGTGTTCTCTCATATCCATAAGTCTATAATTATTCTTGGGCAGCATTCTTTCATTTATACAGGTCTGGTTGAATATCAGTGCTAAGCTCTGAATATTCTTTTTTGTACATTTTTTTTTTCAATATAGTGGGCTAACTTTTTTGTGTTTTCAGTGAGAGAGTAGAGAAATTCATCAAATGTACTAAAGTTTTCAACTCGCATGGGTTGTCTTCAGGTATTGTTGTATAGTGAATGTTCATTGGTAAATTAACTGATCAGATTATGCACCTACAAAAATTTGAGTAGGCCATCCCCACCTCCAGAAACCACCAGACTGAATTGGCGAATTTCTCTACTGTTTTGCCGAAAACACAAAAAAGTTAACCTGTCATATCGAAAGAAATGGACAAAAAAAAAAAAAGAAGAATATGCACTGATATTCAACCAGATTAGTATAAATAGTCTATAAGTATGTACTTGACTATGAGTGGTAGGGGCAATTTCTGCTTTGAATAGGTAGATAGAATGTTTATGTCCGATTCAAGCTGTTTACTTAATACATGTTTTGTCTTTGGAGAAGTAGGCGCTAATTGTAACCAAGATTATATTTGTTTGCTTTATCAACTCATTAATGATTACTTAATAAGAAAATACACAATAACTATGGCAAACGATTCTTTAAACACAAGTTGCTATTTTACCTATAGGAGGGGGCTATGACTTTATAGCTTTGCCAACAGAATGATCCCAACAGATCCAGTTGGATTTTAATTTAACATAGTTTCATGATTATGTATAAATGCATGTTGCTAATAGTAATACAAAATAAATAACAAAATCAAACTATTCTTCGTTGGAAGTAACCAGAAAACAAGGACACCAATAACAGTTAATGGTTTATTTTTGAAGACTGTCTGATGGACACTTGAATCAATAATTTTCAACAAAGCATATTTTTCTGAATCAGAAAACATTGCTTGAAGACGTCTGGTTTGAGAAAAAAGTCAAAATAAAACAAACAAATGAACATGTTGGTCTCCTCAGAGCCAAAATTGCACAGCATAAAAATAAAAACAAAGACAATGATTTGATATAAAAAAATCAGTTTAATAAGTTAAAACCAAATAGGTAAATTGTAGAGGGGAGAATAGAAGGGAAAGAGACCCTGAAATTTTAAAAATAATGATGAAAAATGATGAATTGTAGTAATAATATTCTGCAGGTGGCTGAATATCTGCATTACTATGACTAGATTTGTTAGGCTTATAACTTCGATAAGCACTTTAGTTGGGTGAAACTGTAGTGCCCCCTACACCCTCCTACAAGAAATTGTGAATTCGGAAAAAAAAGAGAGAGAGAGAAAGGGAGAGGTAGAAGGAGAGAGAGAGAGAGAGAGAGAGAGAGAGAGAGAGAAAGGGCAAAGGTAGCAACATCTGGAGAGGTGTCCAGTACATTACTGGGGGAAATAATGTGTGTGTGTGTGTGTGTCTAAATGTGTTTAAGTGGTTGATTTTGTATTTATTTGCTTCCCCACGAAAGCAAAATGTGACACAAGTTTGTTTTTATATGGGAGGAAAACCAGCTCCACAAAATGGAGACCTCTGACAGTAGGCAAAAATACAAATTGCCTTAATATAGAAGAGTTTCTACATTGACTAAGGACAAATTAACTCAAGTGTAGCATCAGAACATATACTACACTTGGATTTTAGTCCAAAGGCCAGATACCTTATTTGTTAAGTTGTTGATTTTATTCTCTTTAACTCCATTACTTTGATCCATTCTATAGCTTTCTTCTTTTTTTTTTAGTCCATGAACATAGAATTTAAAATATTTTTGGTAAAGTAGCAGAAGATAAAACAATGTTGGCAAACAGACAGAAAACTAAAAAGTTAATTTCCTATGCTATTTATACAAAGGTGTATTTGAGCAACAATCTTTTCATTTATATACATTTGTTTGAAGATGATAGAAGGGTCACCGCAAGTGTTGTCATACAAATCTCATGTTCAAAGAATGCAAAGCTGTCATTTGACAAACGCCATGTAAGAATTAACTGATGTTTATGTCTCTTCTCGTACTTTCAGCAAAAAAAAAAAAAAAAAAAAAATGAAACAATGAAAGTGTTCTCGTTCAAACATGTGAAAGACTCATTCTGATCTGCCATTTTCAATATGGACAAAGGATCGCTGTTCAAATACACATTTATATAAATATTTAAAAACATATTTGAGCAAACAAAATACACAACATTTGTCTATTCATCTTTGTATTTAAGTTTTCGTTACAGATTTTTAATGAACATAAAAGATATCAGAAAAAGTGGAAAAATTAAAAAAAAGGATTAATAGACAAAAGCTGTCTACTTATATAACGCAGAGATGTTTTTTTTTTTTTTTTTTAAATATTTGTTGTTTCTGCTCAGTCATACTTTTCTCTGTACTTTACCTTTGCTAAGCTTTTCTTTGTGTCCCAAGTCTTATCATTCAACCAAACAACTGTTGAAATAATTACAACTCAGGAAGGCATAGTAATGTATTATTTATCAGGGAAGGGGAAGCGATTGGGTGTGGGGGCAGGGAAAAAAGAAAAAAAAAATAATGTTTTAAATGATGCACACAGCCAATGCCAATATTAACCTGGAGGGTTTGACATAGGGATGAGGGAGAGAATGTGAGAGGCAATCAGCAGTAATATTTTCTTTCTTTTTTTTTTTTTTTTTTACAAAGAAAAATAATTTAATAGTTTGTAGAAGAAACAAAAACAGTAAATGTCACAATTAATAATGCATTACTGAAAGCTAACAAAAGAAATGGATGTTATGGTGTCGAACTAAATATTTTTTTGTTTGTCAAGTGTGGGTGAAGAATGAGATAAGCAAATAAGAGATGGATGGCAAAATGAATCATAATTTTGGATGGATAAATGATTTGGATGGAGAGAGAAAAAAGGATTTGTTGGAAGTTTTCATTCTTTTATCATCTTTTAATATTAAGCTCTAGTTTTGACTCAAGTCATTTTACGCCCGAGTATGTGTAGGAATTGGACACCTTTCGAATATTGCAAAATTCAAACTGTTTTTTTTTTAAAGGAGGACATAGACTGACCCCAACAAAGCAAGGGGTACTAAAAACTTCTATCTGGTCCAGTCAGTTTCTGGCTCAAACTTTACCAGACAAGCCATTCAACCTGTTTTTGTTTTTATGTTAGTATTGTTTTGATGTAAGCGTGTATGTGTGTGTAAACCATTCATTATCACATAGAATCACACACACACACTTTCTGGTAAAAGCAGCAAAGATCCCACACAGACAGATTTTTCATATGTAGCCACATTTATTATTATTTACAAAATTAGGGAGACGCGAGGGTGCAGTGGTTGCCATATTATACATAGATCTGTTATTGTCAGAATAAATTGTACAAACATTTATCGTCTTGCACTGGGTACAGTAGCAACAGAAAGTCACTTTAAAAGAAAAAAAAAAACTTGCACAGCCATAGAACTTCATTAAAACACTTTTCTTAAATAAATAATATAATATTCATGGGAGAGGAGTTTAAAGTATTTTATATGCCACAAGGTGTAAATACTTTTTTTCCCAGTGGTGTGAAATATAGATAGAAAAACTTTCTTCATTGAAAAATATATGCATATATATATATATATATATATATATATGTTAATTTAAGTTACAAAAAATAAATATTGTCATAAATGTTATTTACTTTCATATAAGATATAATCTTCCGATAGAAATAAATACAATTTTCTTTTTCTTTTTGATATAGTTATTAAAATAATTGTTCACCATATATGGATCAATGATAGTAAAAAAAATATGTGTTTATTGACAATAAGACAGAGATTCCATATATGGACATTGATTGAATCACACTAATGGTGAAAAAAAAATCATTCTATCTGCTAATGTAGTAATATATATATATATATATATATATATATATATATAAATATAAACAAATTTACATGGTTGTGACACTGGACGTGCTAATGTTTCAAACAAATGGTTGGTTAAAACCAGATATCCTTGTTAAGCGACTTAATAAATAGTAGCTTTCCGCACAAGAGCTTCTTTCTTCTGTGTAAAGCAACTATTAATTAAGTTGCCTAATGAGGACTTCTGGTTTTAACCAACCATTTGTCCGAAACATTAGCATGTCCAGTGTCGTGACCATGTAAATTTCATATTAATCAAAATATGCTTTTCTTTTATTAAGCACTTTTAATAACCTTGTTTAATTCATTAGTTATCATTTTTGAATAGCTTTAACCTGGTGTGTGTGCATGTATATATATATATATATATATATATATATATATATATATATATATATATATCTCAGAAGATTGAAGCATGAAACATATGTAATGAATAAACATAATATCTATGACAACATTTATTATCATTTTCCTTTAAACTAAAATATTGAGCATTTCCTTTGTAAAATCCAAAAAAGTTCAAAAGAAATTTATATAGTCTGTCAAGGATTCCTTATGTATTGCAATAAAAATCAATTATGAACATAAATTTATATATTTTTCTTTTTGATAAGATACTGTCAAAATAAGTTCACTTCCTCACTGCAGAATACTTGACACGTCTTCAGTAATTTAAATATATTAGAATTAAACATTGAGTACACATTGTCTAGACATGAAATACTTTTTCAAAGTGTACCATAACGTGCTTATTCATTCAAAGTACATTTCAAATGCATATATACTAACAGGGAGCCCGGGATTGAATGATGGTAAACGAATGTTTCACCCTTCCATATTTTATTATCATCGAAATCAGTGAAATCGCCCATTTTTCAATCAAATCGATTATTTACCTGCTCTAGTAGGGGACCCACTGCAGTGCAGCGGGAGGAACCTTTCATGCCTCTCACAATACTATGTAGTTTACATTGCACTGTAGAGAACTAATTGTTGATTTTATAAAATTATTTTATATAATGACTTGTATTAAAGTTCAGAATGCAGAAGTCAAGTATTATAGTTCAAGTGTGTATTAAACAGAAACATTAATTTTAAATGCCCACCCCTGTCATATCAAAGAATCTACTGTACATTTTATATGTCGGGCTTTTCTGCTTGGGCAATAATAAAATTTCTCAAATGCACTTGTTATGTTAGGATGTATAAAGTGTTCACTTCAGTCAAAATCGCCTGTTCTTCCTTTCATTGGATTGTTTTGCTTATTGACACTTATCGAAGACATTCTGATACAAAATCTAAGAACACTGCGAGGCACATAAAGTACATTTGTGTGAATATACACACACACACACAAAGTTCCTTTTATATAATAATAGAGATACATATTTGAAAAAAGAGAAGGAGAATATGTATTGCTTAAATTAATATTTTCTACAATATACAATTTTTATATATTTGGCCACTGAAAGAGATTAAATTATTTCAATTTGATGATTAGAATAAATAGCCATTTGTCATTACTTTTTTTCATAAATGAATTCATAGTTTATCATGATACACTAATAAAACTGGGTGAATAATTGTGCATTGTTATTTCTTAATTTTCCATTTTCACTCATTGGTTTAAAAACAAAATGCACATCTTGAACATAAGTGAGTGCCGTAACTCATGCAGAATATGCAAATAAGATGAGAGTAGCAAGTATATTTGCATACTAGTTTTAAGCAACTACTTGATCATAATTAGAAGTAGGATTGAAAAAAAAAAAAAATCTCCCACCACTGGAGAAAATAGTTAACGAATTACAAAATTTTATTTGAACATTATAATTAAAAATAATGTCTGCTTTGTTAGCATTCATTTTAGTTGTTTTATAGAATGTGTATAACACAAAAACCTTAGAAAATTAATTACTTTGATTTAGTAATTTTACAAGAAAAGATAAAATGCCACAGTATTGGTAGAGAGAGCTTAAATAATAAAAAAAAGAAACTTTTTTTTTATTATAAACTTTTTATCTTTCCTGAAAAATAATTAGTCTAAACATTTTTAACAATAATAAAAATAATACAAAAAAAAAAAAACTTAAGTAAACTGTTTTAGTAAATAAAATCCATTTAACTTAAAAAAAAATCATCATTAAATTAATGTTTCTTTTTTTTTTCTTTTTGCCTATTATAGGAAAGAAACAAATAAATAAAATAAGCTTTCATAATTGGTTGGTAAACTGGCAGGAATGGACCAGATAAATATATTGCTAGTTGTTGGCATTCCCTCCTCAAACCCCGGGGCTGTGCAAGAGCTAACAATCACTGTGACAAAAAAAAAAAAAAAAAAAAAAATGGAATCAGCAGTTGTATCACAACATCATGGGAAAAATAGAAAGATTTCTTTGTAAGCATTTGAAACCCAATAGCAGGATTTGCAAAGGACGAAAAAACAAAAACCTCACGCATGCATCATTTGTATGCATGGACCTTGTAGTCGTAAGAGTAGGAGGAAATGGTTTGATGGGAGCCAAAACAGTAAATCCTTCGGAGAAAGAAACAAAAGAAAAAAAAATGTTTTTATTTGCTATCAAGTTATTGATGACATAATTCTTTTTTTTTCAAGAAAATTCAAATTTCTTGAAATATATATATATATATATATATATATATATATATATATATATATATATATATATATACATATATATATATATATATATATATATATATATATAAAATTGAGAAAGAGGTCTTTTAATAATTGAAATTTAAAAAAATATATGTATATAATTAAGAAAGAGGTCTCTTAATGTATTTATATATATATATATATATATATATATATATATATATATATACACACATATATAATATATATGATAATATTTAAATAAAGCTCATAAATTATAATTTAACTAATTTGTTTCTCTTCAAACATTAATATTAAAAAATCTTTTTTGTTTACAAATAAGATCTTTTAAAATTTAACTTTAAAACAAAGTGAAGGAAAATGTTCCTTCTTCACTTTAAACATATTGATAAACAAAAAAATGTTTTAAATTTAACATCTCTTTGATGTTACAAACTGAAGTTAGCAGGAGTTGCCACAAAGCTTTAAACAACTTGTCTAAATCTAGAAGAAATCACTAACACTTGTATAACACAAAATTTTCTTTTTGAGTAGAAGAAAGAATGATAATCATGGGTTTAGCAAATAATACTGTCTTTTTATTGACCTGGACATTAACCAATTCTTTGGTTTTATATAGCTGGTATGTTTTTTTTATATTTATAAATATGTTTTATATAGTAATATAGTGCTGGTATGTTTTTTTTATATTTATTGATTAAGAGGTAAGAATGTTTTTTTTTGTTTTTGTATCTCTTATTAACTTTGCCATTCATTTCTGCTACTCAGTTTAATTTCTTTAAACACCACTTATATTATCTTCTACCCTCCATTGGAAAAAAAGAAAAATGATTCATTTATAAAATGCAACTGAAGAGAACTATTCTGATTTGTTTGTTGGTCTTTGCAACTTTATAACCTAAACAAATGGCAAAAAACAAAACAAAAAAAAAAACCAGTGCAAAGATGTCGGAGTTTATTTTCTTAAATGCATCCATGCATCTAAGAAAGAGGCTCTGTCCATTAGTTTGAAATGGTATTTTCAGCGTGAAATGTGCAGATTCAATGGACACATCTTAAGAATCTTTTTTTTCTTTAATTTTCATTTCAAGTCATGAAGGATTTTGAAGAGTTTTAGCCAGGTTTAAAATGCTTGGACCCTGACCCACACGGCAAGCCCAAACACTTGCACTGCCTCCTCACCTTATCTTGGGTGAACAAGTACACAAAACTCGAAGAGAGGGCGCACGGGTGACCAATCGCCTGCCAACAGAACCAAAATGATACATGAATCAAATCCCATTAAAGGGTTTTTGGTTTTTTAATTTTCAGTTCTTTGGTTTCATTGTCAATAACGCAATGGATGAAGATATGGAAGTCGGTTTTGTTGGTTCAAGGTTCAATGACAATGTCTTCCATTGTCCACTGTTTCACCTAGGAAGCTGGGCGGCTGTTTTCAGCTGGTGTACTCGACCGTGATCCCGAATGTGGAGAATGTGCAGAGGCGACCGAGTTATTAGGACTGGGGGACGGCTGTGGAGTTAGTATCGGTGTGTCTTGAGATGGTATCCGAGATGCCGAGACTGGTGGAGGAAGAGGTGGCACGTTGGGCCTTTGTGAAAGTTGTGGCGTTGTGGCAGGTGTAGAAGTAGATATGGGAGGAGGAGGAGAAGGTCTTACAGAAGATGACAGCTGAGGTGTAACAAGTTGAGGTTTGCTCTCACGCCCTTCACCACTAGTTGATGTTGTACCAGGATTCTTGCCACATACGTGATGGTGTTGTTCCCAATCTTTGTGTTGACAGAAAGAGCCACAATATCGTGCAGTGTTGCAGCCACTGCAGGTTTCACTGGCTTTTCGTCCACAGTTCCAACAGCTCTGTAAAAATCAAAATAAAAGTAACATTGGTTTAGAAGAAAACTAATTTTGATTTTAAACAAAAATATACATTTAAGCATTCTCAGAAAAATACAAACTTCTTTAATGGGTTTATAGATGTAATGGAAATTATCTTCAGGTGGACTAACTTGAGCTAAATAATTGCCGACGGGAAGGAATATCTGTATCACACTTTACACAGGGCATCAGCAGAAACAACACTGATCTTAAGCAAAGAAACCTGCATTTTTATTTGAAGCAGAACATTCTAACATTTTATTTATAAAATTTACTATACCTTCCTGTCTGCCTTCATTTTTTTTTTCAAAGTGCATCTCTTCTGAGATTATCATTATTCCAAGATTGAGCATATTTTATGGCCGGGCAATGCTGAGCGCCCCTGCTAGTAAATACTATTACAGTTATAAGTATATTTTTTGCTAATGAATCATAAAAGTCAAAAGCCACTCGAGGATAAGGATTAATGAGATGGAATGATTCTCAGTTGAAAGATGAAGAATATTACAAGAGGATTAAAATTAGTTCTTTCCATTAATTGCTTTTAATTATGGGGTATGGTTTATGAGATGTATATACTGATATTGGATTTAAAAACGACCATATTGTAATCTGTAGGGAAGCACTACCATAGTAATGTGTTCCAAAGATAGGAATTCATTGCATAGAAATTTCATCTGACACTATGAAGAAAGTAAATTTTTTTTCATTGTGGTAACAAAACAAGTTAATATCTGTAGTAGCTTGTTGTAGAAGTCTGATTGAATGACAAAAGCGACACTGATTGGCTTCTCTCCCACTCAAGTGAAAAATCTAACCTATTTCATTCCTATGTGCTGAGATGTCTATATAATATTTTTGTGTTGTTCACTAGTTAGAAATGCTCTTCTCTTTTTTTGTTGTTTTCATGTTGTGCAACGAAAGAAGTGTTTTTACATTTCAATCTGTTAATCATTTAGAGATTAAACTGCACAACAATTGCACAAAACAATGGCTATAATAGGAAACTTCTTACGAAACTTGCATAAATTAAAATATCATATTTAAAAATGATTTGCTAGTGTATATAAATATATATATATATATATATATATATATATATATATATATATATATATATATATATAGTCGGTCATGTATGCAGATCATGTTAAAATCACATGATCACTCTCAACCTTCTTGAATGACATTTATTCTTTGTATAAATGTTAATATTCTAGCAACAGTTCATGTTGGCTGAGCGATTTGTTCCTTGTTAATAGAGTCAGAGATAACTTTATAGCCAGGTTCAAATCTCTCGACCGCCAGTAATCCTGACTCCCTGCAATGATGATTCCCAAAAAGATGAAACACTAGTTTTTGTAGGTATTAAAAATAATTATATATATATATATATATATATATATATATATATATATATATATATATATATATATATATAAGAAACCCTTTTAAAAATAACAGAATTCCTTGCTCTATTTTTTATTTTACCTTTTGTTTTTTTTTCAATTTTTATAATAATGGTGCTGGGGTCGTATTCATTTCTAAACTAATTACCTATCAATATATAAGCTTTAAATTGTAGGCCTTTACTAGTACCAAAAATATTTAATTGGTTTTTATCAACATTGAAATGTGGATTGTAGACAGAAGATATATTTTATGGAGTAAGCTGACATAACTATTTCTGGAATATGGACTTATCTGGGGATTATAGAAATTGCAGTGATTATTGTTGCTAAATGATCTTGGCTTCTATTCGCTTGAGAGAATAAAGAAAGTAATTTGGTAAAAGCCTTTTGAGTTTACCAGCAGATAAACTATGAATCCATAATTCTTCATACTGAAAACACATCACACTGATTAACAAGGTCCACCTTCTTAAAGTTTCTTTATGATCAGTGAATAAGCATTTTATTTGCTAAACAGAATAATAAAACTCATGTACATTGAAATGTTAGAAATATAACTGGAAAGATTTGACAAGGCTGCATTTTGCACGTACTAACCGCAAGAATAGTTGCAACTTATTTGTAGGTGTTGTGGAACTGCAGCACTATTAATTTTCACTCTATTTATACTTATACAATATATTTTATATGATAACTAATACTATTTAAATAAACCTGAGAGAATTGGGAGCGTGTTCTCTATGTAGTAATTATCCCTTGCACCGATAAGCCTAACCCTAACTTCAGAAGTTATCATTTGATGAAGGCTTTGTTGGAGGAGCAGCTGTTGTATTCAAAGAATTACCTTGTTTATTTAGTTTGAGTAAAATTGTAAAAATGTCAAGTTTAATGAAACATAAACCAAAAACTAAGTTAATTTTTATAACAATTTTAATCAAAACACCTGAAAATAATTAACGACTACTTTACTATAAAAAAATCACAACAGAAAGGTATTAATGGTAATTTGTGTATTTTACACAATGACAGCAATTTAGCAATATTCACAAGTTATTTAAGCCTTATACAAAATAATCATCTAATCAGTAACTTCATTATTTTAAAGATTGAGAAATCATATTTGTGGATTGTAAATAAGCAGAATTGATCATAATCACATTAGTTAATGAAATGTCTTGCGTGTGTAGTGGCGAAAGGGTGTGAGCTCAAAAGATAGAGAAAATAGATTGCTGTGGCCCGATATATATCTAAGCAAACATTTTTCTTATTTTTAAAGTTAAAATTGCAATTATCAAGACCAGAATATTTCATTAACATTTAAAGATGGAAAGATGGATATATCTTCTTTCTTAATAACTTGTCATGTTAAATCCAGCTGTAAAGTTGTGAGGAAAGGGAATTTGTTAGAGGAATAATAAAACAAATATTTGACTAATGTTGAAAGGAAGGATGAGGAAAATTACACTAGTTTAATGGTAATAAGAATGTTTTGTTCACCAGCAACTCTAGCCCTATTTTGTTAGGTGATAACAATTGGAAGACGTAGGAAGAATCTTCTTGTCATATACCTCACTTGAATCCTCTTGATGGTTGATCGTTGACAAGACTTCATCATGAGCCTGTTTTCGAGCTTCCACTAGGGCACGATCCATCTTCTGTCGCTCGTTGGCCACAAGTTCATTAGCCTTTTGTTCAACAGCAGACACAGCCTTTTGTAATTCCAGCATGGCTTGTCGTTTCACTTCGGTCACAGCTTCCTCTGGAGTAAAGAAAAAAAGAAAATTAATTTAAACTTGCTTTTATTTACAGTGAAAAACAAAAATAACAGCAAAGTGTTGGAGTCCAAAAAAAAAAAAGTTAAGGCAAATAGAAAAAGAATAGGAATTTACCTTCAGCATGCCGCCGCATCCATAGAGACAATTCTTCTCGATCTCGGATGCTTCGTTCTTGTAACACAGACAGGGCTCGTTTTGTTTTGTTCACCATTCCAATAATACAATGTAACATCTGGAGAGGAACAAAAATTATATAAATTCAGTTAAAACACACACACACATATATATATATATATATATATATATATATATATATATACACACACACACACAAAATTTTAACATAATGAACTTTAAAAAATATATGTGAAAATCTTTTAGGACTTAAGGTAGTTTCTATTTGATTCTTTCCCTGTTTAATTTTATTTTTTCTTCATTCTTTTTTGTGTCTCCACCACCATATTTCCATTTCAATTTTTTTTTATTGTAATTATACCTCAATTTAGTTCTATTGAGCAAGATATGAAACTGGCTCTTTCATTTTTCATTTTTTAAATTCATTATGGTAAAATTTGATCTTTATATAGCTATTATAAAGTTCTGTACACCCAAACATATTGAAGCTTGCCCTTAAGACTTGCATTACACATCCATCATATATATATATATATATATATATATATATACATACATACATATATATATAATATCTGTTAATGTGTAAGTGCATGTGTCACCACACATCAGTTTTCAGCAAGCAGTTTCAAGCAAAACAATGACATATCACGTTACTAGAGTCTGCAGATGTTTGAGTTTGGTTTTTCATGTTTTCATGATTCAAATATTTCTGATTTACATGAAATTTGAACCATAGGTATTAGACAAGATTCTATGTATTTCAATTCTTTCGGAATATATTAAGACCCCTAATGGTGTGGGTAAAGCTTTAAACCCAAATTTTAAACATTTTATTTTTAAGAATTAAAACCATTTAAGGGATTTTGATCACAGTTGGAATAAGGATTCTAAACACAAACTTTAGCATCATCTGTTTTGATTTTAATCTTTGTTAGGAGGGATAAAAGTGGTGTAAAACTATTGTTTGATGAATTCATTGTATTATTAATAAGAACTTTCTGAAAGTCACAATCAATACAAGGTCTGGATTTTACTATAACATAAAATTTTAGTATAAATAGAAAATAATTTCAGACTCGAGACAATCTATACGTGTTACATAATTTTTATTGCTTCAAAAATATAATAAATCTTCTTCTGATGATATTTTTAGAAGTTAAATCTAATTTGCAAAAATAGGAATAAAACCTAAGAACATTCTCGTGAATTTAAAGATTTGAACAAGCTCACCGTTTCAACATGTTTCCAGTTGTCATCTAAGCGATCAAATGGAGGTTCAAATGGGTCATTTCTGGAAAAACCTATAATGAAAATTTGTTTAAAATGTACAGTTTAACATGATCATATATAATAGAATCTTTAAGTTATGAAATTGTTCTAGAGTTTTCAAATGTTAAAAGCTCGACAAATGAAGAAAGCATAAAACTGAGCATGAAAAGTTTGAAATGGCTGAAAAGAAAAATGAAAATCAACTTTATGATTAATCAAACTTGTATAGACAATTTTTTTTTTAAATAATCCAATTACTATTGCCATTCTAGTAGTTATAAACTATTATACATCAAGTGCATTTCTATAAGAAATAAGTAGGTTTATTTATCATTTGATAACAGTATAATACCACCATATTGTTTGTGTCTAAAATAAATTGTAGCAACACAAACATCATATTTAACATTTAGATGCACAAACAATAAAGAATAAGATTCAGTTATTAAAATAGTGGATATTTTGTGTTATTATAGTTTAAATAACGTGAGTGTATTGAGTAAAATTCATACAAAAGAAAATTATTTCTTATTATATTATTAAGTGTTTCCGCCCTTATCACAGCTAATGCTTACCAAACCCATGCATGATAGGTGAAAAAGCATGAAGTTGAAACCATATAAACACATGTAAATGTATTTTAAACGATTATACAGTATCTAAGCACTCTTCTTATCCTTGCCACACACGTTTGTAAGATTTAGTCATTTAAAAATATTTTAAATTTTATTAGAATTGTAACTGCACAGAATTGCAAAGACTACAATCGAAAATGTATACATTACTTAAATTTTTTTTTTTTTTACTATTTCGTTCTATTAAAGTAATAAATTTTCAAATTTTATTTTATTTTTTTGAAAATGCCATAATATAATGAAAATCTGCAATATAAAATGTTTCCTTAAGGCATGAAAAGTGAACTGCAATATAATGAGGGACCACTGTATTTAAATATGAGATGCTTTTTTTCACAGTACGATTTTAAAGAAACGAGATCATTATTCCACCTTCTCATATTATTTCTAATAAATTGAACTGTAATTTTAAAATGACTATCCACAAAAATTAACAACTTACTGTAATTAGGATAATGTCTGTCGCGGTCTCTTTCACGTTCCAAACGTTCTCTTTCGGCTCTTTCCTGCTCTAACCGTTCACGCTCTCGCAGTTCTCGTGACAAACTTATGTCTCCAAGCCGTATTGGTCCTCCAGAGTTTAAATTCAACACCCCATTTGGGCTCACGCGACTGCCTCCTAACGGACTCATTGTGTGATGCCTTTTGGTTGGATGAAGATTATCGATGTGGGGGTCAATGCCATTCTCTTTGGCTGGTCTGTAAAGAAAAACAATATGGAAACAGTCAGCTTTCACTTTTAACAGTAACAACATATTAAATTTAAAAAAAAAAGCAAATGAAAACAAATTAACCTTAGTGAGCAGTTTTATTGATTTGGCACAAATTGATTTTCTATAGAAACTTCTAATTTTTTTACATGTTGCTTTGAAAACAGTATTTGTGCAGTGTATGAATCGGATGTCGTTGCTGATGCATATTACAAACCAGATTTCTTGTAAATATCCAGTATGGTTGGACCAACAAGGGCAGATACTTGTGCGTCTATGTTACCATGCTGAAATAATGTTATTATTTAGAAAGCCACTTTTTACATGGGGAAGGGAGGGTATTTTGTAACTATTCTGTACTTTTACCTAACAATTTAATTAACAAAAATAATGTAAAAATTGAATTTAACTTTAAAATATTATTAAAAAAAGCAAAACAATTTGAATGGATTTCTGAGCACTTTTAACAACACTCAACACATTCCGACAGCTATGTCAGGTGTCGGTCAAGCCCAAGCGGGCATTTACTAGGAATCTGGTTTGTAATATGCACAATTACTGACTTCTGGTTTGTACAATGCACCAGCACCTTGACAATTATAAATTATATTTCATCAATATTGTATATGCATAATCCATAAATGAAAAATGTTACAGGATTTGGAGCGTAATGTTTTCTTTTTAATTTTTTAGTTTAAATCAGCAATAGAGATGCAATTAATTACTTACCGGTCAGGTGACCGTCTCTTGCCATTTTCATTCAAGTCAGATGAGAGGGAGTCGTGTGATTCAACGGGTGAATTAGAAGTGTCAAAGAGGATGTGTTCGTTTTGAGCTAAATATTGCTGAGGGGTCTGTTTGGCCATGCGAGCACAGTGCAACAATTCACGTTGAAGTAAAGGAAGGTTGGCCTGAAAAGAAAAAGAACAAAAACATTCACAATATGTATAAGAGTGGTGGTGGTGGGAATCTGTTTTCCATTAATCAGTTAATTGATGAACTGTAAGGGAAAAATGTAAAGATTTCCATTCTTTAAAAAGTCGCCATGACACTTGAAATGAGTTAAAAACATTTTTGAATCAAGGGAGGTAACTTATTAAAAACAATTTCATAGAGTAGTTTACTAGATTTGAATGTAGCTTATTTTCTTATGAATTCTAATTTTATGCTACTTTTTTTAAGAATTTTAAATTATGCAGACGTGAATATTTCAGCAATGGATGGGGATGATCTGTTAGCACTACACAATCATAATTAGAATAGACTTTATAAATATTTTTCAGATAAATTTCTTTCTAAAAATATTTTACTTACCTTAAGAAATGGTATGACAAATGGTCGAAGAGGAAAGTTAGTGGCTTCTTGTAATTTGGAATGGAACTCCTCAATGGAAAGATGTGAGTTCTGTAAAGACAGAAATTGAAGATTTATTACAAAAGTACTGCATGAGATGAGAAAATATTTGGTGCTTGTTAAGATT
This sequence comes from Euprymna scolopes, assembly GCF_053919585.1. Taxonomy (NCBI): domain Eukaryota; kingdom Metazoa; phylum Mollusca; class Cephalopoda; order Sepiida; family Sepiolidae; genus Euprymna; species Euprymna scolopes. The sequence continues at coordinate 140,590,931 of NC_136482.1, forward strand.
GAGTTGACAGATCTATTTTTTTAAATGTCGTTTTAAACAAAAACAAAAACAATATTTTGTACTTAATTGCCATATCGAAAAGAGTAATATATCCAAAAATTACGAAAATTCATTGAGTAGAAAATTATTTATAACTAAAAGTAATTTTTATAGATGTTATAAAGTAGACGGTGAACAGGTCACACACAGAGGAAAACAAAATTTAGATTATACTGTAATGGCTTCCAACATTTGTAGCCTATGGCGTAGACTGTTTTTCTTTTTACTAAAAACACAATAACAGGTGTTCTACTCGATGAATTTTCGTAACTTTTGGATATATTACTATTTTCGACATGACAATTAAGAACATAATATTGTTTTTGCTTGAAACGGCATATTCAAAAAAATCAATCTGTTGACCCTATCTTAACATAGCACCAAATTTTTTTTTTAAATATTACTTTTGTATATCTTTTCCATTAATAAAAAATAGCAGACAACCTCTTATATAGACTATATTACCTTGTTCTCTTTTCTTTCATTTTCAAAACAAATGAGTTGACAGAGTAAGATGTCAAAAGTGACTAAGTCATAAAATATAAATTTATTAATAATAGATTTAGTTTAAAAGATTAAGTTATAATCAGCTAACATACTTCCTAACTTTCGATGTGCCTGATACTGGAGATGGTGACAAGGCAAATCAGTTCCTTCACTTTTATTGTTCCTTGCTATTTCCAATCTGAAGCAATTTATTGAAATAAAATATAAGAAAAGGGCATTATTGAAGAATACACAATAAAATTGTTCAAAGTTTCGTCTAAAAGGTGTTTCATTACTGTTTTGATGATACACAGTTGCATGACTTGCATTGCTTCATAAACTAAATAATTTATTACTTAAGAATTTAAAACATGTTTTTGATGATTTTTTTTTTTTAAGTGAAAAAAGTGTTTTCAATAATGCATAATTAAAATTTTTAAACATGTTTTCAATGATTCTTAAAATAAGATGGAAAAAACTTTTCAATGATTATTAAATAAAAAAAAAAAAGACTGATCGGAAAAATGTAATAAAAAGAGTATACGCACAGGGGAGATATATGCATAAGGGAAAAAAGTGAACGACACTGATTTGCCTTGTCATCGCTTTGGGTAGCAGACACACCGAAAGTTAGGAAATACATTAGCTGACTATTACCAAAGGTTAAAAAAAAATTCTGTTCCTTGTAGTGAGATATTTTCACCATGTCTAACAAAACTGCATGATTTATAGCAGGATATCCAGGCCTAACACTGCATAATGATAGCTCAGTTCTCATCTCAATTTCTATATATATTTTAGTCTTTTCCAAGTAGATAATCTCTTGTAGGTTCAATATTTGTTTTAGATGATAATTTATATTAGTTGGACGACTGTTCTAATTTTCTATGTTATTCTCACGTTTTGGTCAATATAACCTCCAACCTTCTCCAGATGCATTTTGTTGAACTTAAGAATCCAAGTATTGGCGATACTAACTAGAAATACAATAAAAATTACTCACAACTTCAGCCCGGTTTGCTGACAGAACTAGAACAATTTAATTCTGTGGATTAAATAAATTTTGTGTAGATTCCAGAGTTCAACAAGATGCACTTGAAGGTAAGAGGTCACATTAGCCAAAATGTTGAAAGAATAACATCCAAGATGAGAATAATCCAACTTCTTACAATAAAAGTAAATAAAAATTAGAATAACTAGGGTTTCTATTCTGATAGAAAATGAGTTGTATAGCAATGCAGTTTAAGACTTTTCATTCGTTAGAGTCAGCATTTCTTACCATTCTCCCAATTCACAAGATGGTTCAATTTGATAAAAGACAACATCAAACATTTGTTTAAATAAAAAATCATATGACAGTGTCAAGTTTTAAACCTATTTTATTATGAACAAAGTCTTTAGAAATCTGTGCAAAACACATGTACAAGATGGAGTTAGAAGATAGTAAGTTAGTTAAATAAGTAAAATAAATTAAAAAAAATAAAAAATAAGTTGAGCAATAATTTTTAGAAAAATAAGCTGAATATTAATGTATAAAGCAATGACCAATATTCTTAAGTGTTTCATTTTCCCCAATATTTTTTTTACATTACAAAAGCTAATGATCTGATTGGTTGACATTAACAGCATGTATTGCTGCTGCTGTTGAAAGTCTACCTTGTTAGCCAATCAGATCCATGAAGTAAAAAGAAAAGAAAAAAGGGAAAGCCCTGTTAACAGTTGAACCAATTGTGCTGTAAACAGATGTTGAGCAGATGTACAAGTGGATGGCATTAATAAGAAGTTCTGCAGAGAGAGAGAGAGAGAGAGAGAGAGAGAGAGAGAGAGAGAGAGAGAGAGGTGGGGGTATAAAATGAGAAAAAGAAAAAAAAAACAGCTGTCCTCTATACTGCTTAAGTTATTTACTTAAAGTTTGAACGAACAGCAAAGTTTTACAATTAGAATTGATAGCAAAGAAAATAATATAGATTTAAAGAGAGAGAAAAAATGTCAAAAATAAGTTGTTTGTCTAAACATTATACAACCCCAAATATTTGCCGATTTACTTCTGACATAAAGACTCAAAACCATTCCTCTAAAGTGTAGTATCTGTTTTGATACCACACTTCACCTGTTCTATGCTCGGTCAATAAGAAAAACCCTGCTAAACTGACACAATTTTTATTTTTTATTTCAATGCAGACTTCACTTTGTTGAGGAAATGGATACATAAATAACAATAAACAAATAAATAAAACTGCCCTGCCCATCTATAATACATGTGGGAGAGAGAGATGGGGGGAGGAAGCAACGTTCTACAAGTGTTTTCATTACCAACTTCCATTCCAAGAAATTATTTTTATGCTTAACATTAAGAAATAAAGCAGACTGTCTATTTTGAATTTGATATGATACTTTATCTTGCATAAAGTTGTAAAGGAGAGGTTATGTTAATAAAATACAAGTAAACAATTTTTATTTTATAGATTTGACAAGTTGATGTTTCTTTTTAATGGAACAACCTGTGGGAAAATATTATGAAATGTACACAATTGAGGGCAAAAATTAAGTCTACATCTGTTTCTTCTTCCATTTATCAATGCCAACATCCCAATTAATAAATGCCAGAGCTTGAAAGTTTTAACATATGTGGAAAAGGATGTGAAGAGAGAGAAAGAGAGAGAGAAAGAGAGCGCAAAAAGGATTTGAAATAGTTTACAAATATTAATCAGATAGCTAATAGATTCTACACATCTATCGTGGAACCAAATCTGGATAAATGCAAAACAACCCTAATGTTTGTCTTAGTTTTTTTGTATAGTCCGAACAATAGGATAGATTTTATTAGTTTCAAGAAAAAACAAAAACAAATGTGGATTCTACAATTAATCCTATAATTACAATCTTGTAAAAATTTTCAATTTACAAGGTGACTGGAAGTGACACATAAATATGAAGGAAATATATATGCACACCAAATATGCGTAAAAGTTTTGTGGTGTGGTAGGGCTTGAGTCTAAAAAAACTTTAAAAAAAACTTGATTTTATATATGTCTTTACTTATATACGAACGGCATTTTGCGTGTGTGTGTGCATTAATATTACTAGTATTAGAATATATTTCAAAGTGATGTTTAGGTTTGGAGAAATGTGTTTTCATTTTGTTAAAAAGAAACGAATTGGACAAAACCATTACTTCTTTTTATGGTGGGGTGGGGGTGTCTGGATATCTATATATCTATAAAAGTGAATGTGTCTGTGTGTCTGTGTACATTTCCCTATGCAATAACTCTGTCAATTTTAAGTCTACAGACTCTAAATTTGATATACAGGGTACTTAGATTTGGGAAAATCTTTGTAATCAGTTTTCGGCCAGAAATTTGGCTGTTAAGGGGTCAAAGTTCAACGATTTGACCTTTGAGAACTCTACCAAACTCCTCCGTCAATTTTGGGTATAAACAATTGAAATTTTAGATATAGGTTCCTTGGGCATGGATCTAACTTAATAACTTGATTTGAGCCCCAAACAATAAATCTTAAGGGGCCATAATAGGGGTCAAAGTAAAAAAAAAATTTGACCTCTGCGGTCTCTACCAAATTACTCAGACAATTTCTGGTCTAAACATTTGAAATTTTACATAAAGGGTACTCAAAGATAGGGAAAGTTTTTTAATCGGTTTGGGTCGAAAACTTTTAGTTACTAATATATGTATGTATGTATGTATGTATGTATGCCTAAAACTTTTGACTTTTGATTTTTACAAGATCAGTATCGTTTTGAAGTTCGACCTTTCAGATGACCAATATCAAAAAATTGGCTAAAAACATTAATATCTTCACCTTCAACTGGACACTTTTCTACAGTGGATGTCGCTTTTTTCACCGATATTTTTGAAAGTCATCCTCTCCTTTCGATTATCTAGCCTTAATTAAAACATAGATCACTTCCGGTGTGGTGGTGGTCATAACAGCAAAGACATCAGGTTTTTTTCACCCGTTCTTTTCCTCCTTCATGGTACAGGTTCGAGCCTGCCTTCCAACTACCACTTTTTTTTTTCTTTTGCTCAACACACACATCCAAACACCCGGGCAACGCCGAGCTGAAATGCTAGTATATAATATATTCAGGAATGAGATCTTTTTAAAAGATATTCCATTCTATTATTAGATAGGTATCCAATTAGTTTTTTTTTTAAATATTGAATATCAACTGTTCGTAGCCTCGTAGGAGATGTCCTTTTCTCTTCCTTGCAACCTCTATCTCACAGAAGAGATGTTGCGAGTTTGTCTCTGATGTATCGTTATTTTCATGGAAAGTGTTCGAATGAGCTTCAATCTATGGTCCCCCCTCGCAAAACTTTCACAAGAAACACTCGTCTAGCTGTAAACACTATCAATAATTCCCCCCACTATTTATCTGCGCCTAAACCTAAACGTAGATTCCATGAACAAAGCTTCTTTCTTAGAACTGCACGCCAGTGGAATTGTCTTCTGTTTTCCTGCTTTCCAGCTGACTACAATATGGTTGTCTTCAAGTCTAACGTAAATAAGTTCTTGATGAGCCGTTCCATGTAAGTTATCAAATTTAACAAATTTTCATTACTAATGATTATTATATTGTCCAATTTCTACTGTACACTCTTTAACCCTTATCCTTGAGTGGCCTCTTGGCCTTGATAATGTGTTCATACCTATGAAAAAAAAAAAAAAAAAAAAAAAAAAAAAAGAAAAAGTCCAATGTGAACAAGTTCTAATTGAACCGTCCCCCTAAGTAATCCAAGTTACAAAATTCCCACTGTTTACTATGCTAAAATCTCAATGACTAATGTATACCTATTAACCCTTATCCTCGAGTGGCCTCTGGGCCTTGATAAGTGGTGACACCATGTAAAAAAAAAAAAAAAAAAAAAAAAAAAAAAAATCAACTGTTCATCAATATAAGCAAGCCAGACGTTGTACACAGTAATATAAACAGATAAACGACATGATAATACAACTTATTTTCTATTCAGAATGAACCTGTTCTCTCCTCACATGTTCTGCTTGTAGGATATGGGTTCTTTCAACCAAAACACACAGACTTCATTCAATAAATAAGTACTCATCTTCATTGTGAGCCGAGCACTTAAGGTACAAGATTATTAGTCTCTCACACCCAACTGAGTAACCGTGCAACATTGTCAGATTACAAAAAAAAAAAAAAAAAAAAAAGATTGCTGCTAATTGACAACTTACATCAATGCTCTACAAATTGTTCTCTATTCTAATTGACTGAATATTTCCTGAAAATACTTTTATCTCTCTCTCTCAGTACACTTGGAATGGTTTAACATTGAAAAATGTGTCTGGCAATCATTTGCTTGTTTGGTGACAATAGGATTAAAACTCAGCAGAGTGGATTCCATAATTCATGATGATATCCATTAACTAATCAGCCCCCTCCACACACGCACACTAATAATTGATTCACTCCAACACACTTTTAAAATAAATGGTACTTCTTCAGTTTATGAACCGTGCTGAAATAATGTTATTATTTAGAAACTAATTCATAAGATGGAGGGGGACTTTATTAACTATTCTGTACTTTCATCTGACAATTTAATAAGCAAAAGATACCAAAACAATTGAATTTAACTTGAAAATCTTATGTAACAAAAATAGCATGGTCTGTAAACAGCAGAAGTACCAAATAAATAAAAGAATGTTTTGTTTATAAAAGAAAAGTCAATAAAACTATCAATCCAACATCTATAATATAAATCTCACCTTTCTATTTAAATGTATGTATGTAGGTAGGTATGTATGTATGTATGTATGTATGTATGTAGGTATGTAGGTATATATGTTTGTACGGCTGCTTAAAACTTTCGACAGAGGCAACGGTCTATAGTTTTGGGATGAGGTGATTTCATTATGGATTTCGTTTTTCGGACTCACTTCCTCATCTTCGGTGTTTTTTCCACTATGTTTCGGCCGTATCATCCTTTGGCCTTCTTCAGGTGTATCTCGACCCGAGTTCGAGATACACCTGAAGAAGACTGAAGGATGATACGGCCGAACCGTAGTGAAAAAAACACCGAAGATGAGGAAGAGAGTCCGAAAAACGAAATTCATAAAGAGGCACGGATTTTCACGTGATCGATATCGTTTTGAAGCTCGAGTTTTCAGATGACAACTATTAAAAAATTGGCTAAAAACATTAATTCCTTCGCCCTCAACTGGGCACTTTTCTATAAGGAGGGGTCGCTTTTTCACTAATATTTTTTAAAGTCTCCCTCTCTTTTTGATTGACTAGCCTTAATTTAAACTTACGTCACTTCTGGTTTGGCGACAGGTGAAACAGCAAAGATGTCATGATTTGTTTTTCACATTCTTTTCCTCCTTCACGATATAGGTTCGAGCCTGCCTGCCTACTACCAATTTTTTTTTTTTTTTTTTCTCAACACACACCTCCAAACACCCGGGCAATGCCGGGCACCCAGGCTGGTTTAATTATAATAGACTACTAGTATAAGACAGACAGAAATGATAGTCTGTTTTAGGAATGAAGTAGGTAATGGTAGACTTCTTGAACCACATCACTTTGCTCAATCAATTGTACTTTACTTACACGTGTTTATAATTCCGTTTCATTACATAATTTTGTTTATGAATGGCTTTTCAAATTTGAATATTTAAATGAACATGTGTTAATCATAAATTTACAAGGAGAGAGAGTGAGAATATTTTCGATGTTCGCATTCTGAAAAGTCATTGGTCAGCTGAAGAAAGTGGGTGAGGGACACACACACACACACACACACACACACACACACACATAGTTGATAGAGTACTCCTGGGAAGAAGCCAACATTTATTTTCTCAGAATAAATGTGTTCATCTTTGAAATACATCAAATCCTCCACCCCCTAACTTCCTGAACGAAGCAATGCCAATGTTTGTGCAATGCCCATATTTTCAGATGGACAGAAAACATGCCAAAAATAGCATCGATACAAGTACAAAATTGGCCGGGTTCTTAAGATATCGCCCTCCCCTCAGCAAATAAACCATGTCTGTGCATTTTTTTTTTTTTTGTGCCAACAATAACAACAGATCTTAATGAGTTTTTAGAAGAAAATCTATTTTTGAGTAATGATTAATGGATCTATAGGTTGTTGGTAGTTCCAACTCTGAAGGTTTGAGAAGATATCTTCTTTATAATAGCGTGCACAATCATTTTTTTTTTTTAATATTTTATTCAACATGAATAATTTTACAAAAAATCAATCAATAAATCAAAGTTAGAATAAAAATTCTTGGTAACTAATCAATGACAAAGAGTTGTAACTATTACCTTACTTCCATTAGAAGCATAATTTCCTCTCCCTTAGAATATATTATATAAAGAAAAAATGTCTGTATGTCTATCTTAAACTCAGAAAATACCACAGATATACTTAGAAACTTTACACATTCTGATTTAGTATGACCTCAAGCAGATCATGATTAGGGCTGTGATAACAGCATATTCTTTACATTGTTTTGACTCTCGAGTATATATCTGACACAGTTAGACTCGGCTAATCAAACGAGAACCACACAACGGATATATATATTTTCAAGAGTCAAAACAATGACAAGAATATCCTGTTGTCACAGCCCTAATTATGATAAAGAACATTACTGTAATATTGATTCATTCATATCACCAGGGAGCAAATTAGCGACTGTAGATTTAAAAGAAATATGTTCTTTCATATTAAAAAAAAAATCAGGAAATCACACTATAAATAGATTGTAAAGTTATTTGCCCTGAACCAATTAACATTGAATATTACAGAAATTAAACATCTATTTAATTATAAAACGCTGTGGACTGTCCAGGCGCCCTTTATTGCTTGCTTGCATCTTATCTTTAATGATCAGGTGATTTTTAAAAAAAGGATGACAGGTGTGTGTGTGTGTGTGTGTGTGTGTGTGTGTGTGTGTGTGTGTATATATATATATATATATATATATGCATATAGGTATGGCTCAGAGGGTAAGGAAAAAGAAAAAGGGTGGAGAGTTGTATGTTTTGGTTTCAATTCTAGCTGATGGCACTCAAGTCATATATATATATATATATATTTTTTTAGTTTTGATCTCACTATATAATAATAATCGATAGAGAATAATAAATATATAATCTGCATAAATTAAAATATCATATTTAAGCATATCTTATGACCAAGAAATGCTGGGTAGCTTGCTAGTATAAGAATAAAAATGTTAATATAAGAAACAGAAGTACACAGGAGTCCTTATTCATTCTTGACCAATGTATTGGCAGATTGAATCGGCTTTTTCCAAAGGAAGCTGACTTAACTTGCTCAGAGTGAATGCTGTACAAGTAATATATATGCATTTTATTCTTAAACTTCAATTCAAAGTCACATTTACTAAATATTAACTTGCATTTGCAAGTTAATATTTTAATTTATGAAATAATATTTTGTCTTTCAAGAATTACAATTTTGACAATGGTGAGGTGTCGGATGTAATAAAGGAAAGTGAATGTTTTCAATTTCTTTGATATTGTACTTTGAAGTATCTTTAGTTGCAGTTGTTTTGTGGCTTTGGTTTTTATCAACGGCTACTTTCAGAGGATAACAAGCCTATATTTCTACTACTCTTCTAACAACTCCTTTATCACAAAAACGATATTTGTCTATAAAGCATATGTCTGCAAAAGAAAATAATCTACAAGAATTGATACGCCGTTCAAGAAAGACACCAAACCAATTTAAGGATGCTTATTTGTGTCTGTTGTAGACACTTGATGAAAAAGTGAATGAATGAAAGATAAATAAAATGAAATCAGACACGCCAAATGGGAAACAAAAAAAATATATATATATAAACCTTCTTTATTTAGTTGTCAATCATTTGGTTATAGTCAGCAAACATACTTCCTATTATCCAACATAAGGCTACCGGAAGCAGTGACAAGGCAAATCAGTTCCTTCGCTTTTTCTCTACATCTTCCCTGTGCATGTACTTTTTTTTATGACGTTTTTCCAATCTTTATTTTTTATTTAATAATCATTGAAAAGTTGTTTTTTTTCAGTCTTATTTCAATTAATAACTATTGAAATTGATTTTTTTAAGGAATTATTGAAAACACTTTTTGTGCTCTTTTGTTTAAAAAAAGAATTATTGAAAACACTTTTCAAAATTTTTTTCAGTAATGCGAGCCACGTGCGTCACCAAAGACCTATTAGACAAAAATTTTATTTTTTTTAATTTAAAGAAAACATCTTTTATTTCTATAATTTCATAAACATATTTCTTACAAAATTTCAAATAAAATAAAAATTTATTTTTTTAATTTCGCTATTAAAAATGCAATTAAAGACAAATTATATAATTTCGTTAATTTTTATTGTATATTTTTCAATAATGTCCTTTTTTATTTTATTTCAATAAATCGCTTCACAATAGAAATATTGAAGAACAATAAAAGTGAAGGAACTGATTTGCCTTGTCACTGCTTCCGGTAGTGCTACACCGGAAATTAGGAAGTATGTTAGATGATTATAATCAATAATTCAATCACAGTCACCTTGAAAAGTTGAAATATAAAAGACCTAGGGGACATTAAGAAAAGAAAAACAAAATACTTTGACTGCATGATTATAACTTCTAGTCTTGCTAAAATTGAAGCCTATCCTTTTTTAAACACCTAATTGTAGTTGAACAAAATGAAACAAAACATCTTGTGCACGAATATTACATTGATCCGAAGTAAAGAATCAAAGAACTGACACTTTGATTCTAAATAGATTGCAGATATTCTTATTTTTAGTAAATATTTGAAACCATACAATAATAATCATTGTTCTTTGTTGATCGGAGTAAGATTAAGCTTAAATCGATGAGAACAGCTTTTTTTTTTTTATTGTGACAAATTGTGACAAACATGGCCACGGGTTTTAAGGTCATAGTCAGGACCATTTGAAATAAGTAAACATGCATTCATCATGATCTGTCGCTCTCCATTATATGTTGACCTTTATGTTTAAAGAAACAAAAAAAAGAGATTGTAGATGCATGGATAGCATAAAAAAAACACAAATCAACCAACGTTCAAATCTTCTTAATTAGTTTTTATTAAATTGATATTTCTGTAAAGTGAAATACTAAAGAAATTTAAGATTTGAGTCAAAAAAGGGAGGAATTATATGAACACCTTTTAAAAAAGAAAATGATAAAATATTAACTTATTTCTAAAGAATTAGGCGTATTGGCTTATTTGCTGAAGATGAATTTTTAAAAATTCTATTAAAAATGATTTTATATAGTGAAATGAAGCAAAGTAAAAAGTGCATGACAGAGGGAGGGACTGCTTTTTTTTCAGTCGAATTGACGCACGAGGAAGAAGCTTCACGTGCCTTCCTGCAGTGACTTGATCCACAATACATTGTAGTCTACATTGCACTGTAGAGAAGAATTATGCTTGATTACTATTCACTTTCATTTGTTCTTACACACAACAAAAGTATGCAGTTAGTTTCTTCCTCCTTCTTATATTTGTCACATAATCAGCATCTATTTCATGCTGCTAATGAATTGGAACCTGTACCTATTAACTTCTCACTATTTATGAATTTACAAGTTATAATAGGCCAAACAAAATCGAAAGTATTTATGTGATTAAAAAAGAAGAAAAAAAAAATGAAAGTAAAAAGCTGAAGAATAGGTTTGAAAAAATGAGTGATTTTAGCAATTTCAATGACAATAAAAATATAAGAGTGTGAAACAATTTTTGATCATCATTTAATCCCGAGCAATGTCAGGTCTTCCTGCTAGTTATATATTATATTTTTTCTGTAACAATTAATTATTGTAATTATTGAGAATATAGAAAGGAAATTTTGACTCCTCCTAACCATGAGGTAAAATACCAGGTTGGGAAACTGGCGCGGTCTATCCTTCTCTCGAGGGTAAATGGGACTCTGTTAAGCCATGGTCGGTACCCCATCTAGTGATTGTGTCACGATAAAAATACCCTTGATAGCCCTGGTGAAGCATCAAGTATTCAGCTACCGAAAAGATTTGAATTACACTACAAACTTGTGTAGTGAGTTCAATCTCGGCTGCGGCCATGTGTGCTGGATGGAAGAATAGATACAGGTATTATAAGTAATCCCTTTATTGGTCAGATTAATATCACGGATTGCTTGAAGAGATGCTGCCTGGGTGAAACCCATTCTAGAGCCACATAATTTCAACAATACATCAGAAATCTGTATAACATAATCTATGTTAGTTGCTTTGAATTTGAAACTTTTGTGATTTAATTTGGAAACAATTAACACACTGATCCGTAAGAACACAAGAGTGAGCTTGTGAAATAAAAAAAAAAATGTTTAACCATGGACAAGGGGAAAGTGACATTAAATGAATAGAAGAAGAATACGATACTTGCATAGTTGAAAAAATATATATGAAAAAAAAAATCATTTAGAATAATCAAATGCATGTGTGAAAATAGGAATAAAAAAAAAATTATGAAAGCAGCATCTGAGCTGGAACTGCTCACTTAAGCTTGGTCTAAAATTCAATTGTGACTGACCAACAGACGGGAAAAGCATCATATGGAGAAACAACTTCATTCTCTACTTAATAACATTGATCTTTTGTATTCGTATCACAAATATGTTTGTATTAAATAAAATGTTGGGAAATAATTTAATGTTAAAAAAATTGGATATTGAGCTTCACACAATTTGAAGATAAACCAAATTAATACTTAAGTTAATTGGTAACAATTGTACATTTCAAAAATTAGTTTATAAAAATTTGATTTATAAAATATGTTTACTGAAAGTAATTTATTTATTTATAAAGAGATATAATACATATATAACACGTCATATGTATTATTATTATATATTTATATTATATTTTATCTTTAACAATTAATCTCTACTAATATATGAAAAGAAACTATGTGTGTGTGTGTGTGTGTGTGTGTGTATGAGGGAGAGTTTGTTCCCTATGGATTCCGAAATAACCGAGCTGATTTTTATGAAATTTCACCCAAATGTATTTTATGTATCTGACAGTGTTCTTTGATAGAATGTCTTCGATAAATGGTGATAATCGAAAAAATCTGATGAAAGAAGGAACAGGGGATTTTGACCAAAGTGAAGGCCTTATACAGCTTAACATCACAAGTGCCATTGAGAAGTTTTATTACCACACAAACAGAAAAAACCGGCATATAAAATTAACAATAGGTTCTTTGATATGACAGGGTTGTGTTTGAAATAAATGTTTCTTTATAGAGCACAATTGAAGCATGATACTTGACTTTTGCATTTTAAACTTTAATTCGAGCCATTATATATAAAAATAATTTCATAAAATCAACAGTATGTTCTCTACAGTGCAATGTAAACTACAATGTATTGTGGACCAAGTCATTGTGGGAAGGCATGTGAAGCTTCTTCCTGGTGTATCGATTCAACTGAAAGAAATGGGCGATTTCAGTGATTTCAATGACAATAAAAATATAAGAGCGTGAAACATTTGTTGATCACCATTTAATCCTGAGCAATTTCAGGTCTTCCTGCTAGTTATACTTTATATTTTGTCTATAACAATTAATTATTGAGAATATAGAAAGGAAATCTTAACTCCTCTCAAATAATAACTATCGTAATCTTTTTAAAAGACATATTTGGTCTTCAGGTTATGACGTCAGTGTAGTATCTGTTTTATCCGTTTAACTTTGCCATTGTTGTGGGAAATGCAAGTGAATAGAGACTTATGTGAAAATATTTTTTTAAATGTCAAAACAAATATTTTTTGTGACTATTCAATGAAAAAGTCTTCAGAAATTGTAAGTTCTGTTTTTCTGTATTTTATATTGTGTGTTGCCCATTTTTCACTGACATATTGTGACTTGCACTGGTTTCATGGCTAGGAATACGCAACGAATATGACATTTAGTACTGAGAGAGAAGATGAAGTGAACCTTCATAAAATATTTTGTTTGTTTGCTCTATGTCATTCAGTCTAGGCAGGTTGAACCGGCTTTCTCCAAAGGAGGAAGTATCAAGGAAATATTTAATTTACAGGCGCTCCCCAGTCTGTATAAAATGTGTTTTGAATATCTAACAGGCTCTTCATCCATTTTTCCATGGACAGATGAAAACTATGCTCCTGATGGTAATTGAGAATGTGGGGGGAAAAAGCAAAAAAAGAAATATACTTACAACAAGTCCCAAGACCAGAGTGCGTACACGTTCCCCAATGTCTGGTGATATATCTGATCCAAATTGTTGTAAAGTGGTCAGGAAACGTTTTAATTTACTCAGCTGCCGGGCTCCACATGCAGGGGGTAACTGTTGGTTGGATGTTGAATTAGGCATGGCAGAGGGAGGTGAGGGTGTGCGGCCATTCAGACCTAACGGAGAGTGTGTACCATTCATTCCTAAAAACGAAAAGGAGGACAACAGAGTTTTAAAAATGAATGAGATTGAAGAAATTTATTCTTACGAAAATAAGAATTCCAGCCACATTAAAAACTTGAAGTACTGAACGGTCATGAAAAAGACAATTTTCCAAATTAGATTGCAAAATAACCAAATTTCTCCTAATACCAATATTTTACACTAACTACTTTTCTTAACTTGGTTAGGTAATTAGTTAAATAACATATTGGACTAAATCGCAAAAGACTAAAATTACAAGTGCTGAATGTCTCTGGAGTGACCTTAATGACCAAAATTTATACAGCTGAGTGATAACACCTGGCCGGAAGAATAACATCCGGCTGTTAACAGAGACACCTACAAGGACACCTGCAGACGTTCCCATTGAAACAGCACTACATCTAGTCTGGTTCGATTTTTGATGACAGAACACGGCCAGCTAAGGAATTGGAAAGATTAACTTCCAACAACTCTTGACTAGATATCAGTATATTTTGATACATATGCATTTGGTGTCTTTCTCTAAAGCACAAAAACAATATACAACACAATGATTATCTGATGAAATATAGTACTATGTGAGATTACATTGATCAACTCAATTAACATTACGGGACTTTTTTACCAAGAAGGAGGTTAATTACTGGAACAAGCTGCTAGTGTACGACGAGAACATAACTAGTATAAGTAGATTTTAAAATAGTGTTGATGTATTTAAAACTAGCAGGTGGCTTGTTCATTACTAGGAATCATTGAAACAAAACTAATCAGTAGGAAAAAGAAAACAACTCTATCGATAAGAAAAGACAAAACTAATCGATAAGAAAAGACAAAACTAATCGATAAGACAACGCGCTCTCTCATCTTTCTGTTTTAGTAAGGTAATATTTTTTGTCTATATTAAAAGAAATTCTTCCCTTTCTTTTATTATCAAATATTATTGAAATTAAGCATCTCCTTATTTGCCTATAGACTTGCACACAATTATTCTTTTCCTTTTTATTATTATTAGTTATTATCAAGATAAAGCCTTCTTTGCTCATGAAAATAAATTTGTATATGCAATTACTGAAGCGAGTCATATGTATATTCATTTTATTATTATATCAACTGATTTGCGTGGACAATATTGGGAGATTTCTGATGAGATTTCTCAAACAACCTTAAACTATTGGACACTTACCGAAGTGTTAAATAAAGAAAAAGTAAAACTAAAACAAACAAACAAAAAAATGATCAAATAGGATTGTACATTTTGTAGTGATTTTGTGAGAACTTTTATAGTTATAGGAAACGTATACATAAATAAAAACATGAAAAAAAAAAAAAAATTTTAAATTGCACATGCTTTAACCGAAGTTCAATTTTTGCAATTGCTTATTTAATGCAAATCAATAAACTAACGACGGACAAGATAGCGGTGGGTTGTAAGGTTACTTTGATAGTCTCTCTTTAAAAATCTACCAAAATTTTTTGAATATTGTTTATTGAATAAACAAAAGAGGATCGATTAGATGGGAAATCATTTAATGCAGTTTTCTGCTACAAAATTAAAATCCTTTTAAATATTTCATCAAAAATACAAAGAAAATACGTTTTATAAATTCATAATTTGACTATTATTTTAGAATTCATCTGTTTTTTTTAATAACATGTTCTATATTATTTGTATTTTCAATTTGACAGAACCCCCCCTCCCCCCCAAAAAAACTATACAACAATAATGAGCGAGAACATCTTTGAGATCTGAAGAAATATTTCAAAGAACTTGTTCTGTTCCTTCCTGTTATATATGTTGTGAGATTTTAAATAATTATATATAATATTATTATATATACATTCATTAAAAACTGAAACGAAATTATTAAGGACCCCATAAATAAAAAAAATTTAAAAAAATGTACACAACAATAATAAACACACTGATCTTTTTAAGGTTAAAACACTGCATGCACACATCTGATCATTCTCAAAGCAAAATGAGGGTCAGAGAGGAATCGCTTTTATAATTTCGACATCTTGTCTCAATGATTACGATTATTATTCACAATTAATTTTGTTGATCATCATCATCAACAACAACATTTCCAATGAAAGTGTTCATTACATAATAAAAAAATTGTTAAGATCTAGAAATGTTAGGGGGGTTTCTTTCTACTGTTTCAGTAATATGCGCAAATGTATAATTGTGAAAATCAATTTTTTTTTCCTTTGGTTTACAAGCATAAATTAATCATAATACTTGACCTTTTCATTTAATTCAAGCTATCATTTACACCCTAATCGATAGTTTAAATGCTTCAAAATTATTTTCAAATTAATGGTTTAAAATGGCTGTCTTTTTGTGAGCGCTCAGAATTGAAAAGTGATTTCGAAGCCTATAAAATATTGATTACAGATAGGACGTAATCTCTGGTTTAAATTAAAGTTTAAAAACAAGATTCAAATATTAAAGTTCGTTGGTTCTAAACCAAGTGAAAAGCATATGCCTGCTGCATAAAAGAACAAAATAAATAATAGATTGGGTTTGTCTCTAAGTTAAGCACTTATTTTTTATCAATGTTTATTAAATACCAATAATTATACTTCAAGTATATTATTTTGAATTGAATATTATTGAAACGAAATTGATGAGAAAATTTTTAAAAGTCAAGAATTAAGACCATTCTTTATCTCTTCAAGAAAGGCAATCCGAGGAATATTGATATGATTTGAATAGGCAAGAACTGATAACTGTGCCAGGTGACAATTCAACATTGAATAACAAAGATGATCGCGGCAGCTGTTGTGACAAATCCATTACAGCTGAATGTTCAATATTCAAAGATATGACAGTCCCAAACACCTGTGTGATTAACTCACTCGCCACTAAAATGCAACAAAATTACAACAACGCTACAGTTTGAAAACAGACAAATGAGTTGAAATAAAAACGATGCTAATGATCATTTTTCATTTCTCAAAAACATTTTTTAAAAACTATTTTACATTTCCATCTTATGTGTGCATTCATTATTTTTGCAGACTCTTCTTATCCTTATCTTCATAGTTGTTTTTTTCACCGCATTTCGGCCTTCCCCTGGCCTTCTTCACGTGATTATCCGAGATGGGATATAAAAATGTTGAGCCTCGTAACTTATACCCACTAATTACCGCCTTCCATAGTTGTCTCAGCACATTTTGGCCAGCTGATCCTCTCTGCTTGGGTAGGATTGAAAAAATAGACAATGCTGTAGATAGAGGCGTTGAGTCTCTATCGTTCCAGGTGAGCATGGTCTGAAGATAGTGGTTTCAATCCTACCCAAGCAGGTCAGAGGATCAGTCGGCCAAAACGTGCCGAGACAACAACTATGAAAGGCAATAATTACTGGGGATAAGCTACAAGACTCAGTATTCCTATATCCCGTCGCGGTTAATCACCTGAAGAAGGCTAGAAGATGAGCTGGTCGAAACACAGTGAAACAACAGCACCTATGAAGATGAGCATAACAGTCTGCAAAAAAGAATGAATGCACAAATTATGAAGCCTCATCTCAAAAGGATTCCAAAAACAAAAAATAATTTCCACCTTCATAAATTTAACCATTTTTTTTCGGCACATAGGTGAGACTGAAAAAGGTACTTTTTTTTAATAAACATCTTGTAACATCTGTTATAAACAGCTGATCGAAACAAAGGCAAATGCTTAATTACTTTTTTGTTTAATCAAAGAGTGGACATGAGATTAAATCTCTATAATGATAAAATTGCGTGGCCACTTATCGTGTGTCTGTGTGAATTTCTCGTGCCAATGCAACTTCCACAATTATATATTGAATGCTCAAGTTAAAAAAAAAACAATTCAATGGATAATTATCTAAGTTAATGAGAAATATACAAATGCTATTATTTGATTATGTATTCAAACAAAAATGCAATAACGTGGAATAAAAGGAAAATTTAAACAAAAAATCATTTCAAATATATAAAATTAAAGCTACCAGAATGCACTTCGGTTTCTTTGTAAACAAGTCAATCATTTTAATCTTTTGTTATTAATTGGGGCTGGAGGGAAAACGACCTTTCGAAATTTGAAAGGAATTTGGAAACATTTAAACTGTCAATTAGAAAGTAATTTCTGGCCTTAAAATTCTTAACAAATCTCTAAATCAAAAAAAAGTTTCAATCTTTTAGGATTTAAACTTTTGAAAGCTATTTACATCCAATAATTTAATAAATAGAAAAGAAAATATCATTTTAAAAGAATTAATTTTATAGCAAATTTTCTTGAATTATAATAATTTAATAACAAAACGATTTCAATAAAATGTGGCTGTCACCATGAAAATGCTGAATAAAAGTTCAAATTTATATACTACAAAGCAAATAAGCTTGTTTTTTTTTTTTTTTCGGAAAAAAAATCTTTAAAAATAAAATAAAATAGAACCAATAATTTGTATCCAGGATCTGGACAATAACAAATGAGGAGATATTCTAACAGACTCCATAGTACAATTGAACCGATATCATTGTATCACCAAAAATGAAAATTAGATTCTTATTTAGAATTCAACATTAAAAAAAAACACAAAAAAAAACAACAAAAAACAAAAAAAAAGACAACTACAGAAAAATCTTTATTATGAACGTACCCATCACGAAATGGAAATGTCAGGTTCCAAAAATCATGTAAAATAATCAAGTAGTTTTATTTTTATAAAGAAAATAATTTTGAAACGCTTTAAAGCGATTAATATAAAATCGGTAACATTACAAGGCTGACTTCACATGTTTTAATTATTATAGAATTATCTGCTCTTGTTTTATTCATCTATTTTTTTTTCAAAATAGTGAAGAGAGACAGTCCCTCTTTGCTAACTCATAAATTTGATTTTCTTAATTAAAAATAAAACTACTTGATCAATTTACGTGATTTGGGGAATATGACAGACATTTTCGCTCCATGACGGGTATATACAACATAAAGATTTTTCAGTATTTTAAAAAATTTTTTAAATTAGGTTGAATTCTAAATAAGAAACGAAAATTACAATAAAATCGAAGGACAAAATGATCTTGACTCATGATACATATATTTACTGAAACAGTAGAACACACACACAGACACGCACACAAACACAATTCTAATAATTACAATTCGTTTCTTTAATACAAGTTTTCTTTCGTTTGAGAAGCACAGCTAAACCATCATACTTGACTTTAAACTTGGAACTGGAATTCAAGCCAGAAGTTACTTTTTAATTTATAATTTGCAGATTTGAAAATCACATTCGAATTCGATAAACAAGTTGGCTATTTGTTTATGTATTAATAATTCATCACAACAGTCGACATGTGTTTAATTTGTGGTTGAGCACAATAATGGTCAGCGATATATATAAAAAAATAAGATAACTAATGTAGATCCCATCCCTCAGAAAAATAACGGAGCAGAGTTTTTACGGAGACATCGGTTGACACTACTTCAGGTTAATTTTTTAATGAATATATCTATATTCAGAATGTAAGAGACTATATAATTATTTCCACGGCCAAACAACGTCGCAGCTCACGAGAGCCATGGCAGCCGGTTTGTTGGCTGTCATGGTTCTTGTGAGCTGCGACGCTGTTTAGCTGTGGATATATATATATATATATATATATATATATATATATATATATATATATATATATATACTTCAGAATAGTTTTTTATTTAACAATCAGTTGTTATGGAAACGTGAGATTGTAAAGTTTACAAAATATTACTGGCAGTAATATTCTATAAGTTATCCCATCTAAATAATAATTGCTCGATATGCAAGATAGAGCAAATAAATTAAATTGTAATTCAATGAATTTCAAAAAACTCTCATTGAAATGAAATGAAGTCGTTGAGTTTCATATCAAAGAATTTTTATTATTCTAAGCAAGACAAAGAATGCTTTAGAAAATTAATCTCCTTAACCTATAGGGTTTCGATGTCTACCATCTCATCAGAGGAGAGAAAATATTAGCAAATAGTTATAAACGTATGCACCCTATTTGCTAAATATAATTATCCACTATACGACTCATCAAAGTTAAATTCTGTAAATCAAAATATATACATATATTTGTGTGTGTGCTTAATCTGTAATGAAAATATATAGATCTTAGAAGCATGAGTTTTTCAATAGATATGCGAGAGTGCATTTACAGAAGACATTTACATGAGCTGACCCTCTTCTGCCACTGAGTACGAAAAATAATTTCTATATAAAATATTAAAAATAATAATAATAATTTAGTGTCTAGTGTTTAAAATCTCAAAAGATATAGTAAAAATGAAGAAACATCTTAAGCAAAATGCAGAGGGTGTGTGAGGGTAATACATGTTATGACTATGTAATATATTATTTGCTTATTGAGATAACAATAACAGATCCAAGGAAAAAGATGTGTGAAATCCGATAAGCAACCAAGTGAAGTGAAAGTAGTAAACATATATATATATATATATATATATATATATATATATATATATATTATATATATATATATTATAAAAGATAGAGAAAAGAAAAATATATTCATTCATTACACCAAATGTCTTTGTGGGTGGGTGTTACCTTTGAGAATGTTCTTTGATTTGACCGAACGGCGAATAAGGAAAAAAAGATCAATGACCGGCAGAGCCAGAAGTCGATCTGACAGTAGCAGTCGACGTTTAGATAATCTGAGAAAAAGGGGAGAGGGAGGGGGAGGAAGAGGATAATTAATAGAGGAAGGGGGAGGAGGCGCTAGTTAGGTAGGGAGGGGCGAGAGGAGGAGGTGATTGGTAACTGAACTGCTTCTCTGGCACCTTCACTTAACAACAGCTGGCAGATGGAATGGCTACAGATGGTAAAGCTAGACGCGCGAGCGCGCGCACACACACACACACACACACACACACACACACACACACACACACTTCTTCGTTCCACACTAGCAAATATTACAGTAACCAGCTGTGTGATATGAGAGAGAGAGAGAGAGAGAGAGAGAGAGAGAGAGAGAGAGAGAGAAAGCAGAATTTGTACACAAATAGACATTCTGCAAATATAAAACAGTCAATCTACATGTGTAAAAAATGTGTATGCATTCCCACCATTTATTTTGGTTTATGTATTTATTAGACGCGCCCAAACATCTCTATACGAGGCTGCCCGTCATGCATTCTCATTACTAGACGCGCAGTTTGAATGGACGTATCTTAAAACTATCTCTTTACGTTTGTTATGACTATTTTTCTTTTACAATAAATGAAAAAAAAAACATAATTTCATTAAAACATTAATAATAATAATAAAAAAAAAAAATTAAAATTTAGTTTTTTCTTCCTTTATCACATCGGCGTAGGTTTAGATTTTTTTTTTTAAATCTCACCGGAAACTTTTAAAACTACACCTCACTACTGACAGCTTGTGTTCCAGTAGTTGCTCTCTCGATAATTAAAAAAAAAAAAAAAAAAAAGCACGATGTTTATTGGAGTGAGCGATTAAACTGTTTCGTTGTCTTTGAAATATATTTTTTAAAGTAATTAATTCCAGTTTTTACATATTCTCTCTTTAAACCGTCGATGGGATAACTGAACATTAAGATATACAATGTTAAAAAAACGAACAAGTAAATCTTTTTTAATCGAAAAAAAAGTATTTATATGTTAAAGTAATATTAAGACAGTAAATATTACCCTTTTTTTTTTTTGCAAGCGAGTCACCACTTATCAAGGCCCGAAAGCCACTCAAGGATAAGGGTTAATGAATGTAAGACGGTGATATGTAGTAATCGTTAATGGTGTAGACTGGGTAGAATTTGAATTTAAGAAGACGGCTTAACAAGAACTTGTTTACATTGGACTTGAAAGCTACCATATTGTAGTTGGCCGGAAAGTAGGCCAGTGGAACAGTGTTCATTTGTTTTCTTGTATGCTGTCGTTTCTGTCTGTTTTTCTTTTCTTTATTCTTACGAACGCACTCTTAGGATTTTTGAAAATACATATATTCTGAAACGACATTTATATTTGAAATTTTGATCGATAGACACACAGCATTATCGTGAGTTCTACATAAAAAAAATGCATATTACATTTTACCTATTTTTGTAATTGTATTTATAATTAAAAAAAAAAAATTAAATAGAAATATAACAGGACCAGGTCTTGGAGCGGGGCTGGCTGCAACGAAATATACGGTATGCCTCGAGGTGTGTGTGGAAAGGGTTAAAGGTGATACATTTTCTGAAATTCAATTAATGTCACTTTATTCAAACGTTCAATGATTGCTGCGTACGTTAGTCAGATCCGCTTAAAAAATTGAAAGTTTTGTAAAAATGTAAAAACTAAAAAGAAAAAAAAAAGTAATATGGTATTACAGGACATTGTTTTTCATTACATTCTCGGATACAACTGGCTATTTTGCTAAGTACACGCATAGAAGCTTAGGGGAAGAGGGGTTTGGTTAATGTACAACATATCTTAATTTTGGAAATTGGAGATTTTTTAAAACGAAATAAGCTTATGAATAAAATGTATTTGCTTAAAAAGTAGCATTTATTGTTTAAAAAAGCTTAAATTAAAATGTCAATTCGAACAAAAAATATGAAAATAAACTAGGATATTGTGTCGACCTAAATAAGTGTGTGGAGTTACCTCCCTTGAACCGAAATCACACTTTTCTTAAACCATTTCAAGACAAACTTGGTATTTGATTTCAAATTATTATTTTCAAATTACTTTATAATTTGAATATTTAATTAATTTGTATGCGTTTGTATACAAAACAAAGTAATGATTACTTGATTAAATAAGCATATTGTATCAAACCGATATTACACACACACACGCACGCACACACACACACACGCATATAATAAAATAGCAGAGAAATACAGTAAATATGAATGAAAAATTAATTAAAAAAAAAAGATAATGTAATTAAATTTATGATTTGAGGTAGACACGATTCTTACAGCAACGCCCCTTAAAATTTTTATAGTCTCCCTTAACAGCAACAATCTATAAAAGTAACTAACACTACACGCGCGTTAATTTTTCGTCAAGCATACATTTCGTCAAACTTCGACACTTTTTAAAAATTGATAAGTTATATTAAAAAAACAAAACTTTTATGTATGCATAACGTAAAGTAAACTTGAATATGAATTTGTTGATCGACTATAGTCTCTAATTTATTGAATATGTGTACGAACATTCCATTACTCTCGGATGCAATGACGATTAGAAACTGAAAACATTGATTTGTTTACATGAAGTTGTCTCCTAACGAAGGTTTCGTACCAGATGGATTTTTTCATGCATTTATCATCGCTGTAGTAAATACTAGGTACGTGCAAAATGAATGGAGATACTCAAAATGTATAAACATTCTGACCCCTCCCTTTACTTAAAAATTCACCAAAAATCAGGAAATTATCCAATTTTAATGAAATTGGCATTATTTATCAAGTAATAATCATGGAATATAATGAACCCATTATTTTTATTTAAATCTTAGTGAAAATGTATTATTTTGTTTAAACAAAAAATACCTTTACCAAAGTTATGGTTTGCAGTCGTAAAAAAAAAAAAAAATGAATGAATTTATTTTTGCTTTTTTTATGAAAATAAAGCATCGCAAATTGTAACAATAAAAAAGAAAAATTAATTTTTTCAGGAACATT
>NC_136482.1:140629587-140664587 GCF_053919585.1 Euprymna scolopes
GACAACAAGTCTCCCCAGATTTCCAGTACTCTGTACCTCTTTCGATAACATTTGCAAATGAATTTGCGTTATCACAACAGCCATTTACCATTGATCTCCTACTGGCAACGATCATTGGTCTTCACTAGAATTTGAATGGCAGTAAGCTTCCCAAAGGTGCCAGTCCTCTGTGCACTCATCCAGTGACGGTCTAGTTAGTACTTTTTCTCCTTCATCTTTCCATCCTCCTTGATCCTTCATGATTATTTGATGTGGTGCCAGCTGATGCAGACATTTTTAGGGGGAAGGGGGAGGTAACTTACAATTATACAGTTTCAGTTTTCTTTATTTCCTCTTTTTCCTTTACTTCTGTTCTAGTTTCTACATGTCTGGTTAGCGCTTGTGTATTAGTCTCCGCATTTCAAGGGTTTTCCCTAATATTTCAGCAGTTTTCAGTATTGTTATCCATTGTATCTTATCAGCCATCCCTTTGATACCAATCTCTCCCTTTCTTTTTTCCAAGTGTTTAGAGATTGTTCCTAGTGCTCCTACTATTCTTGGTGCTATCTTGACTTTCTACATATTCTACATATTCTTTTCAGATGTGTGGCCAGTTCTGTGTATTTGCTCCTCTTTTCAGTCTCATTGATTCACGCTGTAATCTGCTGGAATGGCAAAATCTACGATCTGTCAAGACTTTTCCTTCTTTGTTAATAATTATGACAACGGGTCTTCTTGCTTGGATGGGTTTGTCTGTTTGTACGTTCATGTCCATAGAATTCTGTGATTTTCATTCTCAATTCCTGCTGCCGGTTTGTGCTTGTACCATTTGTGCTTTTCCCATTAGATCATATCTATTCTTGTATTTTTGGGGGCTAGTTTGCTGCAGTTGCTTATGCGATTTATTGTTTCGTCTCTTTGTCCACAGTGTGTACATTTGTTGTTTTCTTGTGTCTTGTCGATCTTTGCCTTAATGTGGTTGGTTCTAATCGCGTTATGTTGTGCAACTGTTATCATGGATTTAGTTTTGTTGCCATGTCCAGGTGTTTTTGTTAATCTCATTTTTTGTTATGCTTATGAATCGTCCGTGTAGGTGTTTCTATTCTCACGTTTCTTTTCTTATTCCTTGTCTCTCTGTTTTCTGTCTTGTTCATTTTTTCAGTGTCTCCTGCTGCAGTAATCATTCTTTCAGTGTTCTGCATTATGTATTTTTCTACTTCATTTTCCGTGTCATTCACACAGTCTTCTATACCAACTAGTCCTCTTCTTCCGTATTTCCTTTTAACGTAGAGTTGGTCAGCACCATCCTTTGAATGTAGTGCATTGTGCATCGTCTTCAGGTCAAGATGCCTCAGTTCTTCTTTGGTCCAACATGTAAACAGTCCGGAGTATCTTACTTGTGGCACTACCCATGTGTTTATACTCTTTATTAGGTTTCTATTATATAGTTTAGTTTCTAGGAGTTTTCTTGTTCTTTTGAGGTGTTCTTTTCTAATTACATACTTTGTATTATTATTATAATGATTATGATTATTATTATGATGATTATGATTATTATTATTATTATTATGATTATTATTATGATGATTATGATTATTATGATTATTATTATTATTATTATAATGATTATGATTATTATTATGATTATTATGATGATTATGATTATTATTATAATGATTATGATTATTATTATTATTATGATTATTATTATGATGATTATGATTATTATAATGATTATTATTATTATTATGATTATTATTATTATTATTATAATGATTATGATTATTATTATTATTATTATGATTATGATTATTATAATGATTATGATTATTATTATGATGATTATGATTATTATTATTATAATGATTATGATTATTATTATGATTATGATTATGATTATTATTATGATTAATATTATTATTATGATTATTATTATGATTATTATTATTATTATTATTATTATTATTATTATGATGATGATTATTATTATTTTGAAAGGACAGAAGAAACTAAGAAAATAAGTATATGTATATATTTTAGTTTATGAAAACAGGATTCCACTTCCTCTATCCGGGTGGTGGTGGTATAAATAAGACACTAATGGTAGCAATAAAGTAGAGGGAAGAGTATATGCTTTATTATATAATTTCGAAGTTTGTTAAGATAAGTAACTTTATCAGCACATTTTATTTTTCCACAACTTATTCGAAGAATTTACAAAACAAAAAAAGAATGCCCACAGAAATATGGCATATCATTTCTTTATCTGGTCGATGAGCTTTTATCCCTCATAAGTGGTGAATCAGTAATAAAAACAAAAAAAGTCAGAAATTACTTTAAAATTTCAGCAGCCATTTTAACCAATTATCACAGAATAAAAAAGACCAACGTTTGTTTGCATCGTGGCATTACGGAAATTGAAAGCAATGTCGAAGTCTTCAAACTGCTAAATAGAAATTAATTAATGGCTTGAAGTTTTGAATCAAATCTCACGTATTATGGTTCAGTTGTATCTAAATCAAATGAAAGCATTTTGAACGCACCCCTAAGAACCAAATTATTAAGGGTTAATATTTTCTTTTTAAAGAAAACCTTTTCAGCAAAAAATAAAAGAATAAATAAATTAATGCAATTTTTGTTTATGATTTGTGTTATAGTTTAAAAAAACATTTGTAAGAATGCTATAAATCTTATTTTTATTTATTTATTATTTATGATAATAATAATAATGAGGAGGAGGAGGAGGAGGAGGAGGAGGAGGAGAAGGATGAAAGATGAAAAGCAGAGCAAATACACAGAACTGGCCAGGAAGCTCAAGGGAAGATGGAAGTTAAGATAACATCAATAATAGTAAGAACATTGGAAACAATACCGAAAAACTTCGGAAAAAGAACAGGCGAGATTGGAATCAGAGAAGTGGCCGAGAAAATACAACGGATAACAATAATGAAAACGGCTTAAATATTTAAAAAAAAAAAAACAAAAAAAAAAAAAAACCTTGAGTGCAGAACACATGATCCACGGGGTGGGGGTGCATACAGAAACTGGTAATATCCATTGAGAGCGTATGGTGGTTATATGAGAAAATAAAGCTGTGTACGCATTATAAATGTTTCTTTTCTGTGTCTTATGTTATACATTAGTACATTAGGGGTCATTTCAAGTTAAAAGTTTATTTACTGCACCCATCTGAACTAGAGAAATCATGATTTAAATGTGTATGTAACGATGAATATCTAATATGGCCGACCAAACGGGTGATCAAAAAGTCAGGTCGAGCGTACCGGAAAACGAAATGAGACCAAATTGACAACTGGCCTTCTTTTTTCTTTTTGTTTTCTTTTTGTTTGAACTTTGCGCTTTTCGGATTATTTTGTTATGCTTTATTTTCTTGGTGGATTTTTGGGGGGGGCCGTTTTTTTTTGGGGGGGGGGAAGTTTTTTGTCAGAGATTATAGTTATAGGTAAAAACATTAGAAACACTTCAAAAATTGGGGAAGGCACTTAAACCATAAAAAAATAACAGTAACATAAGTGCATAAGTACCAAAATTGTTTTTGTTTTGTTTTGTTTGTTAGTTAAATCCGGCTAAAAAAACAATAATAAAAATAAAAAATAATCCGAAAACCGCAAAGTTACAGCCAAATTGAAATTTTTATTTGTTACGTTTGAATAAAAAAATAATTATTAAAGCAAAAACAGTCGTGTTCTCGTCGAGTAAGTTTTTTTTATTCAAGAAAATAAAAGGTACTCATTTTTGTTTACAAGTGGCTACTAATCTGGACTTGCACCAATTGTGTTGTTAATAATTACCTATAACTATAATCTCTGCCCCCCCCCAAAAAAATCCACCAAGAAAATAAAACATAACAAAATAATCCGAAAAGCGCAAAGTTCAAGCAAAAAAAAAAAAAAGGCCAGTTGTCAATTTGGTCTTATTTCGTTTTCCGGTACGCTCGATCTGACTTTTTGATCACCCGTCTGGTCGGCCATATTAGATATTCATCGTTAATTATTTAGACGAGACATACACATTTAAATCATGATTTTCTCTAGTTCAGATGGGTGCAGTAAACAAACTTTTAACTCAAAATGACCCCTAATGTACTAATGTATAACATAAGACACAGAAAAGAAATATTTATAATGCGTACACAGCTTTATTTTCTCATATAATCACCATACGCTCTCAAGGGATATTACCCAGAAACTACTACAGAGATAAAATACAAAGAAACATCACATGGAATCGTGAAAACTGAAACTGTATCAGTGTAAGTTAATCCCCCTCACTCCCCCTTTTTTTTCGTCATAGTAAATTGGGATCTTGGGAAGGCTTATTGCCATCCATATCCCAATGAAGACCAATGGGTGCTACCAATGAGAAATCAATGGTAGACGGCTATTGTAATAACACAAATTAATTTGCAGAGGTTGTCGAAAAAGGTGGAGAGTACTGGAAATCCGGGGAGACTTGTTGTAACTCAGACACCACAGACTGTTTTCAAAGAGAATTCTTAGGTAATGGCCTATGTATAAACATACAACAATCAACACGTAAGAATTACTAGTAAACCCCAGTGGGTTACTTATTGTTCTCTATCTATTCTTGTAGTAAAAAAAAAAAAAAAAAAAACTGTCAGCTAAATATCTTTTAAATAATTAAAACGATGTTGAAGGCAGGCTTCTTTTTGTGGCGTCTTATTTGATTTAGGAACAATTAATTTTAAAATGGCTAAAGTCTATTTTTTTTTTTTCATTAACGGCACCAGATATTTTTCAATTATTTTTTGCGATAGATAATTTTTTCTTTCTTTTTCTTTTTTTTTTTTTTAAATCGATGATGTAGGTACATATTATTTAGATGATATTAAAAAGAAATTATTTCAAAAACAGAAACCGAAAGACTTTGGTTTCTTCAGCATTAATTTTCGAAAAAAAAAAATCACAACGAAATACAAATGGGGGGGGGGACAAAACGTTTATAGATTGGTAATGCATGTTGCAACAATGCAACACTTCAATCAAATTACAGGGAGGGTCATAAAATGTTTTGATTTAATTAATTACACACACATACGTCCTGATTTATATTTAAAAAAAATATAAATACTCATCATAACTTTATATATCAATTTGCGCGAGTTTTATATTATTAAAAAAAAAAAAAATTTTTATTGTTAAAAAACAAAAACTAAGCGTTTTGGATCTCATTAAAAATAGATGTGTGAATTATCGTATCATTTATTGAAAACATATTTCATTGCATGAATAAATAAAGTTTTGCATCCACAAAGATTTAAAAAAAGTGATAAAAAATTCAAATATATAACAAATAAATGTTATCAAAGGTAAGATAAGTTACTCTTCTACCTAGCTGAATAAGCTTTTAGTGGTTTTAATCACTTTGAAAAGTTTATTCGGTTTGAAAAACATATAGTGTCGAGCGTTAGACGAGAACAAAATATGGCCGCGAATGGACACATAAAATATGTAATGATTTGATAATGATTTAAAAATTGATACAAAATACTGTTAGAAACCCAATACATGTTACCGTGACATATGTGGGTTTCTAACAGTATTTTGTATAATTTTTAAGTCATAATCAAAACTTTAAAAACTTTAAGTCATCGAGGAATAAATGTTAATACAAAATATTTGAAAGCAAGCATATCCGCAGGAAAATGTATTCGTTTGGAAATGTGTGCGTGTGTAGTTGTACCCGTGAAATCACACACACGAGAGAAAAATAATGGTAGAATAAAAGGAATTCCCAATATGTTTGGAGAGAAGAAGCGATGATGCACACCACAGCTTAGACGAAGAAAAAATATTTTCAGAAATGTGCGTTTTAATTTAAAAAAAAAAAAAAAAAAAGAGAGAGAATTATTAGCACTGAAATGAATATTTACGGAAATGTATAGCAAAAAAAAAAAAAAAAAAAAAAAAAAACTAAAAAAAAGCAACCACATACTATTGCAAAAAAAAAAGCACCTTTCTAAATTATTTTTTAATCGTTGTAACTGGAGAACAATAAAGCTAAACATAATTTTTTACGAATGTTTATTATTATTTATTATTATTATTATTATTAGAATAGTCTATCGCATTCTATTTTGTAAGAAAAACTAAAAACAAATTGCTTTCGCATTAAATTTAGACAATGAAAACCTTACAACGTACCTTTATTCTTTGATTTGAATTTACCGAAATCCCAGCTCCAATCATCTAATAGTGTAGAGACACGATAAGCCCAAGAAGGTCTATCATCAACCTTTGCCATAGCTAAAATGGTTCCAGGAATAACGACCCAAACTGTGAGAGTATCGAGATGGTAAGGGGAAACACTTCGTCTTCCCTGGTTGGTTACCACAGCAGTCACAGCCCATCTCCACCCCACATGTCTAACAATGTTTACACAACTGCCGTTTAAATTATGCGATTCTAATCAAATTACACATTTTTAGACAGCTTTCTGGTCTTCGGACTAAGATCATATTGTAGTATCGGTTTCGTTTTCAGGGAAGAAGAAATTATTCTCGACTGGAGCAATTTTTATGTTTTTTAAGTGAACCGTTGTCAGGGGTTGGATATTCTCCACGTTAAAAACCGACCCTGTGTCTAATTTTGTCTTTGTGTGTGTGGGGGGGGGAGAGGGGATGTAAGTAAATGGGTACATTTTCCAAATCAATTGAATAATGAATTTTGAATATGTAAAGGTATGTATTTATGAAATTAAACTTGAAAAGTTATACATTGGTCTTCTTCATTACATATCCCCATGTTATTTAAATTATTAAATGTGTACAATGATTTTGTAAGAAAAAATATGATTGGACAAGGTAATACGGCGATTTTATGAACCACTTTGACAAGATATGACTTTAGCGCAACTGTATTTTAATTACCTATCTGAGATTAGGATTGGTTATTCGTATTATTCTTTGGAAACTACGGTTCTCATCTCGGTTACAATTGTATGATTGTAAATTGTCCGCAAGGACTCGTACGACGTAGCGCAGTGATTTACAGTACTTGGAAAATCAATTGTAAAAGTGGCATTCTTTTTCAGTGTGGGCGATCGAAAAAATTGCGAATTACTTTAGGTTGACGTCCAGATTCTCGAGTACGACAGAAACACTCCCGAATTTGACAAGATACACCTAAAGAATTATCAGCCGAAACATGAAAATGACATTCAAGATGTAAACAGTAGTCTGAAGAATTTTTTTTTTTTTTTGGGGGGGGGGAGGGGCGTTGTGTTAACATTATGTATATATTTATATATTTCAATTGAAAACCATTCATAAACATTTTCATCAACTGACAAAAACAGAATATAAATTGAAATCCTAAAGTTTCAAACGTTATCAGCTTTCTTTATTCAAACTATTTTATTAAACTTTTTTAGCAACATAATCCTCGTTCGAAAGCGACTTTTTGGCATTTAAAATTATTGAGTCAGCTTGAAAAAAATGCTTTTTTTTTCAAGACAAATTTTTCTGATGAATCATTGAATCTAAGATAAAATCCAGCAGTTTCTTGATAAACTTTATAAAATTGCATTGTCAAACAACTTTCTTTAAAGTTAATTTCAACCGAGTTTCTATTTTCAAATCCGACCTTATCAAGCAAAAAAAATAAAAATAAAAATAAATTAAAATACAGAAACATATTTTCTAATGCATTTCAAATCTTTTTCAATCATTTGTTTCCCTTAAAAGTCAATATAATTAAATGTCATAAAAGGAAATAATAGTACGTTTAAAAACTTGCCATTTTTAGTGAATTAAGAAATGACTTAAAAATGCTATACAATTTCAAGAAAAGGATTTTTTCAATTGTAAATTGGCATAAGAAACCCACCTATTCACGATGTGAACTATTGGTTGAAACATCTATTTCTTATAATAAATATAACTGAAAAAAAAAAAAAAACAACTTTTAACACATTTTATAGGTCATAAAAACAATATTTGAACGAAAAAATTCGATAAAAAAATAAAATGAAAGTTTTATGCAATTATAACTGTTTAAAACTTTTATTTTGAAGTTTGGTTATTACTTGCATTGGTTTTGCTTTTATTATTGATTGCATTATTTAGCATGTTAGCATTCAAAAATTATATTCAAAGAATGTGTCTGACATTGGGTCACACATTGTGAAGTTATGGAGATTTAATTCATTACTTAAAAAAATCGTCGTCGTCGTTCAGTCTGCGCACTACATCTCAGTAATATTTCAAGATCATAAAATGACCAAATTAAGAATAAGAGAGAGGCGGGGGGGGGGGTCATTATTTTATCTTTGTTATTTTCGATAAACATCATGAAACGCGAAGTAGATAGAAAATCTATATTAATTATGTAGATTTTATAGCAAGATATTTCTATTTATAATGTGACTTTCTACGAATATTTGGATTCGGATCTTAGAATTATTCACGTCGCCATTTACGGATCCCCGACTTGTAATTTATACGTCATTATTCAACTTCCCTCGACTATTTTTTTAAATCATTTCTTCGAACATTGCTTTTCTACAAAATTTTCAAACTTGCCTGAATTTTTTTCTTTAATATAGAAATGCTTTTACTTAAAATTTTCGAAGTTTTAAAATTTATGCAAACTGTTAATTCTTTACATTTTCGCTAATTATTTCCTCTGAGGAGAAATGCCTACTTTTTGAAACTCCATGGAATAAAGAAATAAATCTTTTATATTTCTTTATATTTCTTGCTTGAACTTAAAGATGAAATAATAAATTATGTAATTTTAATTTTTCACGATTTCAACGCGTCATATATATATATATATATATATATATATATATATATCGCGATTGAACTGCAGTATATATTCCACAAAGCTCATTCACCTTGATTCATCATCGAACACTATTTTCTTGCTTTCCACGAAGACAAAAACGCAAAATCGATTTAATGAAGACCCCCCCCCCGCATGCAAAGAAAAAGGGCATTCTATACAAGGTAAAAAATAACATATATGATGCCCGTCGGTGAACTCTTCAACATTTCAGGCGACAGACTATGAGACAAATGTAATATCTGCTCCGTCCTCTGTTTGAGATCTTTTTTATCCAAACGTTCTCGGTCAGTCGGAATAACTATGCATACGTCATTCGGATATCACACAAGGAAATAAAACCAAGTTGAAAAGAATCAAATATAAAGAAAGAAATTATTTATAAATTGGAAAATGTTTGACGCGTTTGATTTGCGATCTTGAACTTCAAAAGAGCTTAAGCTAAAACACAAATCAATATTTTCATAAAAAACAAAACAAAAACGTTTACTCTAACACATTCAATTTCTTACAAAAAAGTTTTGCCTTTAAAAAGAAGTGAATTATCGTTGTGTAAAAGGTTTTAAGTTTCTTAAAAATAATTGATCACTAAAAGAATTTAAAATTAAATGAGAAAATAGGAAAATGGAACAAGTGATAACTGAGTCTCATGTCTACTTAAAAATAAGTACACGCTAAGTAATATTACTAATAAGGTTCTTTCATAAAGCGGGGGCGTTCGGAAACTTGTGCCTTGCTTAAGTTTAATGTAAGGTTACGCTAAGGTGCATAAACCAACCATAATACTTGATTTTCTACTTACTAATTGTAAAATAATTATGTCACGGTAACATATATTGGCTGGGTTTCTAACAGTATTTTGAATCTTTTTGTTTCTTTTTAATTTTGAAGTCATTATCAAAACTTTAAATATTTAGGTGTCAATTCGCGGACATTTTTCTTCTTCACGTAACGTTCGATACTATATGTTTTTCGAACCGAATAAACGTTTCAAATTGAATAAAACCACTAAAACCTTTTCCAACTTATCTTGCCCTAGATAACATTTATTTGAATTTTGGACCAATTTTTCGAATCTCTGTGGCTTGTAAAAGATACCCAAGATCACCTTCGAACACTCGCGATTATAGTAAACAAAACAGATCGGCCATTTCAATCTTATTAACTAGCTGTTTTCAACCGACGCTATTCGATTTGATATTATTAGATTAAAAAAATAAATAAATAAAACACAGCATTTTCCATTGGGTTTAACCGGCTTCCTCCGAAAGAGGAAGTTTCATGGGAGTATAAAATTTACAAGCGGTCCCCAGTCGCATGTATATCCCCGTCGGGGGAGATGACGACGTTAGGTTTTTGCAACTTTTTACAGGGAGGTGTTGACGTCCTCCTACATACGGCACCTGGACTTCCCAAATTGGTCACCCATTTTAGTAATGACCAGCCTCAACGTTGCTTAACTTCAGTGATCTGACGGGAACCGGTGTGTTAACGTGATTATGCCGTATAGAATTTTCCATTACTTTATTTTTGATTTCAATAAATTAAAGGGTTAATACTCAGTCAATAATAATAATAATAATAATGAATTAATCTAAGTTACTTATAGGCGAGAAACACACAAATACACTAGAACTTTTCTAAAAAAAAAAAAAAAAAATGGCAGGTCGCTGATTGAAATTTGAAGTAATTTTGAAGCCTTTAAGCTACCGAATAGTGAGTGGCCTGGAAATGTTCAACTGGAAAAAAATCAAATACTTTTGTTCAGTTATGCTCATCGCACCGGCGCACCGCTGTCGTATTAAAGAGCAGCAAGGAGTTTAACACTCTTCCTTTTGTTTTTTTGAACAAAAAGATAAAAGAAAACACATACAAAATAATTCATCATCATCATAACATGTGTGGGAAAGCGTAAATAAGCGCGCTCGCGCACACACACAGAGTAATAATGCACGTGTGCGTATTCTCGCAAGAACACAAGGAATCCAATCACCGCACACACGCATTATTCTGTTGTGTGTAAGTGTGTGCGAGCGCGTTTTTTTATTATTTTTTTATGTTCTCTACAAGAAATTCGCAAAAGAAAAGCAAGAAGTATCGTTTCCTTTTTCGAAAATTTCACCATTCTTTTTCTACCCGATATATATATATATATATATATATATATATATATATATATATATATTAATGTAGGTTTATCTTTATTTTTATTTTTTCTAGAAAAGTGTGTGCGCCGGAAAAACGATTTAGAAGCCCAAAAAAACATCTGTAGACAGTTGGGGGCCCCCGAGTAGGAAAAGATGGCGGAGGGGAGAGAGAAAAGAGAAAAAGAGAGTGAGTGTTGTGAATGGCGCAAAGGTGGCTTCGGCATCAAGGTTGGCGTAGAGGAGGAAAGAAGGTGTCAGACGGCCTGGCGCCAGCAATAAGTAAAATGTCACTTTCTCTAGCACGGCGCAGTGCCAATACAAACACACAGAAGAGGGCGGTAGAGGGCAGAGAAAGATGATGATGATCACGAGTGATGCTGATATATTGGTTAGCAGGGATGGGGTAGTGGTGGTGGAGATACACAGATACAGGGTTTCCTTTTGCCATCATCATCACAATCGAATTGGCAAAGTTGGTATAACGACACTGCCACAGTATATATAATATCCAACTCGTTAATTACTAATCGGGGATTTTTTTTTTTTTTTTTTACGTACATTCATTTCCGTTTGTTCTAATAAGAATTCTTTAACAATTTAAACATGCGTTGCAAAATGAGGAACACTGGAATAAAGCAACTTGAATCCACTGGAAATCAATCCACGAAGTTTCACTGCAGATTATTGTTAAAATAAAAATAGACTAGAGGGTTTCAAACACGCAATCCGCGAGTCACATGCAGCCCGCATACTTTCTTTCTGCGAGGAACAAGTATTTTCCAGAAACTTGAATCAACTTCCGCAGCTTACATAAGTTTACATTGGCAATACTGAATTTGAGTTACCCATCAAACAAACGATGCTTGTGAAGATAGAATTGACAGATCGATTTTTTATGTGTACTTATTTGTTATGTCGAAATCCAAAAATTACGAAAATTCCTTGAGTAGAAAATTATTTATAGTTAAAAGGAATGTTTACGTAAAATTAGGGGAAAGTGCATTTTCCCTAGACGTAAACACCCGGAAGATTTCAAATACAGGGGACATACTATCTCCCTATTCGCAACTATAATGGCCAAAGTTTTTTTTTAGCCAATAGCGATAGACTTTTCTTTTTACTTAAAATAACAGTTGTTTTACTCTATTAATTTTCGTACTTTGTGGATCTTTTACTATTTTCGACATGATAATTAAGTAAGTACTGTTGTTTTTGCTAAAAACCACATATAAAAAAAATCGATCTGTCGACTACCTTAACAGACTATTGACGGATTTTAAGTTTGAGGAGGGAGGGGGTCAATAGGTAAAATGTGGTTTTTACCAGTGCTAACTCCTTTTGCATCGAAGTTTATATTATTCCTATTAATAATAATACCCCGGATACGTTGCTTGTTTCTGACTCGATGTTCGCATTATTACGATGTTTGCCATTATTACGTTTGAAAGCCATTTGTCACCAACAAAACGAAAAAAAAAAAAAGTAAAAATCACGGAAATTAATGACAAAATATTCTTTCATTTTCAAAAAAAAAGAAGACCCATTTAATTTTTGTTTTCCTATAACTTATACGAAGGGTCGTTGGGTGGGATGACGGTGACTAAGTAGTTAACGGTACGGACTGGATACCTACGTGTGCCAACCCAATGCTTGATTTTGTGTCTAACATCCTGAAGAGTAGGTAAATAAAATAACCCACCCGAAGGGGGCGTTGCCTGAAGTGTCCTCATTTACGGAGGAGTGCCGACGGGGCTTATTTTCGTACTTAAAGCGCCTCTTTTTGACATCCCAACATCCTGAAATCAATCTTGTGTCATAATAGACAAACATCAAAGAACTAAAAAAAACATGTAAAACAACGCAGAAAAAAAAAAAAAAAAAAAAAACGCTACGCAATGACAAGCATTTAGAAATTGTTCTATTATTTGCGTGTATATTTTATCTGAAACCTTATTTGAAATCTACAAAACACACACATAATGTAAATTTACTTATTTTCTGTATTTCAGTGTTGGTAGCGAAAGTAAAGCAACAACAAGGAACACAGATTGTGTCTCATACCTTTCTGTGTCTCTCAATCCCCCTCCTTGGGTAGAGAGAGCACTGTCGTTAAATTATTTAATTATGCGAAGCTAAGCTCTTTGTAAATAAAGCAGGTCGAGCGAGCACTCGAGCAGTGGACATTTAAAGAGGTCGTTTACGGCTGCCGATCTCATGGGCCGGAGGTTAGAATCATAGGTTCAATCCTTAGCTAAAGATGGGTGCTAGTCTAGCCGCACTGATGAGCATGATACAGCGACACAGTGCTGTTGCTGTACATACACGCACGCGCACGCATATACAGCCACATAGCCTTCCCCTCCCTTAAAAAAATAATTGAAATAATTTGGTCAAAAACTGAAAAGAAAAGGGCAAGAAATCTTTGATCGATTGTCGAAGACAACGAATAGAAAAAATATAAACAACACAAAAACAAACTTAAAATCAAACGTGAACGCAAACATTGGAAGCGAATCGTAGGTGCCAACATTAACAGATGCCATAGAATTTCAGTTTAACATATCGCTTTTTAGAGAAGAGAAACAACACAACAGATGGTCCACCACTTAGAGAGAGAAGGGGAGGGGGAATGAATTGTGTGTGTGTGTGGACTTATCTCGCAGCAGTCGTTCTACATCGCTATCTGCTGGTCATCTCCTCCCATCCCACAATCTCTCTCTCTCTCCCTCTCTCTCTAATGGGCAGTTTTTACTGTAAGAGAGAAGAAACAGATAAACAGATGGCCAACAATTTTAAAAGAGGAGTGAAAGGGTTGTGATGGGCAAGAGAGAAAATAGTCTGTCTCTCATCGTTACTATCTATCCTTTTTCACGTGGAGGAAAAAGAGGGAGAAAAATAGACGAGAAACAGATGGTGTCGGTGAGAGGCATGCAGGCGAGTAAAGGGCCATAGACAGAAGAAGCCTGTCACCAGCACAGGAGAAAGTTAAAGGGAGAGGGGGGCGAGATGACAGAAGGAGGGAGTGGCGGCTACCACCTTGCATGGGCTGGAGAGTGAAAGTGGGAGGGGCGTGCATGACCACAGAAGAAAGGACCAGATGAAGCCAGGTACATCTGGCATTGTACACACGCACATAGGGGCATAAAGAGCAATGAGATACA
Source organism: Euprymna scolopes (assembly GCF_053919585.1). Taxonomy (NCBI): domain Eukaryota; kingdom Metazoa; phylum Mollusca; class Cephalopoda; order Sepiida; family Sepiolidae; genus Euprymna; species Euprymna scolopes. Next base: position 140,643,703 of record NC_136482.1, read on the forward strand.
GACTACGCGCACACACACCGGACTCTCTAAAAGGGGCCCGTAGTACGCATTGCCTGTTTATACAAAACATTAGAACCATTTAATATTCAAATTCAATAAAACTACACCCTCCCCCCACTAACAAAAATATGACAGCAATTCGGCAAATCGATTTCAAGCTCAACTAAAATCCAAGAATACAAGCGAAATCTGCTAAAATGGTTTTACTGTTTTTTCTATTATGCAGTACTTGACAAATAATAAAGCCAGAAAGCTTTTTATCTTTTTTTAAAAGAGGTCGATTGTAGTCGAGAGCAACCCGAAAGCTCCCTTTTCATTAGTTCCTACACAAAGGTGTAAAAGAGGGTGCCACTCATTTTACAGGGTTATTGTAATCCTTGATTCTCACTTTACAATGCCAAGTGTTTTACAGGGGAAGAGGGGCACCAAATAACTTCTTTTTTTTTATTTAGTCTTTGGTATGACTCGATCAGGGATTGAACCATGTTCTTTTGATTGATTAGCAGAACAAAAAGATTTCACCCCCCCCCCCAAACCCTAATGTTTACACGTTCACGCTTTAATTTAACAAAAATAAATCCATTTGTCGGTTGCTTTTTATTATTATTTTGTTTTAATTTTATTATTATTATCATTATCATTTCATTAAAAAGTGCAAAATGAATATTTCAAACCACAAGAAAAAAATGCATTTTTTATTAATTAGAGAGAAAACACACACACACACACACACACACACACACACACACACACACAACAAAAAACAAAACGTAAACATTAAAAGTGACTGTTCTGTCCTCGTCCATGGCGGCGTGCACTTCTAAATTATTTTAAAACCCAAAATGTGTTCAATCAATTTTCTAATTCTCGTCGTAATATTCCGTAATATTTCTAGATTGTTTACACACTACATTAAGGTTAGACATAAAGTCAATTTAACGTATTTGTGCGGGTTAGGCAATTCGGATGAATGCAAAATTTGTCCTGATCAAATCCGTCGGCATTCCCAGTGGGGGTGGGGGCTACCGGCGATAAACCAATGTCTCTCCGCCTCCCCAAGGAGGAAGTAAGATCTGAGCGAACCGAACCATCATTTCAATCCACGGGTCATCCGATAAACAAGGCAGGAACAGATGCTACACTTGAATCGTTACGATAAGTGTCGAATAATAGCTAGTCCAAAACCGCTACCACACTACCAACATCATTGAACCTTGAAACAAAATCCATTGTTGGTGTGACATGACGTGAATAATGGATGGAAGCGACAAAGAAGCTGTCCCTTAATTGATCCGTCAGATTGTGGATTTGCACGACGACGTGGCCAGTTTCTAACGTATGTGTGTGTGTGTGGGGGGGATATCCAGCTTTTCCCAAAACGGGCATTTAATTAGTACCTAAATAAAAATTGTGTTAGTCTAAGAATAGAAATCCTCCTCGTAATCTACCTCGAAACTCGATTAGATGAAGACACGGAAAACATTTCTTCGTGGCACGGCCATGCCATCACTATATTCACCTTTTAACAAAATGCTTCCAATTTGAGAGACGACGACGACGATGATGATGATGATAAAGATAATGATGATGATGATGCAGCTGGGTTTCTTCATTCTCGCTGAATAACACAGCGATGATGATGATGATGACGACGACGACGATGACGATTGAAAGTTAATCGTTCATTTCATAAGTTTATTATTCACCGAAGAAATCATTTTCCTTGGTTTCTTTTTCATTCATGCCCTCAACTGGGGAACATTTATTATCTATATATATAAAAGGCAAAAATCGGTGTGTATGTATGTATGTATGTATGTTTGTTTGTAACGCTAAAACTTTTGAAAGACGGAACCAAACTTGACAAATTTGGTATCATATCGAAGCCCCATCACCCGGATGACAAATATCGAAATTTCACGTCAAACGGACCACTAGAAGTTGGTCAACTGATCAGTCATCTTCGAGGAGGGGCTCCAAAAAACCTGTCATTAACGCTAAAACTTGAGATGAAAGATTCCTCTCCCCTAAGAATAAAACATATGTTCAATATCTGCTTTTGTTTTTTCATTGTTTATACGGTCCCGAGCAACGCCGGGTAGCCCTGCTAGTTATATATATAAAAGCCAAACGTCTGTGTGTATGTATGTATGTTTGTTTGTAACGCTAAAACTTTTGAAAGACGGAACCAAACTTGACAAATTTGGTATCATATCGAAGCCCCATCACCCGGATGACAAATATCGAAATTTCACGTCAAACGGACCACTAGAAGTTGGTCAACTGATCAGTTATCTTCGAGGGGGGCCCCCAAAAAACCTGTCATTATCTATATATATAAAAGACAAATGTTTGTTTGTAACGCTAAAACTTGAGATGAAAGATTCCTCTCCCCTAAGAATAAAACATATGTTCAATATCTGCTTTTGTTTTTTCATTGTTTATACGGCCCCGAGCAACGCCGGGTAGCCCTGCTAGTCTCGTATAAAGGAAATTGCACTAATAAAAAAATGTTTCACCAGTTTCCATTTTTTTTTTTTTTCATTTATCATGGCGGCACAATCTCCAGAAAGTTTCAATTATTAAAAAATAAATAAATAAATAAATAAATAAATAAATAATATAAATCTTAAAGCTCATCGACTTTCGAAAATAACAACAATTTTAAAACAGGGGTTTAATTATTTCATTTTAAATTCCATTTAAATAAATTATTAATATTAAAATTAATTAATATAAAAAATTAATTTTTTTATCTTTCAAAGATTAAAGAATTTGATTCGAGGAAAAACATGCATTTTACATTTTCTTTGCCAAATAATTGATGAAAAGGGAGGAAGGAATTAATCGTGACGCAATCGAGAAATACTGTTTTTTCATAGGTCCAGGGTCATAAATAAATCCATACTTCTTGAGTGACTTTCTAGTCAGAAAATACTTGGTACTTCTACACTTTATCGCCGAAACTGGAGACGCCATTTTATTTCACGCATCTGCCGTAAAAATCCAAGTGAGAAATCAGTATTTTAAACCATGGCCGAAGCATGAAATAAATAACAAAACATTAAACTAGATTAACTTCCGGAAAGAACTATGAAAAAAAGTAAATAAAGAAAGTGAAAGCGAACATATATCCGTAATTGTTTCATTATTGGAAATGTTTCGATTTAATTAATGAAAACGGGAAAGTTTTTCATGAAACATTTTTTTTTTTATTATTAATAAAAACAGAAAATGAAAATGACATATTCATAATTGTTTAAACTGGGCGAGCGTCATTCGAAAACCAAAACATTTACTGTATAAAAATTTATCAAAATATAATTGTAAAAACATTTATCGAAAAGTTTGCATTAGAAAATATAATTTTAATAAAACAATTTTGTAATGAAAGCAACATTGGATTTCTATGAAATAGTTTGTTTGTTTTTTGTTGCTTTTTTTTAATTTATTTTTATTTTTTCGAGCAAATAAATAATTTAAAACATTTTTTTTTTTAAATTAAAGCAACTTTGAAGGATCAACAACAAATTAATTTAAATGAAACCGAAAAGCGCCACGGTTTGTTTTTTGTTTTTCTATTTTAACGGGGAAGTATTTTTTTTTTTTTTCTAACTTTGGCCATAGTTCAAAAATACTAATTTCTCCCTTGGATTTTTACGGCAGGTGCGTGAAATAAAATGGCGTCTCCAGTTTCGGCGATAAAGTGTAGAAGTACCAAATACTTTTATATCCGCCAATTTAAACTCATTCTCAAATGTGCAAGTTAACAAAGGCAAACATCGTTTACGACCATTTATTCTTAGTAATCGTCAATGTAAGAAATTCGAAAATGTTGTTGAAACGTTCTGCAGTTTGGAAAATAATCTCCGTTTTGAAGTTTATTTTAAAATATTATGGGGTGGTTACCCCCCCCCCTCCCAAGGGTTCTTCTTCGTTATTGTAAAAACCTGGAAACCAATGGTAGCTACTTAATTATGTCGCAGGAATGAAAATATCCAAAAATTAATAAAAACGATAAGGTAGAAATTTCGACGACAATTAGTGAAGTTTTGCTTTAAATTGGCCAAAAAGTTTTCAGAAAAGATTTACCTCCCTTTTATAACAATTAGAACTCTGGTTTGTTTTTGCAAAACTCAATTTTCTGCTATTTGTCTTCGAAAACTATTTTTATTAATAATTAATTGGATTTGTTTTACTATACACATAGTTGTCAAAAAACAAACATATAACAAATAAAGGTAATCGGTTTGAAAACCATACAATGTTTATCGGTATATTTGAAAAAAGTAAAATGGCGGTCTGCTCGCTGTTGAATATAAGTTTTGGAAAATGTGTTCAAACTAAATAATTACACAAAATACTATTAGAAATTCACTCAATATACGTTATCGTGATATAGGCGGACATATATTCAACGGGTTTCTAACAGTATTTTGTGTAATTATTTAGTTTGAACTCATTTTCCCAAACTTACTGTATTCAACAGCAAGCCACACCGGCGCACCGCCATTTTACTTTTTCAAATATATCGATAAACATTGTATGATTTTCGAACCGATTACAGGTTTTAAAGCGAGTAAAACCACTAAAAACTTTTGCAGATAGGTAGAAGAGTAAGTTATTTTGCCTTTGGTAACATTTATTTGTTATATATTTTATTTTGACTACTTTTTCGAATCTATGTGTAATACAAACCCAATTAATTTTCTACCTTATCGTTTTTCGTAATTTTTGGATACGTTCATGACTGTGACATTAAATTCAGTAGACACCATTGGTTTCACTTGAAATTCAATAGTTCAATTTCTGAATTTCACTAAATACGAAAAAAAAAAAAAAAAAAAAGAAAAAGGAAAAGACCCAGCATTTTCGAACAAAGAACAAAAGGTTTTATTGACATTAATTATTTGTTTCAGAATTTTTTAAATGTACTATTTTAAGCTTGGTTGACAACGTTTCACTCGATGTAATCTGTGTGGCTGGGGTGCATCTTGTCAAGCTTGAGGAGTATTATGTTATTCTTAGTTAATTCTTAGTTGGACGTTTAACTTCCAGAAGAATGCCACTTAGAACCAATTGTTTAATAACGCTTTTAACCGTTAGGCCGTATGTTTATATAGACAATTTTTGGTGGTGCCTTAAAATCTACTCTTACATAGCTGCTTAACATTAATTGTTATATAACGATAAAAAAATCGGCACTTCTGCATGACAGTGACATATTAGCAACAGAAGTGAGTTCGACACCTGTTCTTCGAAAGAGAAATGACATCTAGCGGTCATTATGTGAACCTCAAATATAAAGAATAACGCAAAAATATATAACGAAATAAAAAATATATGAAAACCGAAACATTTATTGAATAAAAAAATATATCAAAATATAATTTTAATGTATTTGTATTTCTTTCCAATGAGTGATTTAAGACAGTCTTGCAGTTAAGTCCCGGCAAAGTTCGACAACTCTTGAAGGGTCACATCAGTATTTTACACCGTCAAATCACGAATATTACGAATTATTAGTTTTCAAATAAAAATAAAAATTATGAAAGTTTTGACGGTGTAAAATACTGATGTGACTTTTCTAGAGTTATCGAACTTTGCCGGGACTTAACTGCAAGACTGCCTGATTTAATGTATCAAAATATAATTTTAGTTTGTCAATGTAGCAAAATAGAATTTAAAAACATGAAACGTTTAGAGGTTTAAGAATTTTTTTTCACAGAAAGATCATATAAACCTTAACATTTAACATGAAACATTTATAGAGATTAATTTTTTTTTTTGTAAAGAAAGATTGTATAAAAATGTATCAAATATAATTTTAGTTTGCACGCACTTTTAGAAAAGAGTTATCGATCCCTGTTCTTTGGCTCACAAGTGGCATCTGTCGGCTGCTGTTCTTGAAAGTAAAATACACACATTCGCCTCATATTTCTCCCTTGGAATTTTTACGGCAGGTGCGTGAAATGCAGAAGTGCCAAAAATTCTAATAATTCTATAGTAATAAGTTTTACTGAAGCGGAGAGTAGAAAGTGGATCTTGGATTCACTTTCGGTAACTTTGGAATTCTCGCTTGCCTTCCATTTTTGTTGTTAATTCTCACAGGTCATGAACGATATTTTTGACAAAAGAGAAAGAACTGCTACTCTCTAGGTTGTGGGTAGTTTTGAAATGGTGGTATGTAGAGATTTTCAATCCTTTCATAGTATTCATTCTAAATGTCAGTTTTTTTTATATGGTGGGAAAATCCAACCCCCTAAAAGGATTAGAATAAAAATGCAAATTCTCTTAATGTAAAATGTTTTTGGTGCTTATTCAAATTGACACTCATGGCGGCAATTAAAAAAAAAAAAAAAAACACAGAAAAAGAACGAAGATGTCATATTCCAAAAATCATATAAAGCGATCAAGTAGTTTTAAAGAAAATCATAATTTACGATTGTTAGCGATTTTACTACTAAACTGCATTGAACGTAAGGCTGATTTTTCACCAAGATGCCTTGATCTGAGTTGTCCTCTTCTTTTTTTATTTCATCGGAAGTAATCATGGCCGACAAAAACACAACTCGTTTAGTCGTAAAATTTGATTTGCTTGAATAATAAAAAAATTACTTGACCAAATTACGTGTTTTTTTTGTTTAATATTTCAGCTTTGCTCCGTGTGTATTTTCTTTACTTTTAATTGCAGCCATAAGCGCCAATTCAACACCTGATTTTTCTTCCTCTGACAGAAATAGAACCGATACCAGACTTTGATCCTATTCGAAATAAAACGAATGTGCTGAATGTGGGCATGCCCTGTTTATCCTGACTGACTGGATGGGGTGTGTGTCAGAAATTTCGTGAAAAATATGGAATAATTCCACCCCCTGTCTTTTCAAGCGTATATCTCATCGAAAAATGTAATTCAACCCCTATTTTTTTTTTTCAATTAAAGAAGCAAAGACCAAGGTTTCATTAAAAAAAAAACAAAAAAAAAAAAAAAACAACGCGTTTAAAAAAAAAAAAAAAAAAAAAAAGGTTTTAAACTTCGGACTTTACAGGTAAATTTCTAAAAAACACTACTTTTTTTTGTTTTAAATTTGAATATATTTATTGGTCTTTTATCTTCAATTTGTGATATATAATAATTTGGTGAGTAAATTAATTATTTACTTTTTAATAGACATTTCAAAATGGGAGGCGTGAATTAATTCGACCCCCTGTCTTTCCAAGCTTATAACTACTCGAAAAATGTAATTCAAACCCTAATTTTTTTTCAATTAAACGAGCAAGGACCAAGGTTTCATTAAAAAAAAAAAAAACAAAAAAAAAACAAAAAAAAAAAACAACGTGATTTAAAAAAAAGTTTTAAACTTCGGACTTTACAAGTAAATTTCTAAAAAAACACTACCTTTTTTGTTTGAAATTTGAATATACTATTTATTGATCTTTTATCTTCAATTTGTGATATATAAAACTTTGGTGAGTAAAGTAATTATTTACTTTTTAATAGACATTTGAAAATGGGGGGGGGCGAGAATTAAAAAAAACGTTTGACTAAAATATTATACTCGGTTTATTGGAAAGAGCATAAAATTTCACATTGACCCTGAAAATATCGTAAAAATAGAATCAATAGAAAAATTTTGATAGATTTTTAAAGTTTAAAAATTGAAAAATACTGAACTCGTAACATTCAATTAATTTCATTACTGCTTAAAAAATATTTCTATTACTTTTTATACACCTTAAATAGTTTATTTTGGAAGTATAATCCATAAAGAAAACAAAGAACCCATTTTTAAAAGAGAAATTACGAGTTTTTTATATTTTATTCGCAGTTTCGTGTTAGGGGTGTCAAAAATTCCTACAAAAATTCTGATACACAGGACGTGTAGAAGAAGACTTATGTAGTTTTCATTTTATCTTGAAAGTAAAATGGGATTTATGTAGCATTTTTGAAATTTAGTTTTTGCGAATACAAAATAAGAACTTTTTCGGATATATATAGTAAGTCAAACTACCTGACATTCAAGTCATTATCTAAATCTAGGATGCACATATTTTTGTAAAGCCATTGGAGATATTGTAAGGGAAAGATATGATGTGGAAGGGAAAGATATGCAAACTATCAGTAATCCATTGGAAATGTCATATTTCTCTCCAGAAAACGTGGATATTGAACAATACAAAAAAAAAAAAAAAAAAAAATTTCGGTGACGCCAGTCGGTCTAGCATTTCTAGCACGATTTCTCGAGACGAGCCATTTTATAAATATCTGATATTTCACAACAAATTCCTGTGGTATAAAGCAGTATTTTTTACGACATGATCTCCAAGTTATTACCAAACATCCAATGCATGTCAAGTACCAAGTGAGTAGATATGCAAGAAATAAAGGAGGAGGGAAGGGGGGCGAATAGAATAACCGAACAAAGTTATTATGTACTAGCTGTATATTTACCCAACGTTGCCCGGGAGTCTCACTTTTATTTTCGTTTTACTATTTTTCTTTAATGGACGTTACATTTCATCACATATAACTCACTTTATATAAATAAATAAATTATTAATTGATGTATGTATGTATATATATATATATATATACATACATACATACATACATACATACATACATACAAACAAATCACGCTTATTCGTATTCACACACACACACACGCTATCGAATTAAATAATAATTTAAAAAATAACAATAAAATACTTTTACGGAATTTAGATGAATGGCTCGAACTGTTTAACTCTAATCTAAGTTTTAGATTTAATTCGGCAAAAGTCGGTTTAATTCGGTTCAAATTCTGTAGAAGCACTCATATTTCTTCAAATTCCTTAAATTATTATATCTTAAAAGATTGCTTCATAAGCCTCCTCCTTTCGGTTTAGCATGTAAATAAAAATATATATATATATATATATATAAAAAACAATGTTTGTGCTAACATATATCGCATTTCGGATAAAATTATCACGTTCAATATCAATAACATTTTTATTTATTTTATTTTTTTACATGCAAAATATAATTCATACAGTTTTAACGACTTAAATTGTTAAAAACTATGGTCAACAATGTGTACTAGAGTAGTACCAACTAAAGACTTACTTTTAAAAAGTTGGTACTTAAGGGTATTCGGTTCCGTTTTGAAGGAACATCAAATTTAAAATTGTCGTTGACAAGTAGTTTTCATGATATTAAGACCGTTATTATATAATGTATTCCCTATTGTTTTCATTGGTCGCCATGTTAGTTTTTGCGCGCAATAATTCAATGCACGTGCAAAAATAAACATGCCGACCAATGAAAAAAAAAGCTAAGTTCGTTTGCTTATTTTAAAACTAGTAAACATAAATGAGATAAGACCTTTTCAGGGCATTCATTGTGAAACAGAATGGTCAACAGAAAACAAAAGTAAACACAGACATGTAGAACTTAAACAAAACCAAAATTATGAACATTTTCTTGTTTTTATTTTTGAAGAACTCCATTCGGAACAAGGAGAGACAATTCAAGAAAATCTTTAAATAATTCCCTCCAAAATGTTAAAGTTTAGTGTAACTTTTGTCCCAAGCAAAACAATAACACAAAATAAAAGCATTATCTGAACATTTATTAAATTAAAATATTTTTCTTAGATTTTATGAAAATAACTAGAATTTCGAAATAAATTATAACAGGAATTTTTTTCTGAAATGAAATGATCATGAGCGACTGTTTTTTTTTTTTTTTTTTTTTTTAACGAACTTTTTTGTTTGATAAAAGAAAAATCCAAAATGAAAGTTGTTCGAAAAGAACTTTTGATGCTTGTTAAAATAGAGTCGATAGATCGATTTTTAAAATATGTAATTTTAAGTGAAAACAACAGTACTTACTTAATTGTCATGTCGAAAATAGTAATATATCTTAAAATTACGAAACTCCATCGGGTAGAAAGTTATTTATAGTTAAAAGCAATTTTTACGGAAAATTGGGGGCTAAATCCAACAATTTAGTACACAAAATTAAGACCCCGGAAGTGGGCTCAGCTAGATAAAATATGGAACGAAAGTCACTAAACATGAAACGACATACGAAACCATACGGAAATAATTTATTTCGAAAATTATTTTAGTTTTAACACTTCTTGTGCTATCATGAAGCAATAAAAAAAATGATAAACTTCGATTTCAGTTTCGTAATTCAATTGTTTTATGATACATTAGTTATGACAAAATTGTGTGATCAAATTTGTAAAATACATTCTATCCAAGAATTAAAAAATATATAAATTAAAGAAAACTTTATTGCAGGAAATTTGTAAAATCATTTTCGTATGAATATATTTTAAATATATATTTTTTTAAAGAAATGTAAACTATGAAAGTTTAAATTAATTTTTTGAAATAAAATATTTCCATATGGATATATTTTAAATATTAAAAATATATATTTATAGAAATGTAAAAAAATAAAAGTATATAAAATACGCACGCACCAGGTGCGCTTGAAAGTCAAATCACAACGCAGAGTCAGATTCCATCCTCAGTACTTTTTTGCACATCTTTTTTCTTTTTTTTTTTTTTTCTTCTTCTGATTTGGCTTCCGGCGTCTTAATTTTGTGTACTGAATTTTTGGATTAATGCAAAAATTGAAAAATGACCATCAGTGTAAACAATACAGAACACATTGCCCTTAGATTAATAAATGAAAAATCCTTTATATAAAAGGGGATGTGCGTGTTCTCGTCGAGTGGTTCCAATATGAGGGATCAATTTACTAGAACTTTGGATTAGAAACTGAGCACCCTTTAAAAATATTGATTTTAAAAAATTTTTATTATGGTAGATTTGGACACTAATCTACTAGACTAGTGTTCAATCGATAATCCGTTGAAAAAAAAAAACGAAAATAAAAAAAATACACTGGAGGGGGGTATTGTAGGTCCATTTAATTTAATCTTATGTTGGGCTTGTATTACTGAACATAGATTCGAAAAAGTTGTCAAAAAACAAAAATATAACAAATAAATGGCAAGATAAGTTACTTTTCTATCTAACTGGATATATTTTTCGTATTTTTATTCAATGTAACATGTTTATTCAGCTCGAAAACCATACAGTGTTTACTGATGTGTTGGAAAATTCAAGATGGCGTCTGACTCTCTCTTTAACACGGTAAGTTTGGGAAAAGGTGTTATAAATAAAAAAAAAACTGGGTAAAATACTGTTAAAAATCCGCTCAATATATGTTACCGTGACATATGTTGACATATATTCGGCGGGTTTTTAATAGTATTTTGTCTAGATTTTTATTTATAACACCTTTTCCCAAACTTACCGTGTTAAAGAGAGAGTCAGACGCCATCTTGAATTTTCCGATACATCGGTAAACACTGTATGGTTTTCGAGCTGAATAAACATGTTATATTGAATAAAAATACGAAAAATATATCCAGTTAGATATCTTGCCTTTGATAACATTTATTTGTTATATTTTTGTTTTTTGACAACTTTTTCGAATCTATGTGTACAGTAATATAAACCCCTTATGTTTTATCCTTATTTCATTTTATTTTATTTATGGTGGGTATTATTTTATTTTAAGACTCGTCTCACGTCGTCCGTATATAGCAAAATATATTTTTGTAGATTTCGGTGTGCTAAAAACGAATCTGAAAACCGTTTCCGTCACACAAAAATAGTTTTCATGAGATGAAGAAATTACTTTTTCGAAAAGTGGGTAATCACTTTTCCATGTAAATTTAACTTAGAATTTCTGGCCACCTGAAAGAGGGGGCATTTTTTGTGTGTTTATTGGCTAAAAAGGTTTTTTGTTTGATTTCTTGGTGCTAATGCACTTACTGATCCGCGCTATTTTTTAAATCGTATTTCTAAGTTTAATTAAAGTTTTATCATATGTTTTTTTTTATTCAATTGTAAGGCTAAAGTACAGAATAGGTATAAAACACCCTTCCCTCCCCATGTTAAGAATGGCTTTTTAAATAATAATGTTATTATTTCAGCACGGATCAATAAGTGCATGAGTACCGATTTCTTTTGCATGGTATTAACCCCTGAACTCTGGGAGTATTTTCCATTTCACAGCCTAGCCTTCGTTTACGCTACGCGCGAGCATAAACGAAGGCTGTTAAATGTGCACTCGCGTACCAAACTGCCTTGTCACAGTGTAGTATTGGCGAAAAATTAAAATTAGACGACAAACAAGTAGTTTTCCAAATATTAAATCATGTTATCACGGGTGGCAATTTTGTACGCTTAACTTCATTCCATAACGGGTACGCTTTTTTTTCAGTTTTTTTTTTTTTTCATTTTTTTAATGCCTTGATTAAACTAAACAAGTACTTTATTTATTTTTTCCCCTGGCCGACCCCCCCCCCTCAAAAAAAATTGTGAAACTCAATTTGTCATTCACGATTTCGTGATCGTAGGGTTGCGCGCTCGCGCGTACCTGGATGACCACCAGCGTCGCCAGCGATAATATAAGAAAATACATTGCTTAATATCCGGACTCGAAAACCGACTGAAATTGTCATTTTAAAGGAAAATGTTAAAGTGGAAACCAAGTGAAAATTTACCATTTGTTGTCTATAAGCGATAGACTTTTCCTTACTAAAAACACAATATCAGTTGTTCTACGCGATGAATTTTCGTAATTTTTGGATATATTACTATTTTCGACAAATACGTAATATTGCTTTTGTTTAAACAATATTTTTTTAAATCGATCAGTCAACTAACTTAAGTAACAAAAAACATTAACCAATGTTACAACACGAAATCAAATTAAGAAAACAGCCTAGAAATTAAAGAAACAAAAGAAATATATAGATTTTTTAAATGGCGATTTTTTTTTCGATATAATAAACGGGTGTGTGTGCGCGTGTGTGTGTGCTGTTTCTCTATTCGATCTCGTGTTGAAATATTGGAATTTTTTTTAGCTGCAATAAAATGATATACAAAAAAATCTTATTGTTTTGGCATGTTTAATAAAGTTATATTTGCTCTCAAAGTGTAAATCCATTTTTATCGAGCTTAATTAATTGTGGCAATTTAGAAAAATCTTTATTGAATATATATATATATATATATATATAAAGGGAAATCGACCAAGACAAGGCATGAAACGACTTGATGTAAAGAGCTAACAATAATAATAATAGTTGTAATATTTACATATTACTGTAATATATATTACAAAAAGCAAATACATGAACAAAATAATTAAATGAAAATAATAAACTTGATAACTCACCGACAGAACGGCCAAATTTCAACATATTTCCAGTCATTTGGCCAAATCAAAAATAGAAATTGTGATTTTTTTTTCCACAAACAACAGTTATATTTTTTATGTATCTTTTATTATTATTTTTTTTTTTTCAAATATATACACATATATATTATATATATATATATATATATATATATATATATATATATATATATATATATATATATATATACCCCTGGGGGGGGGTAGAAATAAAATCTACCCCAAAATAAGACAGGAAAAAAAAAGTATAGCGGATTATTGAGAGAATAGCAAAATGTAAGAGCTATTCACTTTCCTTTTCAAAATAGAAAATAAACGTCGATTCTTGTTTTTTGCTGTTGTCGTTTCTGCTACTTCCAAACGGTTTGTTGATGACGGGTTTTAATTGCGCTGCATATTATTTACTTTAATTCTTAGAGAGATGGTGCAATCTCTAAAGGGGGAGCAAAAAAAGGGGAACATTGGTAAACGAAGCGACACTGATCAAGCCAGACGCGCGGAGCATCTGAGGACTCTCTCACACGCACAGAGAAAACAACAGTCTCCGCCACAACGGCCGCGGCTGCTGCTGATCAGCACTACAACTACCACTACTACTATTCGTAATGTTATTGCTGCAAAAATAAAAAAAACTGTCTCCACGACGACGATGGTGATCACGACTGCTGCTGATTACTACTACCACCACTACTACTATCCGTAATGTTATTGATGAATATTATTGATAGTATCTGAAGATTTGTTGTGAATTTTAGCTTATTGTTGTTTGTAGTAGTCATAATAGCTGTGTTGTTCGGTACTTCCGGGGTAATAGTACTTTCTGGCTTTTATGAGTGAACGTTTGTTGTTTGTTTTTTTTTTTTTTTCAAAGGATAAAAAGAAAACATTTTGACAATGCAAGGCATAAAAAGGGAAATTTTAATTAGATCACATCAGAAAGAGAGCGAAACATAATGCAGGTACTAGTAAAAAAAATATACCGAAAAATATGCAGATAGAAATAGAGAGTGGGGAAGACAAGCAGATGCGACAAAAAGATATGATGACGTTGAAGAGCGTATGAATTTACGGAGAATAGGAAAAGCGAAAGTCTTTTGCCAAAAGATAAAGAAAGAAAAAACTGAGAGAGCAAGAGGGATAGATAGATAGATAGATAGATAGATAGATAGATAAGGGGATGAATAATAAAGAACGAAATCGAGATAGAGTATAGCAGATTTGGCGAGAAGTGAGATAGAGAGGATATTTTGTTCATGTGTGGAAACAAAGTTAGACACAAGGTCAGTTTATTGTGAGAATTCAGCTCACCTATAAAGACGATAGTATGAATGGGTGCAAAATTAGCCTTGATGGAAATTTTCTGTCGAGGGAGCCCTAGGCGATCGACCATAAACCACTACTCTTTCCCAAGGGAGGAGGTAATGCCTGGAAGAACCTATCCCCCTTTCCAGACTGATCAGAAAAGATACAATATTTTGATCTTGACCCAGAAGTGAGATAAATGTTCAAGAAAGACAGAGAGTTAATAAAGACAGACAGAAAGGAAGAGAACGAATGAATGGAAAGGTTCGAATAAGAAGACAGACAGACAGACAGACAGACAGACAAATAATGAATGACTAGTGAGAGAAAGGGAAACTCCGAAAGGAATATTTTCCGGGTCATGAAACAGAGTGAATGAAGTAAGGGGGAAATGAAAGGAAAATTAAAAGATAAACGAGAAAAATATGGAGGCAGAATTTATTATTATTATTTTTTTTGTTTTCAGAAATTAAAGAGCTAAAAGAGATCCACGCATATGTTTCTGTTAGTTGCATTTTACTAAAATAGAACTATATATATATATATATATATATATATATATATATATATATATATATATATATATATATATATATATATATATATATATATATGAAAGAGTGTGTGTATATGTGTGCGTGCGTTTCATGTGGAAGAAGTAAAAATAGTGGTTTTTAATAACAGAGGAAGAGGAGGAAGAAGAAGTAGTAAAACGCCAGAGCAGCAGCAGATGGGGAAGTTCCCAATCAGTGTGAATTTACGAAGCCAGTTGCCATCTGCTTATCTAGGAGGAGAGCTTCCACAGCTGTCATGTTTTCCAGGAAGAACTCGTCTCATTCTCCCTCCACCCCCCTCTCGTAATGATCAGCACCCACACCCTCCCCCATCACTGCAAGGAATCTTCCATACCCTTTTCTTTCCGCCTATCTCTCGCCTCCTTCTAGAGGGGAAGGAGTAGGAGACAACAACATCGATGAAGACGACAGGAGCCGAAAAAGAAAAAAGAGAAGACGATAACTACGTATGTGCAATCGCGCGGCTGTCAGACCAGCAGATGACAACATGAAAAATGCAACAACCGAAAATGGTGCACGATACTGTCATTTAAAGGTGGAGTTGATTTAGAAAGAATGATGATGCTGATGATGATAATGACCATCTGTTTAATGATTATAATAATGATGATAGTGGAGGTATGGACACTATGGTAGTAGAAAGTTAGCATGATGCAAGTATGGTGTCTGTGGGGAGCTTGGTTGTGGATTTGAGTTGTTAGTAGGAGGTCATTACGGCAGATTTATTGGTAACTTTGGGCAATGATGGAGGCAGCATACCTCCACAGAATATAGGGAAATGATGGAGGTATGATGGCATGATGGAGGTAGCAAGAACGTTATGGTGATAGTGGTAGGATAGTAATAGTGGTGCATGGTGGAGGTACAGAGCGGTAGTAGAAGTGGGTATGGTGGGGGTGGAGGATTTATTAGCTGTTGTGAAAATTTACTTGTCTTGCCAATGGCTGTTGTGATGCAGGTTGTGACAATGACCATGAAATGATGGCTATAGCAAAACTTGGTAACCTTATACTGATGATTGTAGAGAATTGACATGGATAGTGGTGATGATGCAGCAATCGTGGTTTAGTTGTGATGATGAAGATGATCATGAAAAGTGCAGTTTTTCTAGAAGTTCGATTAATGTCTAACTATCGAATTATATGTGTGACTGACTTTTAATTGTAAAACGATTTCTTTTTGAAGATGGCTCTTTGAAATTGCTTCAAGCAGTTGTAATGGATCTGATCATGGGACCAAAAAGTGACAGTGTACCGTTAAACGCGTAGACCCAATGCGTTGTAGACTCAGTTGCAAAGGAACATAAGACAAGTAATAACTCAACTCTCCTTTTTTTTTAACAACAATATTTATTTCCTTATTCCACTGTCATGCGTGACTTCTCATTATAGTTGTGATGTCACTACATCTGTAAAGTGATCGCATGTGTTCCTCTGTCTTTTTCTTTATCCTTACGGTGACATCATTTTGCATTTCGTATCCATTTGCATGCACGCGTTCATGCTTTGTTACAGCAGTGGCAATAGGGATATAGATATATGCTCAATGTAATGTCAGAAATATTACTCGTAGTGATTGTGCCATCTATTGATAAGATTGGGGAGGAAGTGGGAGAATTTTAAGTAGCAGAATGATGGGACCTCAAAGTATAACTTAGCTCGGATATGCGGATGTAAATGCATGAGAAGTAACGTCACCGGTGCGGGGGGGGGGACTATAAAAAGAAAAAGACAGATCTTACGAGAGACAAGATAATGTTCGAGATCTCATGAGATACGTAGAGAATGTCACGTGGGTGACGTCACGGCCATAACGACGAGGAAATAAATGTTGTACAAAACAAAAAGCAGGTTGGAGTTATTTCCTATCCTTTGTCTTGGTCTCCTCTGCGACTGAAATTGCACACAACGTGTGTGGCTCTGTGGACAACGTTACAAAAAAAAACACCGTGAATTTCGATTTTCAGAGATAAAGACACAAAATATTTGCTTTTACAAGTACCATCAACAAAAAGTAGAACTCAGAATACGGAGAAAAGATTAATTTGGGATCGTTTAACAGTGAATCAACTCTTCTAGTGTCATTTAAAACTAAAACTACGTATTGTAAACGATTCCTTGGTTACAATTGATTGACCACAAGTTTCTATATAACCAGGGTTTTATAGAAAGGAGCATTCTCTTATAGTCTGCTTCTTTTGCTGCAGCGAATGAGCAGAGAGTTCATTTTTTTTTTATCCAGCAATGAGAAGGCAAGTAAATAGGGACTTATTTATAAAATAATATTGTAAATCTGTTGAGTTTTTTTTTTTTAAATGCCGGTGGAGTGGGAAAGGAGCAGCTATTTTTCTTTTTTAAGAGCGAGGGTGTGTTGGGTTGCCTTCAAATTAGTGGAGTGGGTAAAATCCTGCAATATTTATACATTTCCTCAAGAGATTTAGTTTATAAATTGCCAGAATAAATCGCATAAGACTTGAACAAGCTATAGCAAATGCTATGAACACAAATTGGGTTGTCTGTCATCGTTTCCATTAGGCTGTTGCATGAACTTTCAATGTAAAAAAATAAATAAGCATTAATATCTGGCCTATGAGATGAGATCTCTGCTTATATTTATGATTCAATAATTTTTTTTTTTCAAATTTGGGTTTAACTTAAGTAGGACAGCCTCTGAAGTGAATGTGGTATTGTGGTGACTAAGATAGTTCTGGTTAAGAGATGGATAGACAATTTTAAGTATTTGAGACTAAGGATGATCAACGACACCCATTATCCCCACACTTTTGATTGGCTTTGTGCCTAATTTGTTCAATTTGTAATTTTTTATATTTTGTGCAAATAAATATTTCAAAGTGTAGTATATGTTCTGTCCTTAGTCAAAGGAGGAAAAATACTTCTACACTAAGGCATTAAAAATGTTCAAACCAAAGATGCCCATTCTTGGAGAAGTTGAAGATCTCTACATTAAAAATCAACCACATGACTAACTTTGCCCTCGTGGGGAGGCAAATAAATAGGGACTGATTCAGACTTATCTAATTAGCGTGTGTGTGTGTGTGTGTGTGTGTGTGTGTGTGTGCGCGCGTGTGTGTGTGTGTGTTCGTGTTCTAGAGAGATAGAAAGGCAAGAGGTGTTTATCCATTCCCTCACAACGACAATGGTGACCTAATAGCAATTTTTGTGGAAGGGTTATGGTTTGCCACGACCAGGAACATTTATCATAACAGAGAGAAAAAATTCATTCATGGTTCTGCCCGCCTGGAAGTGTCACAAACCATATTCCGCCTTTTAAGCAGAATGTAAGAATTGCTTCCTGAGAAACCGGCTCGGAGAAAAGTCAGAATCTCATCATTTTTACCTGAACTGACAGAATTTTATTTCTTATATTTATAAAATTCTGACCACTTTTTGTGTGTCACGACTATGTGATTTATACATTGAATTATTTTATTTATTTATTTATGATTAATCGAATATTCACTGAAATGAAAAATGCAATATTGAAGTTTGTAAAAATCCTATTAAAAAACATAATTAGGAAATTAAATTCACCAAACAAGTCAGCCGTTAATCATCAATTAATAGTTGAAAAAAAATTACATCATAGTTCTTCGAAATTTGAAAGCATTTAAACTGCCAAATGGAAAGCCATTTATATATAATATCTATCTATCTATCTATCTATCTATCTACTATTATATAAAAGGAATTGTATGTGTGTGCGTGTGTGTTCATTCCCTATGGACTCGGAAACAGTTGGGCCGATTTTTATAAAATTTCACACAAAGGTACTTTATGTTCCTTGCAGTATTCTTAGATAGGTTTTGTATCAGAATGTCTTTGATAAGTATGGATAATCGATAATCGAATTAATCTGATAAAAGAAGGAACAGGTAATTTGGACCAAAGTCAACATCTTACAAAGCCTAACATCATACATGCATTTGAGAAGTTTTATTACAACACAAGCCGAAAGGCCCAACATATAAAATCAACAGTAGATTCTTTGATATGACAGGGGCGCATTCGAATTGAATATTTCTGTTTAAAGCACAATTGCACCATGATACTTGATTTTTGCATTTTAAACTTAAATTCAAGCAATTATCACCGTATAAGGCCAAGCATATAAAATCAACGGTAGGTTCTTTGATATGAAAATGGTGCGTTCAGAATGAACGTTTCTGCTTAGCGCACAAGTGAACCATGATACTTGACTTTTTCATTTTAAACTTTAATGCAAGCCATTATATATAAAAATAATTTTATAAAATCAACAGTAGGTTCTTTACAGTGCAATGTATACTACGATATATTGTAAACTAAATCACTGTGAGAGACATGTGAAGCTTTCTCATGGTGCACTGCGATAGGTCTTCAACTAGAGGAGACAATCAATCGATTTGATCGAGAAATGGGTGATTTCACCGATTTTGATGACAATAAAAATATGGGAGTGTGAAAAATTCGTTGATCGTCATTCAGCCTCGGACACTGTGAGATCTACCTGCTAATAAAATATATTCATGAAAAAATAAAATTTTAAACAAATGTAGGGTTATCTTAAGTAGGATGGCCTCCTATTATAAATGTGGTATTATGGTAACTGAGATGATGCTAGTTAAGAATATGATAGACGTTTTTATTACTTTAGACTAAGGATGAACAACGACACCTATTTTTCCACACTTTCGATGGCACTGTGCCTAAATTGTTTGAAATGTAATTTTTTTCTCCAAATATATGGTTTGTTTATTATTGTAAGCAAATTCAGAAAATGAAATATTGAATTTCAAGTGAAACCAATGATATCTACTGAATTGTCATGTCACCATAATGAAAATATTCAAAAATTATGAAAAACCATAAGGTAGAAAATTGATTATTAATGAAAACAGTTTTCAAAGACAATTAGTAAAAAGTTTTGCTAAATTGGCCAAAGATTTTCAGTTTTCAGAAAATATTTACCTCCCTTTTGTTACAATTAGAAATCTCCAGTTTATGGTTTGCAAAACTAAATTTTTGCTACTTGTCTTCTGAAAACTATTTTCATTAATAATTAATTTTCTAACTTTTATCGTTTTCATAATTTTCTGATATGTTTATTACTACGACATGGCAATTCAGTAGATACCATTGGTTTCGCTTGAAATTAAATATTTCAATTGTCGAATTTCGCTACAATAATAAAGAACTAAATATATAATTCGAAGTATCTGTTTTGATACTACATTTCAATTTTTCTGTCCTCGGTCAGTGAAGGAAAAGGCATTCTAGACTGAGGTAATTTTTATCCCAATTCAGAGTGCCTCTTTTTAGGTAGCTTGATTTACTCCACATAAATATCTGACCTTGTCCTCGTGGGGAAGTATATAGGGACTCTCAGACAATGATGCTTACATACGGCTAACACATAATAAATAATAATAATAATAATAATAATAATAAAGAGAGAGAGACAGACAGACAGACAAACACAAAGACAGACAGACAGACAGATGACTAAACCAAGATGATCTCCATGTCTCACCGTATTTTCTCCTTTTACTCACACACAGTGCGCCTTTTCTTTTCTGGTTCTGACATCATCTAATACATTTTGTGTATGTTTGTGCGAGTAGTCTACAGTAAATCACTCTTAAAGCAGTTCACCAACTGTATGAGCACGAGCATATTTTCTTAATATAAAATGAATGTGTATACAATGACTGTATAGGCAATGATAACTATACC
>NC_136482.1:140677087-140694587 GCF_053919585.1 Euprymna scolopes
ATCTCTTCTATGAGAAAGACGTTGAAGGAATGAGAAGAGAACATTCCCCACTAGATTTCGAAGTTGATT
Source organism: Euprymna scolopes (assembly GCF_053919585.1). Classification (NCBI taxonomy): domain Eukaryota; kingdom Metazoa; phylum Mollusca; class Cephalopoda; order Sepiida; family Sepiolidae; genus Euprymna; species Euprymna scolopes. The sequence goes on from NC_136482.1 coordinate 140,677,157, forward strand.
TTGTACTTTGTCAAGTCAGAAAATAGTGCTCTAGAGAAGGCCATAGTTATATAGACTGAAACATAATAATAATTGAAAAATAAATATTCATGAAGATAATAGTAAAAAAATGCAGTATGAATAATTGGTACAGGGTGACCCCTGACCCCCCTCAAAAAAAAAAATTTGCCCCACTTGGAATTGTTAACAAAATTAGCAATCTTATCAGCAATCTAATCATATGTGGAACAAATAAACTTCCGTCTATGCATGACTTGTTCGCCAGGGTTCAATGTAGAATATCCAGCAGCCTTTATTTTATTAACGTTTATTCATATGCAGGGACACTTTGGCGATCGTTTCATCAATCACACGTGGGATTCTGAATCGACCTCATCTTGAAGATAATGGCTATCAAAATAATCCCCAAACTATTTCTGAACTGAAGACGACCATCACATGTTGTTGTTTTTGTTTTTGTTGTTGTTGTTGTTGTTGTTTGTCTCATTTTACTTCAGTCAAAGTTCTCAGAAATCACCGGGCCCTTTTCTATATGAGATACATATATATTCGAATTAAAGTGCTCCTTTACCTCTCAAATACTGAGCTAGTAAAGAAGTTGAGAACTTCCTCTTGACCATTAAAATATGTTATAGTATATCTTTATTGTGGTCTCTTGGTCGTATTGAATTCCATGACAAGAATTTATCTTGTCTGTTACTTGAGATAATATCATTTAGAGAAGGTATACCATTGTAGGTTAGGTATACAGACAAGATCCTATTAGGGTTACAATACGATGTGATTTTGAATATTTAGTTAGGGTTTACTTATAGGGAAAAGTATCCTCATGTCAGGTTGCCCTGACAAACCCCTGTACAGAGAGACCTTAGATACTCGAGGATAGTGTAGGTATTCAAGTTCTCTCCAGTAGGCATTCATGCAGAGCAGAGTGACGAGAGAAGTGTGTCAGAGTTATTGACAGTTTTCAACGACTTATGCAGGTGTGCTTATCATTGAACGACGATACAATAAAAACAGTCCAGCATTAATGATTGGAAGTTGGTGGGTAAGTCAATTATAGATTGAAGTTTATTTATACCAAATATGGTTGGATTTCAGAGAGGGAAAAGGGAGGGGGTCAGAATTAAATTACCCAATAATAAACAGAGATAGACAGAAAATTCCTGCAAGGGAAAAAAAGTTCAGAATTGATTTGATAAAATGATATTTTAAAAAAAATCATCATTTTCGTTTTACATCTCAGAATATATGGATGGACGGAAGTGACAGGGCATGATTGATGTGGCAACTTAAAAATTGCAACTTGTTTCATATGACAGGTGAGCAAAAGAATTGTTAAAATGATAGACAGTTCCAAAATTTATACGATCGGAAAATGTCAGGTTTTTGTTAAGTAGCAATTATACAAATGCATAATTAAACATGGTAGAAAAATGAGGACAGGATGAGGATGATAAAGAGAGAGAGAGAGAGAGAGAGAGAGAGAGAGAGGGGGGGGAGATAGGTTGAATGTTAATCAGTCATTATATGTTTACATATTTATTTGGAGGAGTCAATAGATTCACAAAGAAGACATAAGGTTAAAAAAATCTATGAAAACTGCATAATTATTGGCCTCTTTTTGTCTCTAGAGACAACAGATACTCTCTGAAAAGATGAGTGCATGGTGAGAATCTTATAATCAAACAAGGTTGTGCAATCTCTATCTGCACCTGTCTGATATTGCAATTTTTAAAGTCCAGTGACAAGGAGAAATCCAGGACGACCAGAAGCAGCGTTGGAATAAGCAGAAAGAAACAAATCTTATTTCAGAAACTTCTAAACTTGATTGAGAGTTCAGTCTGCCTTATTATTTCATCCATAACTAAGAGAAAGAATGGATTGACACTTTCACAAGATTATTAGAAAAAAGGACATCACAGCCACTTCCAACCATGGTAGTTTATATTCCCAAATGGTCGCCTATCTAAGTATATACCAGGTACAATGTTGCTTAAGTTTGGTGAACCAATGAAAACCAGTATTTCAACGAGCCATAAATAAATTTGATATTAAAATAAAATGTTGTTTTGAGAAACAAACTAACTCATTTTCAAAGTGTGTTATGAACCACATATACAAAGAGAGTAGGGAGGTCTTGTGTGAATGAAATACAGGATGACCCCCTCAGCACCACAAAAAAAAAAAGAAAAGAAAAGCTACCCATGGAATTGTTAATAGAATTCACAATCCTTTCTGCGACCTGACTATATTTGGTAAAAAATAAACTTTAGTGCATGTCTGACTTGTCTACCAAATTTCAGTCAGGAATGTCTAACAGTCTTTGGTTTACCATCATTCAGGTATATATGTAAACACTTTGGTGATCGTCTCATCAGTAATAGGTATGGTCCTGATGAGGCTTCATACTCACAAGACTCTAACCCTCTAGATTTTTATCTGTGAAATGATTACAAAGACAATGCCTATCAAAACAATTTTAAGGCTATTCTTGAACTAAAGAAGGCTATTACAGTCCAAATCAGGGAAGTGCCAAGAAAGGAATATGCTATTGACAATTTGGAACATTGTATTCAGGTTATGCGCATTTATTTGCATATGACCAGATTTTTAAATCATGAGTTTGTGGAATGTAGTTCTCAATTTAGAGTGAAGTGAAACTTTCATTTTAATGATGAAGTAAGATGGAAGGTAATTTTTTCGTTTTGTACTGAAGTAATTCTGATATTTGATAACAAATTTGAAGGGTTTTTACCGACACTGGATTAGTATAGTGGCGGATATTATGGTCATCACATGTTTCACATCTTGAATGGCGTCGCATTTAAGAAAATATCTTGTTTCATTATATCCTGACAATTTAAAAGCAGTGCCTTGGTTATGATTTGGTTCACTTTACAACATTGCATCTCTCATCCATATTATTAGGATTTTTCTAACTACTGTTCTCATTTTGAATGTCATTTTCATTACGTTTCGGTCGATGTAACCTCCGACCTTATTCAGATGTATCTTGTTGAACTTGGGAATGTTTCTGTCGAATCCAGGAATCTAGACAGAATTTTGAACGGAACTCTTTAATTACTTCATGGTGTAGCATACTCTTGTTCTGTCAGCCATGACTGAATCGAGGTCCTAAGTAATTTGCAATTGTATTTTTTAGTTGCCCACGTTGAGAATTGAACTGTCAACTTTTAGAAGAATATCGCGTTTACAATTGATTTTTACAATTTTTTCTTTTTTTGTGCCATGGGTCCTTGAAAACACTCAAAATGAGAATGGTAGTTCAAATAATACGAATAACCAATTCTCACCTCAAAAATTCAGAAATGCATATCTCATGCCTTTAAATTGCAAATAATTATCTACCTATACAATTGTCATCTTTTTGTTATAAAAGAGTTCTTTCACCTAAATATTGTTTTACTTATTATTTTAGATGTGATTTAATAATGCTGATTCCAAAAACTGGAGTAAATTTCCAATCCTTCTTCCTTGGCTAAAATCAAAGTGTAATATCTGTTCTGTCTTCAGTCAAGAAGAGGAATCCTTCTTGTCTGGGGCAATTGTAATTTCTTTCCATCTGGTGTGCCCCATTTTTAAAGGTAGATACCCTCCACATGAAATCACAACACTGACCTTGTGTCTAACTTTTCCATCGTGGGAAATAGGGAACCGATGACTTCAAACACGTAAGCTGTAATTTCACACAATGTTCACCATAGCAGTATGTTTTTAATTGATTTAAAGTAGTTTAAGATCCAACCTCTTGAAATATTTAAACAGATTCCTGGAGTACTGAACATCACCACCCCTTCTAATAAGAGTGAAACCATTGGCAAAAGACACAAGATTATTCTCATCATATTTATCAAATTTTGATCATTTTAAGTTTCCATTGTAGTGGTGAAATATTTTTAAGCCTCCAACTTCACTACTATAATTCCTATTTTCACAGTTTTCATAGTTGTATTTGATGCTTTTTATTGCCGTGAAGTATTTTGATGTCTGTTTGCAGTTATTAAAGAGCCAAGAGCACCAGGATTATGATTTACAAATTTCCATTTTCTCTTGATTACCATTTCTCAGTTTGAGTGGCACTTAAGTCAAGGGTTATACCTCCTCTCCGGCTTTTAGAGAGTTAAATGGAATGAATGACCTGAACCATTGCCATAACAGGATGTCAGTCTGCTGCCATTTTTATTTCTCAGCAAAGTTAGTACCCCTTTATACATGTTCCTTACTAGGACACGGTACTTCATTTCTTTCTTTCTCCCATCTCTCTTAAACTCAGCAATTGACTGTACACAAGCCCTAACTTTTAGATAACTCTAAGAGTAGTCACTATATCATCGGCTGTATAATATTTACATGACTATATTGCCATGTTGTGCATGGAAAGAGACCCTGCACTTATCTCCGGTGGGCTTTCCCAAGGCCACAATCATCTAGACGCTAAGACCCTAAGCTAAAGAACCGTTGCTCAAAATAACAAGATGCTTCAAAAAAGCTGATTATGAAGCCATCAGAAACACAGCAGAGATACCCTATGAACAAATATCTTTTCTCTTCTTGCTAAACAGTGTGCCAATGAGACAACTGAAGTATGCAAAGCAGGCATTGAAACACATGTTCCCACATATACGCAAACCCTTCAATGATTCACTTCAACTTGCATAGCTACCATTGCGCAGAAGCAGCATGCATTTTGCGGATTTGTCTGCCATAAGTCAAGTACAAATAGATAAAGTTTATAGCAGCTATAAATAATTGTAAACTGCAGCCAAAAGAAGGCATAATGAAATGACCAGGAAATGTATCGAATCGTAAAAATTAGAAACTTGCGATATCTGGAAAATTTATAATAATGTATGAATAATGGACAATCAATAATTCCTCCATTATCCAACAACTATGAGGTCGCCTATACAGCAACCTAGAAGGCTAAACTGCTTGCCCAATGGTTTGCCTCCAACTCCAACGCCTTAGATCCCACAAACCACTCCCTCCCAAATTTCTTTTTACTGACAGAAGACAAACTCATAGACCTAAAAAATCACTCCTTCTCATGTCCGTTATATCATAAAAAATCTAGATACCTTCAAGGCGGGTTAGCCTGATTTTATCCCTACGATACTAATTAAGAAATTCTCAGCTGAACTAGACCCTGCCCTCTGCAAACTCTTCAACAAATGCTTAACCGAATCTTGCTTCACTGACAGTTGGAAAATTGCTTCTATGGTATCAGTACTAAATAATTCTGATGAAAGAGCTCAATTGTTGCCCCATCACTCTCCTCCTCTTTGTCTTCTCTAAAATTTTGCTGATGACATCACACTCTATAAAAGGCATAAGGGAAAAACCAGTGTACACATATCTAAGGCAATGGCTGAAAACCCTAGAAAACAATCTTCAGTCTGTAGTGGAATGGGACTATAAACGGATGGTAACATTTAATGCTAATAGGACTAAGCTTCTTTAACAACTACAAAAAACCTTCTCAATCAACTCTTGCTATGACAAATAGCAAGAACTCACCATTCAAACTCATCGATTAACATTTACATGCAACATGAATTGGAAAAAATGCATTGAGACATTGGTAAGGCTGCTGCAAATAAGATGGGCTCCGTCTACCATGCTAGAAAATTACTTACACCAGAGAGTATCCTATACACTATACAAGGCCACAATATGTTCATGCATGGAGTATTGTTGTCACATTTAGGCTGGTGCATCTGCCAGCTAGTCTCTCACTTTCACAACAGAGTTCAAAAAAGAGTCTCAAGCTCCAACGCTTGTCCTATCGCTACAATATTGCATCCCTCTGCTGGTTTTACAAATACTTTAATGGAATATGCTCAGATGAACTTATAATACTCATTCTCCTTCAACGTACATACTCCTGATTAATCCAACAAGCAGCAAAATCTCACCTCTTCACTGTTGAAATTTTTAAATGGCGGAAAACCTTCTACTTTAGTAGTTTCTTCTCACAGACTGATAGACTTTTAAATTCTATCCAAGTTTCATGCTTACCTGACTGTACCTGAAGAAGCTTAAATGTACTGTGAACAGATATCTCGCTGCTCAACTCCGCTGTTAGATACATTCCCAAATAGTAGACCCTACATTCTAATGGCAATATGCCTTGTTTAGAATTTAAAAAAAAAGTAAAAAATACAACACAGTTATAAAAAATAAGTATTACACTTGAATTTACTGCCACAAAAAAATTATCATTTACTTCTCTTTAAAAAAAAAAGTTACTTTGACACACATGACTTTTTTTATTTCAAGGAATTGAAAATAAAGAATAGAGATGGAATAAAGAGAGAAGAAGGAAAGGGAAAAAGAATGGATGATGAGAGTAAAGAGAAGGAGAGTCAGACTGATAATTTAAGGGATAAAAAGAGAGAACACTGAAAATAAGACTTAAAAGAACTGATGGAAAGGGCGGGTGACTAAAGGGTCGGAATAAAAAGCAGAGAAAGATGTTTTAAATTTTCATATGCTGATGGTACTCCATACGTTTTGAATTTTTGTTCTTTAAGCCTCATACCGATATTATCTCTTCACCTGGGCAACACCGACTAGAGACAGCTAGTTTAAAATATTAAATGTTTAATTTATTTTTTTATGAAGATTTCTCCAGACACGGCCCAAACCCACTTGATGTAAGGAGCTAAAAAAATAATACTTCAAAGTTAAAAACTTGCCAACGATAAGTGTTAGATGGAATAGATTTGGATACAGAAAACAGCCATTCTTCCGTCGTTCCTGGAATGTGAGGACTAAAGGTCAAAATAAGGGAAGCAAAAGTTACACGGCTACACAACACTCACCAGTTCACGTAATATGGACCCATGATTCGGAATTATTATTTCCTTTCCAGACGTGGTAAAACAGACCCCATAGAATCAAATACATTTTTCCTCTTCAGTTGCTTTTTTTTTCTTTTTAAATTCAATTTTCACCCCAAACAAGACGCAGTGCCACTTTGAAGTAGGAGGCTACTATCGAGGACATGTTGCAGGCATATTATGAAGGGAGATGAGCAGCAAAATGTCTATTCACATTACATTTGAACTTCTGCATATCAGTACAGTTGGGAAAGCAGAATCCCGGAAGGGTGTTCTAAAGTCTAGCTGTGTTGGAAAAAAAAACTATTGGAGTAGAAGGCTTTCTTACACCTAGGGATCTCTATTGTGTAGAGGTGGGATTTAGTCGCTTCTTGGGTTTGTTGAGGGTATTTACGTCGAGGGGGTACAAGTGCTTGTAATTCGTGAAAGCATTCACCATTTTTAACTTCAATGTTTGAAAACTACTTCCTGTCATGTAATCTTGTTTGGTAAGTCATAGATTACTTTTTTTTTTTTACCTCCACTCTCGCCCGTTTACTCCCTAACGATTTATAATGGAAGATTTTTAGGATCTTTCCACCGGTAAAAAAGCTGAAAAAGTATTTCAAACTATCGACTGAAAACGGTCCACGAACATGTATTGTTTTTTTAGTCCAAATTCTATGTGAACTTGCATATATCATCAGTTTTCCTTTCCTCGTTTTGTTTGTATCATGTGATTTAAGCATTAACTTGTAATCATGAGCTTGTAAAGACATTATGCGTTTTTAGTAATTAATCAAATAATCGGGGTAAATTGAATAATGTGAAATACAAGAAAAAAGATAAAAAAATAAATAAATAATACAAGATGTGATCAGAAACTATCCACACTGACAACTGTGTTTACTAATGTTGGGACCATTGATCAAAATCAGGAATCGAAAAAGGCGGAACATATGGAATCGGAAAAAATTTGTGCCTATTTTTTAATGCCAAAAATGATTCTTTAAATTATCTGTTTTTAAATTTCATTTTGTTTAAAACAAAATCTTGCAATGCTTTAGTAATAATAAAATAATAAATATTTATTAATGTTAAACTACCAGTAAAGCTAAAAGATATAAATCACCCGACAAGTATGTTTTTACATTTGAGAAAATATTTGCAGATTTAACACGTGTTTTTACATAATAATTTTAAAGTTAAATATTTAAATATTTATAAAGAATTGGAATCAGAATCTAGAATTGTATTGGATTCGGGGGGGGGGATATTGGAATCGTCCCATCACTAGTATTTACAAAGATAAAGAAAACATTTTCAATACAGTTACTTCAGATTGAAACACCTAAGAAACTCCTTCATTTTTATATAATACTAGCTGTATATACCCGGCGTTGCCAAGTTGAAACATATTGATGGGTGGAGGGTTTAGTTCCATACTATTTAAGATACACCCAATATCCTAATTTCTTACTATTTTCCTGAAAGTGGATCGCATGTTGGATTTATGGAAGTATAAAATACATCAATTTTCGTCTATGAAAATTAAACAGGAAATAGTTTAAACGGGAAATAACTCTCACAGCTTAAATAAATAAACTTCTGTTTTTAAAGGCAACTGGTATAGTCTGATAATAATCGAAAATAAATTAAATATGAATTAAATTAAAAATAAAGTAACTAAATCAACTTTAAAGAATGTTTCTAAATATAACAATGGAGACAATTTTATTACCACAAATAATAACATGGATCTAATTAAAATAGATTTTCTTTAATGTAATATGCAATATATGATGTTATTCCTTGAATGTAGATTTCCTTTGAATGCATAGTACATATAGAAATCATGCTGGAATATAAATGCTTAAATGTCCGTTTTCAGTATGAAAATTAATTTGTATAACATTGTACCTTTTGTACATATTAATCAAATTGTGACCAGACAGGAATACAGCTTTTTTTTCTTTGTTTTGTTTTTTTACATAGGAGTCACCACTTATCAAGGCCCAGAGGCCACTCAGGGATAAGGATTAAAAAGTGTACAGTAGTCAATGGGACAACATTATAGTAATCGTTAGCAGTGTAAATTTGGTAAATTGGATTACTTAAAGGGAACGGCTGATCAAGAACTTGTTTACATTGGACTTGAAGACAACTATTATAATACAAGATTCAAACAAGCAAGAACGCCCGGACGGTCTACAGAGTTTTATAATTATACAGATTAGACATACTCGTTACCTGTTGGGCCACAACCACTATATTCTACTTTCAAACATTCAAAACCTGTGACATATTTGTGAAGACATTTTTCTTTCACAACTAAAAATAATGCATCTCTTTACTTCTATATTATTCTTATGGATACTATAAAAGTTAAAAGATATCATTTTGGTATTTAATTTACATACGTGCTTATGGTGTGCATACAAACATCATGTAAATCAAATGGCAACGCTAAGAAAAGAATCACTCTTTCTCTAAATGTTCACAGAGACAATTAGAAATATTAGAGAGTGTTTAAATTAGCACAGGGTGAAAGAGGCAAGAGAGATCGCTAAGAGATGGGCGACTTGTTCAGCTAATTATGCATTAGGCTAATTGAAACAGTTAAAACAAAATCTGCTTCAAGCATATCTCAATCCCAGCACTATATTTTGTGTGATTAAATTATATATGAAAAAAGGCATAGGGAAATAAACGTTAATTGACTCAGCTTTAGTAGAATAATAGACTAACCGAAATATGACTTGTTATGCTAATACATGACAGATTAACTTAATTTAATGCGCTGAACTATTTCTGTTATTTTTACAACTTTAGTCTCTTCCTTTACCGCATTTGTTTACTGCCTTTGTCTTATGCTTCTAATACTATTACTATATTCTCTTTCACCTCCTCCTCCCTCTCCTCCTCCTCGTATTCCCTTCCATCAATCATTTATTGTCTCAGTTGCCCTTCTGTCTAAACATTTAATGTGCAAACAAGCAAGCAGGATTGTCATAATTTTAGTATTGTATGAACTACGATGTTTTTGTTTGTATTACTTGCCACCAATTTAGTTTTATTTCGACAAATACTACAAATAAAATTCATAACACTGATATATTTCTTTCATCCTTTAATAAATGCCGATATTACAGTATCAGATAAAACTGTGGACTTGTAGTTATACACTCAGGTCAGAGACTGTCACTTGAACTTAACGATTCTTAGTTTAGTGACCCTGAGCTCAGCAAGAGGCAACATCTAATTTCATATTGACATTAACACATGTTCAAAAGTATTTCAACATTTCTATCTCTACTATTATATAAAAGGAACTTTATGTGTTTATGCGTTTGTTCCCTATGGACTCGAAAATAGCTGGGCCGATTTTTATGAAATTTCGCACGGACGTCCTTCATGTGCTTAGATTTTGTATCGGAATGTTTTTGATAAGTATCAATAATCGAAAAAATCCAATGAATAAAGGAACAGTCGATTTTGACCAAAGTAAACATCTTACACAGCCTAACATCACAAATGCATTTCAGAAGTTTTAGTGCTTGTGCACTTTTAGTATTGCGCTATTTTTAAATAGTTTTTAAGGTAAAATTCAAGCTTCATGATATCTTTTTTTTTTAATTATTAGGTTTATTAAATTGTTTGGAAGCACAGAATAGTTACAAAACATCGTCCCTGCCCATGTTAAGAATGGCTTAAAATAATAACGTTATTATTTCAGCACGGTGGTAAAAGTGCACAAGTACCGAAGTTTTATTACCATACAAGCTGAAAGACCCGATATATAAAGTAAACAGTAGATCGTTTGATATAACAGAGGCGCGTTTTATGTTTAGAGCACAACTGAAACATGATACCTGACTTTTGTATTTTAAATTTTAATTCAAGCCATTATATACAAAAACAATTTTATAAAATCAACAGTAGGTTCTTTACAGTGCAATATAGACTACACTGTATTATGAACTAAGTCACTGCGAGAGGTATGTGAAGCTTCCTCCAAGTGCACCACGATACGTCCCCAACTAGAGCGGGCAATCAATTAAGTTGATTGAAAAATGGGCGCTTTCACCGATTTTGATGACAAAAAAAAAAAAAACATATGAGAGCGTGAATCATTTGTTGATTATCATTCAACCCCGGCCAAGGTGGGGTCCACCTGCTAGTCAATTATGATATGAAACATACATTTGTCTCACAGGATCCTATAAGTGGCTTTATTTGTACTCCCACGTGTGTTGCAGACCATTTCATTTTCATGGTTAGTATCTGCATTTGAGTCAGATGATAACCACAAACAACATAAAACAGTCAAACGATCAATTTATTAACAAGTTCAACAGGTGATTGCATTATACGTTCTTGGAATTTCATTGTTTAATCCACTCTCCAGTTAGACGTAGGGAACAGAATCATCTTATGTGACTATTCATTATCCTATTCCCAAATCTATAACTATTTTGTTCTCTTGGCTAATTTATCATGTGATCTATGTAGTCAATGTTGGAAAGCGTGGATAAATAAAGTTTATATGATTGAAATTATAGGCTAAATATATACAGCATAATCTCATTAGATCACTGAAGTTAAGCAACGTTGAGTCTGACAAATACCAGATGGGTGAATATTTGGGAATACCAAGCACTGTATGTAGGAGGAAGTCAACACTTCTCTGCAAGAATTGCAAAATCTTAAAGTCGTCATCTCACTAGATCAGGATATATATGTGACTGAGGAGTGCTTCTAAATTTGATGTATAAAGGTCGTTTTTTAAGGGTGGGGGAGTAGCTCCCCAAAAAGGAGCACTTTGGAAGAAGGCAAAAATAAAAATTTCCTTAGTATAGACGTTTACCCTACATTGACTAAGGACAAATTAACTTGAGTGTAGCATCAGAACAGTTACTACACTTTTATTTATATATGTATTTCTGAAAAATACCAAAATTAATTCGGCAATAAGCCATTCAAGTGTTGGGGATGGTCATCCTTGTCACTGTACCTTAAAAATGCCTATCATTTTCCTAGCTAGAATCTTCAATCACGATAATACCGCATATATATATATATATATATATATATATATATATATATATATATATATATATATATATATATATATATATCGTTTTTATTAAAATGATTTCACTTAGACCGAAGGCCAGATCTACTGCCAGATCTATTGTGCTCATTTATATTATAACTGTTGGGAAATGTATGAACATACAGTTATCCACTCAGCATGTGTTTGCCATGGCTAAAATATTAATTTGTATTCGATTAATCTGATATCGTTTTTCATAGATTTTGCATTGTTGTGTCATGCCAGTTCTTGATTGCTCTGAAAATGTGAAAGGTGTTGCAGCAAAACTGAAAAATCGAAACAAAGTTGTTTTTTCATAGCGTACAATTTATTGTAGTAGAATATCGGCAATCGATTAGTACACTCTACTTTATAGATACCGCCAACTTTTTAGCCCCAGCTGGAAGGGAGGAAAAGACGGAACATCCACTCACTTTGACCGCCAATCTCTCTCTGCTGCTTTTCCCCGTTCTCTTTCGATCCATGACGTTACCTAAAAACTATTTTTTCAGACACTCCTAAAGACAAAACAATAGTGTTTATATTTTCATATTTTTCTTAACCTTGAAATTATCAAAGCAATCACAGCCGTATTCTTACACCCCTGATTTACATGTTGTTGCCATCAAAGTTATAATTCTTATTTACCATCTTGCTTTTTCGATACGGCTCGTGTAACCAAGGTTACCTACAGCATTAAACAACTCCTGAAAAGGTTGGTATGCCATAAAACCTGCAATCTTAAGCAAAAAAGGACGGAAATATGTGACATAGTGTTCCCTCTCCCATCTGTCTTCGACCTTTTCTGCACAGTTGAAGGGTTTGTTGTTGGGGTTTGCCACAAAGCCGAAATAGCAAAGTACTGTAACACAGCATAGGCGCGCATACGTAAATGCATGCAAAATGATGTCGCCGGTAAAGAAAAATACTATAAAAAGAAATATCACGTTAGAGACGTGGATGACGTCTGAAATCACGTTAGGGAAGTGGGTAACATCACAGCTGTAACAAGAAATCACGCATGGCGGGAAAATAAGGAAATAAATGTCATTGTTACAATGGGAAAAAGCGAGTTCAAGTTCTTTCCTATTCTTTGTCTGCTTTGCAACTGAGGCTACACCGTATTGAATAATGTTACTGTACTTTTCGGGTCTTATTCAGATTGGCACTTATAACGATAAACAAAAATGAAGAAAACTTTTATTGTGTATCTACTTGTCACGGAATGAAGATGGCATATTCCAAAAATCATAAAAATTGATCAAGTAGTTTTTTTTATTATTTACGGGATACAAATTTGCTGCTCTTTACTGATAAGTGACAGACGAGGCCATGTTTTACTAGAGAACATAATAAGGGGAAGTAACCAGTGATTGTTTAGACAGTTTTCACGTGCATTAGGGCTGTCTGCTCTTGTCCACCGATTCGTTGGACACATTTTTCATCCTCATTGAAATAGTAAAATTTGATTTTCTTGAATAAAAATAAAACATATCAAATTACGTGATTTTTGGAATTTTTCATTTTCGTCCCAAGACTGGTACGTAATCATACAGACATTTCTGTATTTTCTTTAAATTTAAATGTTACTATAAGTGCCAATCTGAATAAACAGCTACCTTTCTCTGACCTCTTCGACACCCGAAGCAGTTGAGGCCTTCAAAATGTTGAAAAAGAATTCCGTCTACGTGAATGCATCGGGTGTAAAATTAAAATAAAAAAAAGCTGATTTTTTTTAGTATAACCCAATAAACAATATATGAAGTGCTTGTCACCTCTCAACAACTCAAACTCTCATCCAGGATAACAAAAGTCTCGGGGGAGGAAGAAAGGAATCACTGTGCAAAATAAGAAACAACAGAAAACAGATGAACAATAGAAAAAAAAAAAAGTGTTTGAAAATAGAAAAGATAAATAAATTGATATGAAAATATTTTGAAATTGAAACAAAAAGAAAAGGAAAATAAATTTTTAGGGAATTTTTTAATGGGGGGAAAGGAAACACAATAATAAGAAAATAAAATAAATAATTTTTAAAAAATCGATGAGCGTGGATAAATAAATAAATAGAGAAATAAATAAATAGAAATATCCCGTTTTATTGGTGTGAAAACAATAAAATACTAAAAGCAAAAAAGAAAAACAACACTAAAATTACTCTGATTCCAAAACTACACACACTGATGCACTGAATAATGCCCCCCTCCTCCTGCGTATATACATGCACCACCCACGTTGGGGAGATTTGTTGGTTGTCGGTTACATCACAAAAAAATTAAAAAAAATACTACTACTACTACTACTACTACTACTACTACTACTACTAATACTACTACTACTAATAATAATAATAAAAAAAGTACGTTAGAAAAGACGGAAAGTAAAGGAAAATTAGAATAAAGAGACTGGTAGGGAAGGAAAAGAGAATGAAAGGAGAGAAAGTCAATGGAACGAGAAAGTGAAAGAAAATAGAGCGAAAGGGAAAGAGTGAAAACAAATTGTATGTCACTGAGAGAGAGAGAGAGAGAGAGAGAGAGAGAGAGAGAGAGAGAGAGAGAGGGGGGGGCAAACAAAAATAAAAAATAAAAAACTCCAAAATAAAAGAATAACAATCCATTAAGTATATCTCCGTCTCAATTGGTCATCTGGGATTTTTCTCAGCTCCTACTTTTGCTAAGCAGACTGAAAACCGCGTTTTCGTTTACGATGTGTGTGTGTGTGTGTGTGTGTGTGTGTGTGTGTGTGTGTGTGTGTGTGAGAGAGAGAGAGAGAGAGAGAGAGAGAGAGAGAGAGAGAGAGATTGAAATACACCTACTCACCCTGCCATCAAGTAACGGCTAGTAAAGAATCCACCAACCGCCGCCCGTTCCCTGCAGCTTCACCTTCCCATTTGTCTTGTTAAAAATGCAGTCGACATGTGTACATATTCCGATGCAGCGCCAACAACAACCGACATTGTATACATAACAGTCGCAGGAATGGAGGCAGGAGAAGTTGGGAAGGGGAAGTGGAAGTTTTAGTTTTGATGTGTAAACGTTTTAAATGGACAATAAAATCTTCTTAAAACGAAGACTAAGTATCTTGTCAAGGTGTCATCTCTTTTTACCACTTTCATATCACGCAATTTTATTCTTGAAAGAATCTGTGAAACATTTTAGTGCTAACAAGAAATGTACTTAAAATGGGACGATGACGTAAATGCATTTTAATTGTGTTTATGAGAGAAATATTTTGCCAATCACGAGAAAAGCAATTATTGCCACTAAAACAAGTATTTAAAATAACAGTAATAATAACAACAACTATAAGTAGACTAAAAGATCGGAAAGGAAATAAAACGGAGAGAAAAAAAAAGCATAGCCATGGCATGGATGGACTACAAGGATGCGTATGACAAGATCCTTCAAACGCGGATAATAGAATGCTTTAAAATTTACAAAATATCAGTATCAATATAAGATTATCAATCTGATTGGAAAATCCATGCGAACATGATTACTGGAACTGACAACCTAAAGAAAATACATAACTGAGATAAAAAAAAAAAATACAAATAGGTATTTTTCAAGGAGATTGCCTATCACCCTACTGTTCATCATAGTCATGATGCCTCTTAACATACTAAGAAAATGTCAAGCCAGGCACGAGTTTACTAATACAAATGAAAGAATGAACCACCTAATGTACATGGACGGCCTAAAACGTTTTGAAATAAACAAAAAGAAACTAGAGACACTAATAAATACAACCAGAATTTACAGCCGGGATATCTTAATGGAATTAAGAAAGGAAAAGTATGCACTGCTAATCATGAGAAGGGGAAAATTGTAGGCAATGGAAGGTATGGACTTACTAAACCAAGAGGAGATAAGAACCCTAGGCGGACATTACAGTTACAAATATTTGGGAGTTCTAGAAGTAGACACTATCAAAGTAACAGAAATGAAAAAGAAAATTGGAAAGGAATATGTTAGAAAAACAAAAAAACTTCTGAAAACGAAATTATATAGCAGGAACCTAATAAAAGGTGCAGTATCACTAGTAAGATACTTTGTACCATTAATAGTCTGGCCCAAAGAAGAACTAAGGTATCACAACCAGAAGACCACGGGATTTATGACCATACACAATGCATTATACCCAAAAGCTGATGCTGACCGACTCTACGTGAAAAGGAAAGATGAAGGTAAAGAACTAGTCAGTATAGAAGACTGTGTGAATGACACAAAAAGAATTGAACAATACATGATATAGAACACAGAAAGCATAATCACTGCAGCAAGAGACACTGTAAAAATGAGAAGCTGGAAAATAAAGAGACAAGGAATAAGACGAGAAATAAAAAATTGGAAGAATAACAAATACAAGCATGTTTCATTAGGATTATAACAGATGAGACTAATGAAAACACTCCGACATGGCTACAAAAAGGACACCTAAATAGAGAAACTGAATCCCTGATAACATCTGCACAAAATAACATGATTAGAACCTACCTTATAAAAGTAATGATAAACAAGACACAAGAAAACAACAAATGCATGCTCTGTGGACAAAGAAACAAAACAATAAACCACATAAGTGGATGCAGCATACTAGCCCAAAAAGAATATAAGAATAGACATGAACAAGTGGGGAAGGCAGTACACTGGGAATTATGCAAACTCGGACAAATGATACGAGCACAAACCAGCATCAATACTTGAAAATGAAAATCACAAAATCCTACGGGACATGGCCGTACAAACAGACAAACTCATCCAAGCAAGAAAACCAAATGTCATAATTATTAACAAGAAGGGAAAGTCTTGACAGATCGTAGATTTTGCAGACTAGCAGATCGCAGAGTGAATCCCAAGGAGACGGAGAAGCAAAGCAAGTACACGGAACTAGCCAAAAAGCTGGAATGCATATGGAAGATGAAGAAAATCAAGATTACACCAATAATAGTAGATGCACTAGGAACAATTCTGAAAAATTTTGAAAAAAGAATGGGAGAGATTAAAATCAGGGAGGGGGCGTTGAACGGATAACAATTAAAACGGCTGAAATAGTTATGAAAACCCTTGAATGCAGAGACTAATGAGCTACAAACGCTAACCGGACATACAGAAACTACAATAGAAATAAAACAAAAAGATAGGAGCACCATATGTAAAAAAAATGGAAACAATGGTAAATTACTCTACCCCCCCCACGAATTAATTGTAGTGTCGACTTTATCTACATTATCTGCATACTAGTAGTGAAGGGTCAAGTAGGATGGAAATACTGGGGAGAGAAAGCACTAACCAGACCTCCACTGGATGAGTGCAAAGAGAACTGCTACCTTAGAGAGGCTTATTGCCACCAGTGAAGGTGAATAGGCATTACCAGCAAGACATCAATGGTAAACGGCTGTTGCGATAAGGCAAATTTATTTGCAAATATTATTGAAAGACATGGGGAGACTTGTCACTCAAACTCCAGTGTACACCACAGGTTTTTGACA
>NC_136482.1:140697087-140704587 GCF_053919585.1 Euprymna scolopes
ATATATATATATATATATATATATATATATATATATATATATATATATATATATATATATGATGAGAATAATGGAAATAGTATTCTTACGAAATCGAGAAATAAAAAAAAGGAGCAAACTAAGGAAAAGGAGCAAACTATTGATGTTCATCAATGTTTCGTCTTTATTGCGAGACTTCCTCTAGATGAATGAAATAAAGAAAACAAAACACCAGTACAAATATTTGAAAATATATTTTTTATATAATGAAATGTTTGACCCTGTTCCATTTCAGAAACGGAAAAATTTGTTGGAAATTTAAAAAAAAAAAAAGTGGAGAGCTTAGCGTTGTGAAATAGAGTAAGATTTTTAAAAAATTTCCAAGGACTTCTTTCGTTTTTGAAATGGAACAGAGTCAAACATTTCATTACATCAAAAATGTATTTTCAAATATTTGTACTGATGTTTTGTTTTCTTAATTTCATTTATCCAGAGGAAGTCTCGAAATAAAGACGAAACATTGATGAACACATAACTTGGTTTCTTCCTTTTTTTTTTAATTTCTCTAAGATCCAGATATTTATTTTTCATTCAAAGCAGCTCCCCCCAGCATGTTAAAATTTCAGTACATTTTTTACAGATCCGTTTTGTTATGCAGAAACCAAGATGGCTGCCGGGACAAACACACGATATTGAGTTTTCTATGAATTTTCTTTCCTTTTGTTTTCAACATTATATTGTCATGCATTTTTTCTTTCTAAGCAAAGAATTTCTAATTTTTCTGATGAGTATATGCATGGAAAATCTGTATTGACATAATAATAACTAATTGTTTCTCCATAACAAAACGGGTCTGAAAAAAATGTACCGAAATTTTAACAATCTGGAGAAGCTGCTTTGCATGAAAAATAAGTATTTGGATCTTGGACTGTAACTATACTGTTATTCTTTTATATATCTTTTGTTGTAATAAGTAACATAGATGGACCTTCAAGCAAAAAAGGACTGGTATACACAAAGAGTGAAATATGATTGTAAAACATTTTACCAAACACACACATAGTCATAGCAACCCCATCCCAAAATAAAACACAAAAAGAATAATCTTACATTTTATTATTCTCGCGCAAAACTTTTCATAATAGAAAAAAAGGGTATGATCAGCACGTCTTAAGGTAATGGCCGTCTTCACTAGACTAACGAGGTTTGTTCCAACTCCCATTCAACACCCACGTCTCTCCCTTACATTTTTAATACTGAAACCAAAACTCTCATAAAAAGAGTTCAACTCAAGGAAAGACTATTTGAATTATTGAAACAATTAAATCCAGTTTTTGATTGAATTAACGGTTATTTTTAATTAACATGTTTTTATTCACATTCTTAGATAAATTCTGAATAAAATGAACGTGACAATTGGTAAATGAGAAAACAAAAAGACATTGAGATTTTAATGATTGTATTTTAGGAATTTTAATCGCTATTTCTTTTTTTTGTATTATCTGAACAACATTAGAGCAAAATAAATGAGTTTTATTCTACATAGTTTACCACATATAATGGGTCGGCTGAAATATGTGTATTAACACACGAAGAACATTATTTTCAATTTCAATTGACAAAATAATAACTCACTTTTGAACAAATTCTTTTCTTGTATTAAACTGAATTTGTTTCAGGAATTTCAATGGAGTTTTAATAAACAGAAACTAAAAAATAATGGAATATATTTTTTAATACATGTCTTAAGGAACGAGCTAATCGATGTGTTTCTTTGAGTTTTATTTCCTATATACTTCAATGACACAAGATACATGTTAAAATATTCTTTCGTTCTGCAGTAGAATTTTTTTTTAAAAAAATAATTCCATTTTAATTCTAATGAATCGTCATTTGTAATTAATGGAAGGAGACACTTGTTTCTCACTTCAAAATGATTTCAGTTCTTTCAATGTCTTTGTAAGCATTTTAAGAAAGAGTAACTCTTTTTTTTCAGCTAAATTACATAGTATATTTGTACATGCTGTAAGCATTTATGCAAATTAAGTTGCAAAATAATAGGACCCTTAACGTCCATATTATCCATAAAGAGACTTATTAATTTTATTTATACAAAAAAACATTTCATAGCAGATATATGACAGTTTATGAATTTTGGGATGAAATAAAATTTGAATAAATAAGAATAGTGACTGTGACCCAACAATTCGCAAATCATCTAATATATATATATAAAATAAACTTTGTGTGTGTGAGTTTTTTCCCTATGGATTCGAAAAATTTCACATGAAGATTATTTATATACCTGGCAGTGTTCTTAAAGAGGTTTTGTATCGGAATGCCTTCGATAAGTATCGATAATCAAAATAATCCGATGAATGAAAGAACAGGCGATTTTGACCAAAGTTAACACCTTACACAGCCTAACCTCACAAGCGCATTTATTATTACACAAGCTGAAACGTCCAACATATAAAATCATCAGTAAGTGTTTTTATATGACAGGGGTGCGTTCGAAATGAATATTTCTGTTTATAGTACAAATAAAGCATGATACTTGACTTGCATTTTAAACTTTAATTACAGCCATTTTATATCAAAAATCAAAAATAATTATCAACAACTCTACAGTGCAATGTAGACTACAATGTATTGTAGACTAAATCACTGTGGGGAGGTATGTGAAGCTTTCTCCCAGTGCACCGCGATGGTTCCTTAACTAGAGCAGACAATCGATTCGATTAAAGAAAGGTCGATTTCGCTGATTTCGATGACAATAAAATTATGGAACTGTGAAACATTCGTTGATCATCATTCAATTCTGGGTGACGTTGGGTCTCTTAGGGATGATGGGTGATACACACTGAGAGTTTGTTTTAATGAATCTGGTTAGGACAGAGTAAGCATCACTCTCTTGTCCCAATCAGCCTATACTATCCTATACACACACACACACACACACACACATATATATATATATATATATATATATATATATATATATATGCACGAGGGGCGAGCAATAAGTAATGCCCTTGACCTACTTCCAGTTGTCTGATCTAACTGAAATTTTGCATGTGCAATGATTTATATCGCCAATGAGTAGACTGGTGACTCATCAGCCCAGCTCTGCTAAGACATATTCTTCTGCACACCTCACACTCCAGACCAATTTGGCTCCCCCCCCATCCATGGCTCCTTTCACTCTCCCTTTCCGGATATCGCGCTTCAGCTGCTCATACTGGGTTCGATCCACCTCAAACTTGCCCACACCTCCCCGCAAGGTCCTTCTCCACCCTCCGCAATCCAAAGCAAGATTCTCCCAGGTTCTTTCATCAATCCCATATTTTTTTAAAGTGGATCTTAAACAATCCTTAAATCTCAATTTAGGCTTTTGAGCCAGACGTCTTCCCTCGGCAAGCTCACCATAAAGGAGTTGTTTGGGAAGTTGACTGTCTAACATCCTCACCACATGTCCACTCCATCTCAGTCTATGCTTAATAACGTGAGCCTCAATGCTAAGGCATTGGGTTCGATCAAGCACCTCTACATCACTGACATACATCTGCCAATCCACACCTAAGATTCGCCGTAGGCACATCTGGTGAAACCACTCGAGACGTCTCAAATGCTTCCTGTATGTTGTCCAAGTTTCACAACCATAGAGAAGAGTAGAGAGAACGCATGCGGCATAAACCATAATCTTAGTTGGCAGCAAGATCCCATGACGTCTCCACAGACGCCCGTCCAACTTTCCGAAGGCATCACTTGCCCTGCTGATCCTTAACGATACCTCATCATCCAGGGCACCAGACATACTCAGTGTGCTACCCAAGTATACAAACTTAGAGACAACCGCTATCCTTGACCCACAGATATAAACTGATGGCTCATAGTATGGCATGCTCAGAGCAGGCTGATACATTAAGACAGTTTTTTTTCAGATTGATGGTCAGGCCCAATGCGCTACAGGCAACCGCAAAAGCATCCACAAAATGCTGCATATCAGTCAGCGTATGAGCCACCAGATCACAGTCATCCGCATAGAGCAAGTCATGAATCGTGTTGGTGAGTACCTTTGTACTTGCATTGAAGCGCCTAATGTTGAACAACCTCCCAGTAGTTCAGTAACAAATATAGACACCATCAGAGCACCCCCCCCCCAAATGCCATCCGAAAGACCATGGTGAAATACAGATTCCTTAAAAGCAGGCCAAGTGTTTTCACAATCAATCTCTTCCATCTCCTTAACTAGTTTCTCCCTCACAATATTGTCCTTTAGACGGGCAACATTAAGTCGCTTAGGGATATCCACACTAGCTCCCCTCATCTTGGGCTTCACAACACACTTAATCTTTGCACGGACCAACTGATGGTCGGTCCAGCACTCTGCACCCCGCATGACACGAACACTGCAAATATCTCTCATCTCACATTTTCTGACTAACACATAGTCTATCAAGTGCCATTTTTTGGAACCAGGATGCATCTAGATCGTCTTGTATTTGCCCGTCTGCTGGAACACGGTGTTACCAATTTTAAAACCCATCTCTGAACAAAACTGCAACAACATCAGACCATTGCTATTACACTTGCCCACTCCGTGTTTACCCAGCATGTCCCAGGTTTCACAATCTCTTCCCACCCTAGCATTAAAATCTCCAAGAATGAAGATCTTATCAGCAGAGGGAATGCGTCTAACTACACTGCACAAAGCAAGGTAGAAAGCAACCTTTTCATCTTCTGTTGCATCCATAGTGGGTGCATAGACACTCAAAAAAGTTGTATAACGACCATTTACCAGAGGTAACCTCATAGTCATGATCCGGTCACTCACACTACAGGGAAGTTCTTCCAGGCTAGAAAGAATTAATGCCTTTATAGCAAAAGCCACGCCTGATTCCTTCTTACATCCATCTGCTCTACCAATCCAGAAAATGGAGTAGGCCCCAGCCAACTCAGAAAACTGTCTCTCATCAGCCAGCCTGGTCTCAGACAGAGCAATTATGTCCATGTCATAAAGTTGAAGTTCCTTAGATACAAGAGCAGATCTATGCTCTAGACGTGTTATTGCTGACGGCAAGTCAAGCAGCGTCCGCACATTCCAACAGCCAATGGTCATTGTCATATATTTCCTCGCAGTAGCATGATGACGACCGGGTCCAGGCTGAGGAGCCCTGAAACACCTGCCGGGCCAGGCCCTGGAAATTCCAGTTCCCTTATTGCCATTTACGTTTATAATCATATTTTCCAACTTCATTGAATGTTTTGCCGTTTTAGGCTACAGCCAGCCTTTTTCGCTATAAAGATACACGAGATGGTAAAAAGTGTATCTAATTTATATCGAGCAATGCCTGTGCATAAGGATTGTTATAGTGGGGGAAGACTTTGTACCGAGACAATCCCACTCTCTAAACAACTGCCACATTGATCCAAAAAGAAGAGCAAGTCAACATCATTGGATGCAGCCGTCATCACAGGTTTTATATCAGAGTTTTCCTTCTCCTAGGAAGGTTGCCTTCACTACGGCTTACAGAGCCCTCTCCACCCACCATGCCATTTGATCCATGACTGGAACTTAGGTTGCTGGGCACCAGAGCATATTCCACACGCCGGTGGGTCATATATGCCGCAGCTTACAGGGCCTAAGCTCCTCTGGAAATTTCAGTCAGGGTTACCTCACTCTTAGCCTTTGGTTAAATAACCTTGGCCCACAAGGCAGTGGAGGTCCAATTATATGGCGCAGGACACTCGCCGTTCATCAGAGCCCCGTTTGCGTGGCAGTGGTCACGACGTGCACGTGGGGTTGATTTGTCTGGGATAAGCACAGAAAGACACTAAGACATCTGTGTGCTTTTAACACACATCCACACCAGACCTTGACCACTGAATAATACACATACATACATACATACATACATACATACATACATACATACATACATACACACATGTACACACATATACATGCATATACATACACATATATACACATATACAAATACACATATATACACATATAGAAATGCATATACACATATACATACATATTCACATACATATACGTACACATGTATGCACATATACATACATACACATACATTTACCTGCATATACATACACATACATATATATGCATTCATATGCATACATATATATATGCATATATATATACATATACATACATACACACACAAATATATATATGCGTATATACATACAAACACACATAAACATATATACACAAAAAATAAATAAAAAATATAAATAAATAAATAAAACATGTATGTACACATACATATATACATACATATACACATAGATATACATGCACATACATACACTAGTACATATATAAACATACATACATACATACATACATAGAATGATGGCAGATCAATTATTACATGCTTCTAGCATTTCAGGCCTAAACGCGTCACAACTTTTCCATCGTCACAGGACTATTTTTTAATAGACAAATGCCTGAGGAAGTATCTATACAAAGATGATGTTACAGAGTTTTAGCTTTGTACGACAGCTAAGTCTTTCTCTCGGTTCAAAATGTTGAGATCCAGCAACAAGCAAGAGCAAGATAGCCAGAAAGAAGTCAAACTGCAGACCAGCTTAATGCAGGTACTGGTCTCCCGCTTTAAGTTTTTTTTAAATTAGAGATTTGCTTCTCCCAGAGGGGTTGCCTTCACCACGGCTTTTGGGAGCCCTCTCAACCCCATGAAAATAATTACATACATGTACACATATAAGCATACAAACAGATGCATGCAAACATACATACGCAAGAACACACACAAACACACATGCCAACATGCACATGCACACATACATGCATACATACACACATGTACATACATATGCACATACATATACACATACACGTACATGTAGAATATACATGAAGGAGCGTTCATGATGACGATGATGATGGTTAGTACGAATAAGTGAATTTAATAGGAATAAAAAAGAAAAACAACCCAACACACACAGCACATAGCAGAAAGAGTCATTCGCTACACCGCTTGTAAAGCTTTTGAATTTAAGATGCGTCCATAACATTACAAATCCTCAACGTTCATAACGACGATGATAATGGTTGTTACGAATAGGTGAACTCAACATGAATAAAAGAGTAAAATGATCCAAAATACACAGCACGTAGAAGAAACAGACCATATATATATATATATATATATATATATATATATATATATATATATATATATATATATATATATAGTACTTCATAAAATATATATGGCGTTTCATCCACTCTAGGATTCCTCAGGCTTATGTGCGAATTCTGTGGTTGTTTATCTTTTTTATATGATCCTCTTCTATTGAGGATTTAGTTAACCAATCAGAAACAACAAAAGATCTGTTTTAAAACTAGGTTAGTGGTTTAAGGCAGAAATTTTCTTTTTTTTTTATATATATATAAATATACATATGTGTACGTACATATATGCACATATATCTACATATATATACATACATACATATATGTGT
>NC_136482.1:140709587-140762087 GCF_053919585.1 Euprymna scolopes
GGCAAATTTAAACTCTCTTAATGTAGACTGTAACATGATTTTTCTTCATATCTCATGAAAAGTAAACTACTTTATTAACAGTAAACAAGCATTGGCAATGGGGTGGGAATATGTGCATCGAATACAAAAAATGCTGTGCGTTCTTTCCCTGCAAAAATGACATCCAAACGCAGCCCATGGAATCGCTAAGAAAATCCACACTCTTTTCTCCAATTCATGCATATTTGGTACAAATAAATTCCAATCTATTACTGACTTGTCCACCAAGTTTAAGATATGAATGTGCAACAGTCTTTATTTTATCACTGTTCAATGATATGCGGTTACACTTTGGTGATCGTCTCACCAGTAGGAGGTGTGATCGTGAATAGACTTCACATTGACCATAACATAGTCTCCTAGCCACAGATTTTTATCTGTTGGCTTATCTCAAAGATAATATCCATCCAAACATTTTCCAGACTGTTTTGGAAGTGAAGAAAACCATCACAGCCAAAATCAGCAAATGTCAAATGAGGAATATATCAAAATTATTGACAATTCTGCATGTTGTATCTGTAGGGTTATCATTGAGTGGTGATAAGACAGACTGTTGGGTATTCATGATTAAAATTTGGTGGACAAGTTAACCGTAGACTGTATTTGTTTTGCTAATAATTGTAAAACTACCAAATCTAAAATTCGATTTCCTGTAAAATATTATTTTACTCCAGAACAGTTCTGTTTGATTTTAGTATTAAGCTTGGTTTTCGGTTACATCCTCAGATAAACGGACAGAAAAATAAACACTATACTTCTATTATAGACTAGCAGGGAGATTCGACGTTGCCTAGAATTGAATGATTTCTCTCTGATAGGCTCATAAGAGTAGTGGTTGATGGGCAGAAGTTAGAAGCCCACAGTATTAATGCTGGTGTCCCTCAAGGGTTCATCCTGGGCCCAACTCTCTTCCTGATCTACATCAATGATCTCCCAAAACACATACTTAAATCATTCGTTGACATCTATGCTGATGACACGACCATCTATGGCAACACATCAAAGGCCGTAAAGGACAAAGTTCTCTCTAATTCTCTCTCCTCTGATCTTTAGCACATGGTACAATGGGAGAAAAGGTGGCTGGTTACTTTTAATGCATCTAAAACCAAGCTTCTATCTTTACATCATCAACGCTCTGATCCCCATCTGGCATCAATTGAAATGGATGGTTCTCGTCTTGGGGAGGCTCCATGTTTTGACAAGCTTCTGGGATTGACCTTTACTCCTGATCTGAAATGGAACACATACATCAAATCTGTTGCCAAGGTCGCTAGAAAAATGGTGGGATCATTCTACCGTTCCAGTAAATATCTCACTGCTGATGCAATTTTTCTATCTATATAAAAGCCAAGTACGTCTAAAGATGGAGTACTGCTGCCATATCTGGGCAAGAGCTGCGAAAAACAGCCTATCCTGCCTTGACAGAGTACAAAATAGACTTTGTAGCCTCGTGGGGATGCCCTTTTCTCTTCCCTGCAACCTTTCTCCCACAGAAAAGGTGTTGCGAGCCTGTCTTTCTTTTATTGTTATTTTCATGGAAAGTGCTCGTCTGAGCTCCAATCTCTGGTCCCCCTTCATTAATCTTTCATGAAAAACACCCGTCTACCATGAACAAAGCTTCTTTCTTAGAAGTGCACGCCTGTGGAACTCTGTTCCCACCTGACTACAACTTGGATGTCTTCAAGTCCAACAGAAACAAATTCCTGATAAACCGCCCCCTTAAGTAAGACACTTTATCAAATCTCCATTACTAACGATTACTATGATATTATCCCATTGATTACTGTACACGCAATAATCCTTATCCTCTGGGCCTTGATAACTGGTGATTTCCATGCAAAAAAAAAAAAAAAATGATCAACAAATGTTCCACACTCCTTTATTCTATTATGTTAATGTGCTAGCTCAACCTAGGTCCTTAATTTAATATCTTGTAGCTTACTATTCTTTTTTCTTTTTCTTTTTTTTATATGCGTTGGAAAGATTATTACTCGGAAAAATAGTTTTGCCAAACTATGCCGACATGGGCTTGTACAATGTGGGTTTGCATTGGGTTGGATTTGTAATAAAGCATGGCCACATGTACGCAAATGCATGTGAAATGACGTCACTGGTAAAGAAAGACTATAAAAAGGAGACAGAGCACGTTACAGAGTACGATCACGTTAGAGGAGTGGATGACGTTTGAGAGCATGTTCGAAAAGACGCTCATGTGAGGGACGTCACAGCAATAATGAGGAAATAAATGTTGTTGTACAACAAAAAAGCAAGTTCTTTTCTATTCTTTGTCTACTTTACGACTGAGGCTACAATTTGTTGGTTCCTTGACAACATTACAGAGTTGAACCAATATCGGCCAATGTGAATCGGCACAAAACTGCTAGTACCAAAGTCTTAAACTAAAAAAAAAAATTATTGAATACTTCTAACTCGATGATATCATTATTTGTAAGTACATTTGCTAGCGAGCAAAAAACTAAAAGTCATGACAAAGGCAAGTTATCGCTGAACACAAATAACTTTTTACCATTTTTAGTTCTATTTCATTTGAAAAATAATTTGCATTTGTCCCGGTTTTGTTAGTTACAGTTAGTACAGAGCGAAACGATAAAATTGTCGCCCTAGAAAAGACGATATGATTCTATTTTTGTTTAATGAAAACTGGTTTTCTTTTTTTTGTTGCAGACCATCTACTAGTTGGCCAGTTGTATACAAATCTCAAGAGCAATAGAAGCCTTCTATCATGTCTGAAAGTGACACAATGTTCAACGAGTAAGATCGGAGATGTAACAATGTATAACTTATACTCTATACCAATCCAAGCTATGACAACAGGGCCATTGCCAGCATCCGTCAAAATGCAAATCCGGACGGTTCAACACTTAAGGGCAAAGCTCAACAAAGTTTCTGGCCACGGTTATGATCTTTGTAAGAGCCACATCATGCAACCTCACAACTTCGCAGTCAACGTGAAAATCAACACCAAAGTGTACCTGGATGTGCTGAAGAGTGTGGTGATCACCTAGTGCAATCAAATAGTCACTGGCAGACCCTGGGTATGGCAACAAGTCCAAAGAGACCCAGGCTTGAATTCAAAAAGAGCGCTACGACTTTGTATCCTTCTCTCACTGGTCCTCCTCCTACCTCGACCTGAACCTGCTGGACTACTTCGTTTGGTTATACGTCAAAAGCATCACCAACATAACCTCCTACAACACCAAAGCAGCCTGATTGCCGACATCTGCCGAGGATTTGTTGAGCTGCCGCCGTCCCTTGTGGAAAAGGCATGCTCCCAGTTCCAAACCCGTACGAGGCGGTGATTGGGGCTGATGTTTTCAATAAAAGTTTAAAAATGAAGCTTTATTTTTATTTTCTTTAAGGCGAAAAATTTATCGTTCCACCCTGTGATTGTGTTTCTATTCTGCTTGCAATAAACGATCTTGCTCAACTAAATTCTGTAAGATCCTTTGTTCTTTTTTTTAAACCTTCAGATAGAAGCAGCTTTCTAAACATTTACACGAGTTCAAGAAAATTTATTTGTATTACATTATATAGGCACTACAAAACTGTTTGAGCTTCTCCTCCAAAATGTTGCTGACCCCTTGTCTAAACGTTGTGAATAGTACAGCAGTCAAGTTTATGGCTATTGAATTCAACAGAAGATATCAGTTTATAATATGTAAATTATTTAAATAAAAACTTTGCTAATTTGGGAAGATTTATGAGTTTTTCCCCAGAAGTTGAGAGAGAGAGAGAGAGAGAGAGAGAGAGAGAGAGAGAGAAAGAGAGAGAGAGAGAGAGAGAGAGTGAGTGTGAGTGTGAGTGTGTGTGTGTGAGTGTGTGCAGATTTCGCAATTCTCTTTTTCTACAACTAAGTCATTAGAAAGTCAAAGAGTTTTGGTATCTTTATGCTTCTACCGAATGTTTTAATTGTCAAAGGAACTGCTCAACTTGTACCTTTAGCAAAGCCCCCAGAAATTAATCAGTGTCACACCTGATGCCAACCTCTTGCTTCTTCCACTATTCTTCAGAATGCAACAACAATTAATATTAGAAAAGAACAAAAAATACTCCGATTGTTGAAGAGTAGAAAATTAACTCCTCAGACATTTCTTTTTAAAAATAATTGTTCTTACCTTGGATTAATTGTGTTATTATTTTCAACGAATTGCTTTAGTGTTAAAAATGTCGAACCTTTCAACCTTATTTTAAGTAGATATATTTGAAATATAAACAAATTAAATGTTAAATGTTAACACCTACGAAATTTTTAAATCTCTATTATTATATAAAAAGAAAGTGTGTGAGTTTTTTCCCTATGGTTTCGCAAACGGCTGGGTCGACTTTTATGAAATTTAACATGAAGTTAATTTACGTATTTCTTAGATACGTTTGTATTGGAATGTCTTCGATAAGTAACGATAATCGAAACAATCTGCAGGCGATCTTAACAAAAGTTAACACCTTACATAGCTTAACGTTACAAGTGCATTTAAGAAGTTTTATAACCACCCAAGCTAGAATAGCCCGGCATATAAAATCAACAGTAGGTTTTTTGATATGACAGGAGCACATTCAAAATGAGTGTTTCTGTTTAGAGCACAATTGAAGCATGATACTTGACTTTTGAGTTTGAAGCTTTAATGCAAGTCATTATATATTAAAAATAATTTTATAAAATTAACAATAGGTTCTCTACAGTGCAATGTAGACTACAATGTATTATAGTCTACTACAATGTAGTCTACATTTCCCTGCAGCAAGGCATGTGAAGTTTTCACCCGGTGCACCACCATATCCCCCCACTACTAGAGCTGTCAATCAATCGATTTGATTGAAAAATGGGCAATTTCACCGATTTTGATGGCAATAAAAAATATGGGAGTGTGAAACATTCGTTGATCACAAACGTTAAACATGATATGAGTAAAAAGTACCAGAAAAGATTTTCCGGGAAAAAGTCCGGATGACCCCCTCCTCCCAGGGTGCCTTTCAAGTTAAAATGGCTAAAATTGACACTTTTGTGCTTATTAAAAAAATTTGATGCCTTGGATTTTTATAAAACTTTCTGAAAAGTTGTAATTAACTGATTTCTCTATATTTTTTTTGTCTATACTTTGCGATAACTCTTGGTGTGCTCCAGGAGCTCTTTAAGGGCTAATAAAAACACTCCATTTTTGTGACTATTTTACCATATTTGTCCAAAATTTTCTGTGCATGTCTATTTATTAGCAGTTTTGCATGGTGCTAAACTCAAATTTAAATATGTTAAGGCCTTAGGGATTAAATCGGGGGGAGGGGGCAAATGATGGATTTAGTCATTTCTTTTTTTGCATGGTGCAGAACTCAAATTTACATATGTTAAGGCCTAAAACTGCACCGTTTGTTCATTTTCACCAGGAGTTGACGTCCTCTGGGGACTTTTGGAGCTAAATCGGGGGGGGGCAAATACTGAACTTAGTTATTTTTTTATGCCTCGTTCACTGATCACTCACAAGGGACCATGCATGCTTCACTTGTTTGTATATTATAATTTAACATTTTTATCAGGACTTTATTGAAAGTTTTTATTTTAATGTTTCTAATGTTCTTCAATTTAAAATTTTTTTTGGAAGTTTTAAAGAAATTTTTACAAGTTTTAAGAATTTAAAAAATATTTTTATAAATTAAAATTTTTTCTTAGTATTTCATTTTCTTATATATTCTTTTCTGTCCCTTCTCTCATTTATCCAAATCATACCGCCTCCTATGAAATAATTTTCCCAATTCTAATCTAAAAATTTTTCCATTTCTAATCTGAATTTTTTCAAAGTTGATGTTGTCTTTTTACCTTTACTTTTGTATAATATCGGCTTTTTCTCCTCTTCTGATGAGAAGCATTTAGCTTCGAAATGGCATGGCTTGAAGAGGTTCCTCTCTTATTTTTCTTTCTATAATCCGTACTGAATTGATAATGTAATAAAGTTCCTAGGTAACTTTACGCTTTAGTTTAACTTATTCTCTCTCTCTCTCTCTCTCTCTCTCTCTCTCTCTCTCATATATATATATATATATATATATATATATATATATATATAAATTTGGGTAGGTTATCCATTAAAAGGCGTTGAGTGAAATTTGAAAATTAAATAAGATATGTGTTATATTGAACGCACATTTTTTTTTAAAAACTTTACGAAATAAAAAAATGTCTATTTTTAAAGAGATATATTTCGGATTTTAATGGATAACCTACCCAAATTTTCAAGCCATGCGCGACCACGTGTATTTCTTCAGCTACAGACAAATCCGCAGCTAACATCATGTGGACTAAACTCAAATTCTCCCGTTCAACACCATGGCGAAGAATAAGAGGAAAAAATATAGACATATATATAGATTGAAAAAGGAGTGTATATCTCCGAAATATATCTCTTTAAAAATAGGCATTTGTTTATTTATTTTATAAAGGTAAAAATATTAAAAGTTCGCGTTGCAGCTATTTGGCTTTAAAGTGTTCAATGTAACACGTATCTAATTTAATATATATATATATATATATATATATATATATATATATATATATATATATATATATATATATATTTATTATTTGAGAGTAAACAGTTAGATATGGTCGCTACAAATAGCCATCTGTTTCAGTCAAAGAGATTTCCTAAGGTGACCTAGAACCTCTTAACATCAAAAAGAAAAATGGGAAAGATTAGAAAGAAATTGAAAAAGAAAAAAATGGAGCTCTAAAAAAAATATAAAAGAATCATTAAAGGTTGCGAGCTCTCTAAAAAAGAGGATAAAAAAGTGGGGAAAGATCGTATTAGAACCTATTGGAAGATTACTCAAAATTATTTTAACAATCTATATATATAAAAGCAAAAATGTGTGTGTGTATGTATGTATGTATGTATGTATATATGTATGTATGTGTGTTTGTGTGTCCGCTAAAAACTTTCGACAGACACGATGAAAATTCACAAACACGGTATCATATTGAAGCCCCATCCTTCGCCCGAAAAATATCGAATAATTGGCCAAAAACGTTAATTTATTCACCCCGAAATCGACAATTTTCGATAGGGGGGGTCAACAAAAACGGTCCTCTCGTGACGACGACCGGTTCTACGCATGCGTCAGATGGCGTCATGACCTGTTTAGTTTAAATAGTTGAAGAACTGACTAAATTTCATGCACGTCGTGTTAGCTCAGTTGGTTAGCGCGTTGGTCATTATCAAAACGTTTTGGGTTCGAATCGTGGTGTGAGATGTCTTTTTTTTATTTTTTAAATTTAAATATTGAACCAGTGTTATTTAAGCTATTTTCACGTAACGTTCGTTTTTGTTGTTTTTTTTTTACTTCGCTTATCCACCCCCGACCACACACCCAAAGACACCCGGGTACCCACCGATTTTTTTAAATTTTAATATCGAAACAGACTTATTTAAGCCATTTTTCACGTGTTCGTTTTTCTGTTTACTTTTTTTTTGTATATATACCGATGTATGTCTCGGTATGAATATGTCTGCATTAGTCCATCACCCCACGTCTAACTTAACTTATAACGACACGTAAATCCTGATGTCAAAAAATACCTGTGCAAGCTTTTTCCTGACACGTTCAAAATCAATGTATAAATAGCCCCCCACACTCACTTTCCTATACAATTTACAGTTCCAGTAAAATTATGACCCACTTTAATCATTTCAGATTTATATCCTGTTGTCAAAATAATTTTGAATAATCTTCCAATAGGTTCTAATGCGATCTTTCCCCACTGTTTATCCTCTTTCTTAGAGAAATCGCAACCTTTTATGATCCTTTTATATTTTTGGTTTTGAGAGCTCCATTTTTTTCTTTTTCAATTTCTTTCTAATCTTTCCAATTTTTCTTTTTGACGTTGAGAGGTTCTGGGTTGCCTGATGAAATCTCTTTGACTGAAACAGATGGCTATTTGTAGCAGCCATATGTAACTGTTTACCCTCAAATAATTAAAAAAAATATTTTGCTCTTTTTATTGAGCACTATCTAAAATCCTCGTTATCTTCATTACTTTTGTACACCTCAAACCTGAATATATATATATATATATATATATATATATATATATATATATATATATATATACGTTTTATTTTTTATTACCGTATCTTTCTGTTAAGTTACATTTTTGTTTCGGCTACACGGCCGTTTTTTTTGGCCGTCTGTAGCGTCCTCAGACTTTTACAGACATGTTCGCTATTTTTGGGATGAAAGAGTGGAAGAGTGAATGAGGTCACTCTTTCATCCCAAAATAGCTAACATTTCTGTAAAAGTCTGAGGACGCTACAGACGGCCAAAAAAAAACAAAAACGGCCGTGTAGCCGAAACAATAATGTAACTTAACAGAAAGATACGGTAATAAAAAATAAAACGCATATTTGCTCTACAACAGTATTGAGCACTTTCTTCAGTTTTTATTAATTACCATCTCCACTATATATATATATATATATATATATATATATATATTTAAATCAAATCGTCTTGCTTGAGCGTTGAAACCACGTGTCCGGTCTACAACTTTCGGTTTGAAAAATTCTATGTATGCGTAAAAAAAAGCCATGAAAGTTTTTTTCATCAAAAATATTCAAATATAAACAAACTTAAATCCCTTCTGCCTTTTTTTCATCGACATTTTACGAATTTCATTGGTATTTTTTATTCCAAGTTGCGATCGTTTTCAAACTATTAATTTTTATTTAAAAGAAAAAAGTTTATAGCATTATGTAAAAGTGCTCCAGAGGACCAACTAAAGAGTTGTCTTTTAAAACTTAATTTTTAGAGGCAATCCACTTTTACCTAATGTTATAAACTTTCATTGCAAGTTGGAATCGTTTTCAAACAATTATTTTTATTTAAAAGAAACAATTTGAATACAATCAGATATTCTTCAGGAAATACCACAAACGTTTTTAGTACGATTCTTTTAATTTAAAAAACAAACTTCATTTTTTTTTTTTTACATACTACAATTTGAGATTCTAAAACAAACGCAAAGCATTTAATATTACAAAAACGTTAATAACAAAAAAAAAGCTGATATTTGGAACAGATGAATTTAAGTGTAATGTTCAAATATCAGTTTCTTCCTTTGTTTGCTTCTTTTAAACAAAAAGGATTCTAGACATAACTAAATGAAAAAAGTTTTAAGCTGTTCGAAAAACAATGAAAATGAAAGAAAAACTAAATAATTAAATGCAAAAAGATAAGTATTTTTTTAAATTAAAGAATCGTACTGATAACTTTCGTCGAAATTGTTTAATAAATATGACACTTCACTCTGTAATTTGCGTCGCATACTTTTTCAGATTCATTGTCAAGCCAAAATATCAGCTATTTTTTCCTTTTAAACAAAAATTAAAATAAGTTTTTTTTTCACACGAATTGATAAGAAAAAACAAATATACGAAATAGGGAGCTAATGTGGCCAAAAAGTGGGTGCTCTCTGTACGCTAATGTCTTAGTAAAATAGTTATCTCCCTCAGATTAATGACGGCATATCCAACAGCGCCGGCAAAAGTAATAGCTGTTGACTTGTGATAAGTGCTTTCGTTAAGAGCCGCACTTTTTTGTTTACGATACCCTTCGGCGGAAGTGACTTCAGATAAATTTTAATGTTTGGATGACCAATCTATCTATATATCTATAAAAGTGAACGTGTCTGTGTGTCTGTCTGTCTGTGTGTCTGTGTACATTTCCCTATGCAATAACTCTGTCAATTTTTAGTCTACAGGCTCGAAATTTGATATACAGGGTACTGAGATTTTGGGAAAATCTATGTGGTCGGTTTTCGGCCAGAAATTTGGTTATTAATTTCAACGATTTGACCTTTGAGAACTCTACCAAACTCCTCCGACAATTTGGGGTCTAAACACTAGAAATTTTATAAATAGGTTCCCTGGACATGGATCTAACTTAATAACTTGATTTGAGCCCAAAACAATTAAGGTTAATGAATCATAATAGGGATCAAAATTTAAAAAATTGACCATTTTTTTTGTTTTCTTTTTGCTCAGCATACACCTCGAAGCACCCGGGCAACGCCGGGCACCCATGCTAGTATATCTATAAAAGTGAACGTGTCTGTGTGTCTGTGTGTCTGGGTCTATGTATATTTCGCTACGCAATAACTCTGTCAATTTTTAGTCTACACACTCGAAATTTGATATACAGGGTACTGAGAACTGGAAAAATCTATGTGATTGGTTTTCGGCCAGAAATTTGGCTGTTAAGGGGTCAAAGTTCAACGATTTGACCTTTGAGAACTCTACCAAACTCCTCCTACAACTTTAGGTCTAAACACTTGAAATTTTATATATAGGTTCCTTGGACACGGATCTAACTTAATAACTTGATGTGAGCTCCAAACAATAAATGTTAAGGGATCATAATAGGGGTCAAATTTTAAAAAATTG
Organism: Euprymna scolopes; assembly: GCF_053919585.1. Lineage (NCBI taxonomy): Eukaryota > Metazoa > Mollusca > Cephalopoda > Sepiida > Sepiolidae > Euprymna > Euprymna scolopes. The sequence continues at coordinate 140,720,075 of NC_136482.1, forward strand.
ACCGCTTTTTTTTTTTTTTGGTTTTGTTTTTTTGCTTAGCATACATCTCCAAACACCCGGGCAACGCCGGGCACCCATGCTAGTACTATATATAATGTAGCTTTTTCTTTTAAAGAAAATATAAGAATAGAAGTTTTGGTAAATTTTTACTTGGTTTTTATTTTAACATTTTCCTTTAAAACGACGACTTTAAATTGTTTTCGGGTATGCTGAAAACGACTATTGCATTTAAATTTTCCACAAATAAGTAGTTTTCCGGTTATCAAGCAATGTAATTCTTTATATTAAAAGTGGTGGCCATTGTTGGACGTACAAGCGCGCATATTTTTGGCATAATTAATACACTCACTGTTATATAGAGATCCACGGGTCACAGGTAGTCTAGTATATAAATTCACCTGTCATTCCTTTTTTTTTAAAGATGGAATCGCTCAATCATTGAAGACAAGATTTAAGCAAAGGCGAACAGTTCACAGAGTTTTATGATTATATAGATATCATTCACGCATGTCTTGATATATGTACGCATATATAGAAATGCAATCATAAATACATTGGGTTTGGCAAAATATTCTGGTTATTTCAAGCACTATTTTGATATTTTTAAATCTATGACTTCTAACTAGTAATCCAGAAGTGTTTTCCCTAAAACTTTGGTTCTTCTACCACACCCAGTCGGGTTCAGTTAAACCACGATTTGTTTCATTTCTTTACTCTTCCAACTAATTATATTAAAAAACAAACAAAAAAGCAAAAACCTATACTTAAGCACATTTTTAAAATCCTTCCAAGAAATAAATGTTTTAAAGCAAATAACAAATTCAGAGAATTAATTTTAGATTCAGGAATTTTTTTTCACCATCTGTCAATAATACACTCTTAAGTATAAACATGTGTTGAGATAATTAAGCATTGGTGTGGTTGGAAAACATTCGACTGCAAGCAGGACTGGAATGAGGAAACTGACCTTTTTGGCAATAACGCCTAAGGCCGATCAGCCCAGACTATTAGAGACTCCAAAGGTCACTCGTTAAAATTTTGTAAAGAAAATAAGCAGACTTTGGAAAACTTGCTTCGAAACTCAAACTTCTTTTCTCTTTGAGAAAAAAAACAAAACAAAAACAAACAAAACAAAAAAAACGAGAATAGATTTTCATTTAAATGCGTCCATTCAAGCTGCACGTTTAATGACGAAGTAAGGATGATGGAACAACAAACTGACATTTCAAATTTAAGCATGACACATCAATGAAAACGCTATCTTAAACGAAAGCATGCCAGAAGGACCAATACTATTTTATGTTTAAGTATATGGACTAACAATAATGCTATTTCAAACTTAAGCATGATGAACCAACGAAAATGCTATGTCAAACGTAAGCATGACGGACCAACGAAAATGGTATTTCAAACTTGAATATGACAGACCAATGAAAATGTTATTTTAAACGTAAGCACGTAAGGACAAACAAAAATGTTGTTTCCCACTTAAGCATGACAGACCGTGGGTAGAGTCATCAAAGTATAAAAATGGTTAGATGCAAGCCTAAGTAAGATTCGTCCATTCTATCAACACGTTTCTAACTAAAGCGTACCAAGCCGATCAAAATGCTTTATAAACTGAAAACATCTCAGTCTAACTGACGACCAAAGTCTATCATTTGGATACAAGGACAGAGCCAAATCCCACCAGAAAAATGCTTGTCATTTCTTCTAATTAGAAAACCCACATTTTTACTCGACTTTCGTTGCAAGTTCAGAAGGAAACACTTTCTCCTAACCCAATCAGCTGATAATATTACCAAAAAATGTGACCTTCAACGAAATCGCAATAAACAAGCATTAATGAAATTGGTGTAAACATATACTCACACGCACAATGTATACATACCTGCCAAGTTTCAATGATAAAAATCAGTGAGATTTTTACGTGTCAAACAAATAATGTTAGGAAGATGTAACAGCATCCAGCCCCGAAAAAAAGCTACAACCCTCCCCCCAAAACCCTAACCCAAAAAAACACCTAGATTTCAAAAGCTTAGTATATGACCCATCCAAATTATATGAATTTTCAAATTCTGTGGAAAAAAACACACACATTGAATAAATACAAATTAAAAACAAACAGTTGGCAATACTAAATTTGTGATGAAAGGAATTTATTTGCCCTTTTTTTGTGCTTGTAATAATCCGATGTGTCACTTTCTATGTTTTTTTTTTGTATTGAACGATTTTGATTTAACAGCAGCAAGCTTTGTAAGTTACTGTAAGTTTTAGGAGATAAGGTTTCTTTCATATTCAACTACGGACAAAAGTTTATGAAATGCACGAGAACTGAACTTTCATGTGTGAAGATGCAAGAAAAAGTGTGAGATTATTCCACTTTTCTCTAATGTTTCAGAAAATATGCATATATTCGTAAAAAAAACTTTACACAGATGTGCATGGACATTTATACTAACTTAACCGGCCTCGGCGTTGTCCAGGGAATAAGATTCCTGCTTTCAACTCTGAACCCCAGATTACTAATTTCATTCTGTAATTTCTGAGTAGGAATTTTCAAGCCAACATAAGAAAATAAAGTAAAACTCTGTTTATCTACATTGCCGGAAAGTCTTTGTAATTTGAATGTTCTTGATTTTGTTTTTATTGCTATTTTTTGGTACTTATGCAGAATATGGACCGTGCTTTTTGTTTAGATAGGATTTTCAAGTTAAATTCAATTTTTACGGTCTTTTGTTTATTAAATTATAGAATATAAACAGTAAATTTTAGTAAAGAAGGCTTTGTTTTTTTTTGCTCCATCAATTTTTACGGTCTTTTGTGTATTAAATTATAGAATACTTTAAAAAACCCTCACTTTCCACGTTAAGAATGGGTTTCTAAATAATATCATTATTATTTCAGCACGGTCCATAAACTGCATGATTATTAATTTTTAAATATTATAAATCTTATATTTAAAGCGGTGTTGCTAGGGTAGAAATATATTTGCCAGGGAAAGGTCAAGAGAAAAATAGAACTAATCATTGGTAGAATTACTTTTTCATATAGGATTGGAGAAAAAATGCCTTTTAATTTTGGAATATTATATATTGTAATCAAATAAGATTATTAATACTGTAATTTAAAAACATGAAGCATGAAAACAAAATGCACAAATTAGTAAAGAAGGCTTTGATTTTTTTTTCTCCATCAACTGAACGTTATCTTTTCTAACTTAAAGCAAGAGAAGGAAAATAAAAAATAAAAGTAAAATATAAGTTATTTTACCTTAATTACTCCACTAAATACATGTTCCAAGTAATTAAAGAATTCAATTTAACCAGTTTAGCAGGCAACATAATAAAGCACATTTATCTCCCTTGTCTTTTTTAGCATATGTGTCTATGTGGTACATATACTTTGGAAGGCGAAATGACAAAAAGTAAAACAACTCTATTCCTGGTTTGATTTAGTAGTACTCTCATTTTATAATATTTAACATCTGGGTATGTAATATACGCAATAAGAAGAAGGAAGGAAAAATGTGTCTATCTCTTAGTACCTATTTACAATGCCTCCCCACGGGACAGAGTTAGACACCAGGGTCGTTTTTTAACGTGGAGAAAAGGTACAAAAATAAAAATTGTCTCAGTCGTGAAGGATTTCTCCTCCACCGAAAGAGAACAAGAAATAGAAGTGCAGCATCTGAAGAACAGATACTACACTTTGATCTTGTCCCGAACGCCAAGTAATCGACATGTTAAATATATTTGGTCAACCATTTTATAATTTCCTAATTTGAAAGTGACCTGATTGATGAAAAAAATTAGTTACTTTCCGGTTTAAAGTATAAAAGACTATCGTTGTTTGCGAGAGTTATATACGTTTTTGGTTTATCTTCTTTAAGTTGTAAAGCTATGTCACTTATTAACTGAAAGTGTTGTTTTCTTTTTAAATATCAGTAAGTGAACGATTTTTTTGTTTTATTTTTGTACGCGGTTGTTTTTATTTGTGTTGCAGAAGCGAAAAAATATTGATTTGCTTTAAAATATAAGGAAGAAAAATAAGAGTAAAAGTATGCAGGATTAATTAAGTGATTAGCGATGGACATAAAAGGTCGCATTTAACATTGCATTAAGACAATATTTTAAGTAAAGTTGGGAGTCAAATTAGTCTACGTATTATTAAGTAATTTTAAGAAATAAATGGGTTAATACCAGTTTTTAAATTTATATTTGTTTTGTTTTTCTGATATTAGACACATGTAGAGCAGTGCAGATATTTCTTTATTAATTTCGAATATGAAATTTTCCTAGTTTGAATAAGTATTTGTAAAATGATATTTCAACGAATTATAACTTTATCTTAAGGACAATACAACAAAGTTAAAAAGGAAAAACTTGCTAGTCAGAATCCAATATCGATTTGTCATATTCAAACCTCTCTCTGTTAAACTTCTAGAACCTGATTGACTTAATGTTATATATTACATACTTATAGCTTTGCTTATTCCTGTTTCACTTGGTGCAAAACCGGATGCAAACAAAGCAATTATCGGATCATTATTTAAACTGTCTATCAATCACTTAGACTGAATTTTTAAAATTTCATTTTCACCCTAAACAAGGTACATTGCCACTTGGATGTAGGGGGCTACTATCGGTGACATAAGTTGCAGGGATTCTATGTAGGGAGTTGAGCAGCAAGATGTCTGTTCACATTACACTTGAACTTCTGCATGGCAGTACAATTTAGAAAGCAGGAACCCGGAAGGAGTTCCAGAGTTTAGCAGTTCTGGGGAAGAAACTATTAGAGTAGAAGGCCTTCTTACATTTAGGGATCTCTACTGTGTAGGGGTGGGATTTTGCTGCTTGTCGGGTTTGTCCGGGGTATTTACGTCCATGGGGGTACAAGGGCTTGTAATTCGTCAGAGCATCTACCATTAAAATACTTGTAGAACAGGCAGAGGGAAGCAACATTTCATCGATGGGACAGAGGTTGAAGCTTGGATGACAGTTCAAGACCTATCAGGTTGGTGACTTTTTTGAATCCTACCCAGGAGTGAGAGACTAGTAGCAGATGCACCAGCTCAAATGTGGAAACAATACTCGATACATGGGCGAATGGTGGCCTTGTAGAGGCATAGGATACTTTCGGACGTAAGTAACTTTCTAGCATGGTAGAGAGAGCCCACCTTCCATCGCAGCAGCACTAGCAATGCTCTCAATGTATCTGTTCGAACCCCCTATAAACGTTAAGATGAGGAGTTTGAAAGAAGTACTTTCATTTTATGTATCTTTAGCCATAGCTATTAGTGGTTGAGAAGGTTTCTTGTAATTATTGAAGGAAACAAGCTTAGTCTTGGCAGCATTGAATGTGACCATCCATTTTTGTCCTCATTCCACTACAGATTGGAGGTCTTCTTCCAGTGTTTCTCCTATTTCCTTAGATATGTGTTCATTTGTTTTCCTCTCGTGCCTGTTATAGAGCGTGGCGTCATCAACCAATATACCCATCTCAGAAACAATTTTATAAGGGAGGTCATTTATGAATATTAGGAATAATAAAGGTCTAAGGATAGACCTCTGAGATAAACCTGCATTTATATCATATTGTTTAGATGTACGACCGTTGAGGACAACCTGGATCCTTCTCTTATTTTAGAAGGATTTAATTATGTTAAGTATTCGTCCAGTGATACCGTATGATCTGATTTTCCTGAGAAGACCTTTGTGCCATACCCTGTCAAAAGCTTTATATATTTCAAGGGCTACCGCTCTACCCTCCCCTTCTTTGTCCATGTGAAACCATTGATAATCACATATTAAAGCACGATTTAATATATATATATATATATATATATATATATATATATATATATATATATATATATATATATATATGAGCAGTCCATATTAAGTGTTAGTCAGTAGTCATTTCGTTAACTAAAAATAAAAAAAAGTTTCAAATAAAGTATAGAACCGTTAGAATACCTCATCCATTACACTAAAATTGATTGAGCAGATCATGGTAATTAGTAACTAAAACATTGGTTTTAAGTTATCTATCTATCTATCTATCTATCTATCTATCTATATAAATGTGAGACCTTGTGTGTAGAATGGTCTCTACAAAACTACACTGTCAATTTCGGATCTACAGACTTTAAAATTGATATATAGGGGATTAGGACCTGTAGAACAATTTTATTTGGTTTTTAGTTGATTAAAATAGCTTGGCAGGTGTAAGTCGACTTAAAGTGCTACTCCATGCATGTGCAAATATACCCAGATGTTAAATATTACATAATAATCAAATAAGATTATTAATACTGTAATTTAAAGACATGAAGCATGGAAACAAAATGCACAAATTAGTAAAGAAGGCTTTGTTTTTTTTTTTCTCCATCAACTGAACGTTATCTTTTCTAACTTAAAGTAAGAGAAGGAAAATAAAAAATAAAAGTAAAATATAAGTTATTTTACCTTAATTACTCCACTAAATACATGTTCAAAGTAATTAAAGAATTCAATTTAACCAGTTTAGCAGGCAACATAATAAAGCACATTTATCTCCCTTGTCTTTTTTAGCATATGTGTCTATGTGGTACATATACTTTGGAAGGCGAAATGACAAAAAGTAAAACAACTCTATTCCTGGTTTGATTTAGTAGTACTCTCATTTTATAATATTTAACATCTGGGTATGTAATTACATTAAACTGCATTAATTTTTTAAGTTTTGCTATCCATCTGTCCGTATGTCATATAGTAGTGAATACAGCTGGAGAGAAAAATGCTTTGGTTTCGATTCTATCTGATGTCATTCAAACCATTTTTAACTTTTGAAATCACTATTATATATTGGATATAATGTAATAATCAATAGATAATTGGCTATATAATAATAAATACGAAATCTGCATAAATTAAAATATCATATTTAAGCGTATTTTATAACTGAGCAACACCGGGCGGCGTGCTTGTTATTTTCTAATTCATTTTTCATTAAATTATGAATAAGTATTATATAAGTATTAAGGTCATTTCATAAAAAATGAAATTAATCAAATGAAATTTTTAATGATTATGCCTATTATTTTTTTGGGGGAGGGTAGCTACTAAGTAAATTATTAACTTACTTTGATAGTGTACAAATCATGTTTATTCGAATTAATACAATCATACGCACAATATATCTGAAAAAAGAAATGTCGGTATTTTTATTTTCTTTCCACCTCAAAACTCACTTTTAAAATGACAGCTTGTATAGGTTTGCGAGTATGCTGAAAACAAATATCACATTTAAATTCGGGACAGACAAGTAGTTTCCTGCATATTAAGACCTTTATTATCCAATGTAATCTATTATATCTTCACTAGTGACCATTCCCCCCCCCCCAACTGAACAAGTACTAAAGTGTATGTGTGTTACGAAACACCTCTTCCTTCCCATGTTAAAAATGGCGAATGCTAATTACATTTGTTAAGTAATACATTGGAAAAAATATCTTAATATCCAGAAATCTACTTGTGTTCCCCAAATTTAAATGTGATATTCGTTTTCAGCATACCCAAAAACTTATAAAAGTCGTCATTTGAAAGGTCAGTGTTAAGGTGAAAGAAAGTTAAAATATTAACTAATTTTTAAAATGTACAAACTGTGTTTATTCAAAATAAAAACATACATGCGATATCTGAAACAGATATTTATATTTATTGGGATTTTTTAACCCGATTTTCTATTGTTTTCGATCAATAAATTCAATATGCATGGCACACCATTGCAAGAAAAAAGCACATGTACTCATAAATATACAAAATTTTCATACTAATACATAGAATCTACAAAATAAATTTAATCCAATCTACTATGCATGTAGTAGTATTAATATTGTGAAAATAAACACAACCAAGACGAGGACACTAGTTTGAAACATTGAAATGATCATATGAGAAATAGTGGTTGAATACTAAACGTTTTAGTATTCATTTCGTTCTTTGTTATTCTATTACATTAGTGATTAGAAAGAAAATTTTGATCAATAAATTCAATGTGTAAGTCATGTCAGCACAAGATAGACTCATATACACATACAAAGTGGTCAAGAATTAAGCTTGTATAATAGATCCCGCATGGCTATGCATATTTTCTGGTTAATTATTATTTCAGTCAAGTAAATTATTTAACATAGCGCAGATGGCTATGTGCAAATCCCGAGCTATGAACGAAATAACGCCACGGTAAGGAAAAAAGAAGACAATTAAAAGGAGACAACACGCTCGATAAGACGATCACGTTAGAGATGTGGATGACGTTCGAGAGCACATTCGAGAAGACGATCACGTGAAAGACGTCAGAGCCGTAACGAGAAGTTTATGTCAATTATAACTAGAGCTAGGACAACAGCATGTTCTTTTCATTGTTTTGACTGTAGAGTGTGTATCCTTTGATATTTTATATGTTTATATATAGAGTGATGTGGTTCTCGGTTGATGTATTGTGTGTAACTGTGTCGAATATATACTCGAGATTCAAAACAATGAAAAGAATATGCTGTTGTCATATCCCTAATTATAACTTGTCAGTGAAATTTTGCAAAATTGCTAAACAAAATAAAAACGTTTATACTAGCAAAATGATCCGACGTTGTCCGGGATTGAATGAGTATCAACAATTGTTCTAACTTCTCATACTTTTATATTCATCGAAGTTGGTGAAATCTCCTATTTTCTAATCAAATCAATTGATTTTCTGTTTTTGTTAGGGACTCCCTCCAGAAATATACTAGGAAGAAGCTTCACATGCCTTTTCTTAGTGACGGTCCACAATACATTGTAGTCTATATTGCACTGTAGAGAATCTGCTGTTGGTTTTATTAAATTATCTGTAAATAATGGCCTCACTTGAATTTTCAAATGTAAAAGTCCAGTATCATGGTTCAATTGTGCTCTAAACAGAAACATTCATTTCGAACGCGCCCCTGTCTTATCAAAGAACCAACTATTGATTTTATAACATTAGTTTTAGATAATCACTTTAATTAGAATTAAACGTACAAAGGTCAATTAAAATGGTTCAATTTTCAATTACAGTAAATTAGCGACAAAAACATGGTCCTGCTACGGATTAGCAGTCCCAAAGTCGGCATGTTGGACAATTCGCCAACCAACAGAATTTTTACATACATCATTGCTAGCGGTGATTATCAAGGCCCGTTTCACGCTGAATCTCCCATGAAATTCGTAATACAGTGCAGTCAAATGCTTTCACGTCGACCACGGCTTCACTGAATACATCGGAGATACTACCATTTTTCGCACGCCTCGGGACAACCACACTCGACACTTTAGAGTGAGCTCATTACAAGCATCACGGATTCTTAAGCAATCCCGGTACATTTTCACGCATGCATAAGAGATCTTCTCACAAGTAAATCACGCTCTTACACAATGACGATACACCAATAGATACTTGCACTTGGACTCGCAGACGCACTTGCAAACTTATATGGATCTATAACACTTGCAAACTTATATGGATCTATAACAGAGGAATGATGCTTTCGCTTAACTCTTCGGGATACTCCAAACAGACACGAACGTCCATAATACACCTCGCAACCAGGCGGCTTATTTCCTTCAAAATTACACGATTCATCGCAACCAGGCAACAGCACAACACACAAGTTGATGATGTCACTATTTTTTTGGACGGTTATCGACCAGGATATATTCTTCAAACAGGATCAACTACTGCCATGCTTAACGATGCCGTTCTACAACTTTCACCAAATCCGGCACGGAAAACGTCCACTCTGTTTTGCTACCTGCACCCAGTAAATTACTTGCAATAATTGCATTCCTTCTTCTTAGATCGACTTTTCACCTAAGAGGTGAATCATGTAGCGACCGCTACATACGACCGGAACAAATCTTCAGCAGAGACATTTTCGTAGCAATCACCGTTTCAACCCCTATGCGTATCAGAACACATAAGCACACGATGTTGCGATTTGACCACCCGCACACATACTAATAAAGGAACTACGTTATGTTCCGCATGTAGTGATACAACAAACAGGTTGGAACATTCCAGAACATGGCTTTATAAGGATTTAACCGCCAAAATATAAACAGTCCGAAATGCAGTTCTGCAAGTAAACATCACCGCTGGCCATACGCCGGACTCCGTCTATTCAGACGTAAAACAGCTTTGCCGAGAATGCTACAAAAATTGTACCTTAATTTTCACCATGGAAAGTGGACACATTGAACGAGAATTATTTCTTCTTTTAACAAATTTTATTTCGAGGTACTATGCTTATCACACACACACACACACACACACACACACACACACACACACACACACACACACACACACACACACACACACACACACACACACATGCATTTCGCTTACATCGTTTAATGACTGTTTTCTCTCAGAAAATAATCACATTATATTCAAGCCACGTGTAACACTCTGTTCATAAAAATCTTCATTTAGCCAATCCTGCATAGTGAACATTCATTACATGAAAACACTTACGCCGGAACGCTTTTAGCTAATTTTTCATATGTGTAAATAAATGTTGTTATTTCATATTAATACATGATTTTGAGTTCTTTGTCAAGTGTCGTTATTTTCCGGAGTTATTTCTCTCTTTTTTTTATGTATGTGAGGATGTGATTTGGTGACATCTTTCTGTTACTCAGCTATCTCGTTAAATTTACCTTTAATTTACTCTATTCTATACTCTACTCTATTTTCGACTTCTAGAAATTCCTGCACCTGCAACTTCGGTCTTAAAAACTTACAACTTAAGTTAGTTCGAGAAATTAATTTTTCTTCTAGTTATATTGAATTCATAAATACGAATTTTTTTTTTTTTTGGGGGGGGGGTTCGTAATGTTCCTGTAAAAATTAAATAATTATTTTTTTACTTGTTACAATTTACGATGACTTATTTTTATAAAAAAACCATAACGTTAGTAAAGGTATTTTTTGTTTAAACAAAATAATATATTCCCACTAAGATATAAATAAAAATAATGGGTCGTTATATTTTGTGATCATTATTTGATAAATACTGTAAATTTCATCAAAATTGGTTATTTTCCTGATTTTTGGTGAATTTTTTAAGTAAAGGGAGAGGTCTAAATGTTTATACATTTTGAGCATCGTCATTGATTTTGCACGTACCTAGTATATATATTATAATATCTATATAATAATTATATTATAATAATGAAAAAGTTAGTCCAAGTCAATCCTTCATGCATGGTGGACTCAATCTTAATATTCTTATTAACTTAAGGGCTTTGGCGCCCAAAATTTTCATGGTATATTTAAGACAATTAAACATAACAAATTAGGTTTCCGTTCTGACGTAGTATCGTCGGCAAACAAGGTTGACATTGGATTTACCTACCCGATGTTATTAACCTCCTCTTTCTATGGAGAAGTTCTATGTTTAAATGGATCCAAAACAAAAATATTTGAACATCTTTTCAGAAGAAAATTACTACCACTTCATACGAAATCTCAACTAACAGGCTCAGCCAAGCTGCAAAATGACGCAACATATTTTTGTAACCGAAAAGAACAGACGACTGGTGTTAATTAATCAAATAAGTCGGTTTTCATAGTTGTGTACGTATCTTGCTCAGCCAAAGTTTTAAACTATGTGAGAATAAATTTCTCACATGGTTTCGGTTTCGATTTAAGAAGATGTACCCAAGTAATGTGGACGTATTTTTTTATTTTTGAAATCAAAACTTTATAATATGTAAGAATCGTTAGGAAATTGACTATAATAATATATTCGAAATCTGTATGAATTAAAATATTATATTTAAGCGTATTTTATGATCGGGCTACGTCAGGCGTTCCTGCTAGCGTAGATAAATACTTTTGCAGCTGTAAAAAAAGTTACAATAATATCAGGGTGCCTCTATTTACGCTGAACATCTACAGAATGCCAAAATTGATATATTACATATGAAAATGTCCGCTTTGGAATTTCCACAGGTCCTGCTAGTATAATATGATATATATATGTATATATATATGTATATATATATATGTATATGTATATAAATATGTATATACATATACATATATATACGTATATATATACATATATATACATATATATATACATATATATGTATATAGATACATATATATATATGTATATAGATACACATATATGTATATATACATATATATGTATATATATACATATATATATATATACACATATATATACATATATATGTATATATACATATATATGTATATATACATATATATACACATATATATACATATATATATATGTATATATATACATATATATACACATATATATACATATATATGTATATATACATATATATGTATATATACATATATATACACATATATATACATATATATGTATATATACATATATATACACATATATATACATATATATGTATATATACATATATATACACATATATATACATATATATATGTATATATATACATATATATACATATATATATACATATATATATATATGTATATATATACATATATATACACATATATATACATATATATATATGTATATATATACATATATATATATATGTATATATATACATATATATATACACATATATATACATATATATATGTATATATATACATATATATATGTATATATATATATATATATATGTATATATATACATATATATATATGTATATATATATATGTATATATATACATATATATATACATATATATATGTATATATATACATATATATATACATATATATATGCATATATATACATATATATATGTATATATATATGTATATATATACATATATATATACACATATATATATGTATATATGTACACATATGTATATGTATATACACTTGTGCCCGATATTATTCATACCCCTCGGATCTTTGAGATTTCTATAAGAATATTGCTCAAACCAGAAGGTAGACAATATTAAGGGGATTTCAAACAATAAATCAAGCATAAGCATTTAATTTAAACTCAACAAATAAATAATTTATGCAAGTTTGAAACATTATACAAAGAAAAACAATAATGACACTAGTTCAAAATTATTCATACCTCTCTTACTAATAGTCAATAGCATGCCCTTTATTCTTAATAACTGCCTGTAACCGTTTTGGATATTTATCAACAAGGTTTTTACAAACATCAACACTGATTTTTGACCATTCTTCAATGCAGTAGTTCTCCAAATCCCTCAAATTTCTAGGTTTCCGCTTTTTAACCTCAGTTTTCAATATGTGCCAGAGGTTTTCGATAGGGTTCAGGTCGGGACTCTGGCATGGCCATTCCAAAACATTAATTTGATTATCCTCAAACCATTTCTTGACTATTTTGGCAGTATGTTTTGGATCATTATCCTGTTGAAGGACCCAGTTTGGTCCTAAATGGAGCTTCTCCGCATCCTGTCTATGTTTTTCTGGAGTATCTCACAATTTTGCTCCTTCTTCATGGTTGCATCTATCTTGACCAAACTACCTGGACCACTAGCCGAAAAGGAGCCCCAAAACATTAGGCTACCACCACCGTGTTTCACCGTGGGTATGGCGTTCTTTGGGTTGTAAGCTTCTCCTTTCTTCCTCCAAACGTAAGAAGCATCCATATGGCCAAACAATTCAATTTTTGTTTCGTCAGTCCACAAAATACTTGAGAAAACGAACTCTGTAGAATTCACATGGGTCCTAGCAAACTTTAGACGTGCTGCAAGGTGTTTTCCGGTGTGCAATGGAGTTCTTCTTGGTCTTCTTCCTTTCAGACCATTTTCATGCAGAGTCCTTTGCAATGTTTGCCTTGATATTTTTATGCCAGAAGACTCCAGATTTTCTAAAATGTCCTTAGTAGTGGTGGTTGGATTTGCATTAACATTTCTTACAATATTCCTGGTGGCTCTAGCAGACAGTTTCCTTTTCCTTCCTCTACCAATCAAGTTGTTTGTTGTGTGGTGGCTCTGGAATTTTTTGATGATACTCTGTACTGTTGCTGTAGGGACCTCAAATTTCTTGGAAATTGACTTGTAACCTAAACCATCCTTATGTGAATTCACAATTTTAGTCCTAAGATCTTTCTTCCCCATTCTAATAATTTTTATTCTTTTATTGGTTTTCAGTTGATATCATTTTAATTTCTGAAAAATGCAAAAAACGAAATGAAATTAATCAAAGGTTGTATAAAAGCATTCAAAATAAGAATCAAACAGGAAACAAACAGTCAGGAACTCGATTAATACTGAAAAAATAAGGGGGTATGATTATTTTTGAACATTGCAGATTTTATAAATAGCTGTATATTTCTTTTATTACAAGTATCCCGAGATTTTAAAATGACGAAAATGATCAGAAGAGGTTTATTAAGAATATGTATCAATATGGACGTAAACAAAAAAATTCTTACAAAGGTACACCTAATAAACTCAATTTTCAAGGGGGGTATGAATAATATCGGGCACAAGTGTATATATACACATATATATGTATATATATACATGTATATATATACATGTATATATATACATGTACATATATATATACATGTATATATACATGTATATATATACATGTATATATATACATGTATATATATACATGTATATATATATAGATGTATATATATATACATGTATACATGTATATATATATATATATATGTATATATATATATACATGTATATATATATATCATGGTTGAGAAGAAAGTCGTTGCAGAATTCTTAATTTTGGTTTTTAATGAAATATTTGCAAACAAGTTTTCATTATAATACTTTTACTTTATATATCATTTTAAAGAGCGTTTGTCGTTCTATCTAATCATTTAAATTACAACGTTGAATACAAGATAAAAATAAAAACAAATTCGCACAATTTTCTTTTTTCAATTCAAGCTAGACTGAAAAGTTACTGAAACAGCTCGCGATATAAATGAAGCATTTGGACCAGGAAGCACAATGGTGGTTTAAGAAATTTTATGGCGATGACATCTTGAAGATGATGAGCGTAGTGGGCAGCCACCAGATGATAACAACGATCAGTTATGAGACTTAGTTGAAGCCAATCCATGCATAACTATTCGAGAACTTACTTCTGAATTTGACCTAATGTATACAACGATTTCCAACCACTTCAGAGATTAGAAAGACAAAAAAAAAAAAACTTGATAAATTGGTATCTCACGAATTGAACAACAACCAAAAGAAACGCAGTTATGAAGTGTCATCTTCCCTTTTATGCAAGAACGAGTCTTTTCTTGACGGGATTGTGACTTTTGATGAAAAGTGGGTTCTTTATGACAACCGGCGATGCTCAACTCACGGTTAGACGCCGAAGAAGCTTCATGACACTTCTGGAAGCGGAGTTGGAGCAAAAGAAGGTCATGCTGACTGTTTGGTGGTCTGCGACGGGTCCCATCCGTATATATAATGTTCTTAATTAATAGCGTTACAAAGAAAAACGGAAATAAAATTTTAAGTTACTTTGCATTTTAAATTTAAAAAGAAAAACTAATTCGTGAATGTCCATAATGTGGAATGGCTGACCCACTCAAATAAGACTGATGAGGAGGGGAGGTTCTGTCATGATTTTGCCATTGCCTATCACCTCACTCAGATTGTCCGCGAGCCCACCCGTGTGACCGATAGTACCGGTCAGTTCGCAAGCCTCCTAGACCTTTGTCTATCCACTTCCCCTGAGCTATGCTCGTGTTCCGTTCTATCTCCTCTGGTATCCTCCGACCACTGCATCGTATCAGTTAAGATAAAAATGAAATATAATAAATCTACAGACGTACCTCTCCACCGTACTGTATACCGATACTCTATGGCGGACTGGGATAGCTTCCGTACATTCATATCTGATCTCCCTCTCCATTCCATGTTTAAAAAGGATGTGTCCTCTATAGTATCAGATCTGACCGAATGGTTAATTGCAGGAATAGGCCAATTCGTACCATCCAAAAAATTCCAACAAAAACCTAACAGCCAGCCATGGTTCTCCCCCGAATGTGCTACTGCCATCGCACACAGAAATCACTTTTTCCATATCTACTAACGTAATAGATGCACTGAAACTAAAGCTGCTTTCAGAACTGCCAGCAACCATTGTAAAAGAGTAATAAAAAATGCAAAAGAACTATATGCGCAATCCGTTAAGTCCAAAGTAGCTGAGCAGCGGCTTGGTTCCCACCAGTTCTGGCAAATAGCAAATAGGATCTTGAGCAGAAACGTGCGTTCTATCCCAACCATTATCAATGGACCAGAGGTCATCTCAACAGCATCCGACAAGGCCAAACTATTTTCCAAAAACTTTGTGGCAAATTCTACCCTGTGTGACGAAGGCCATCAACTCCCCATATTCCCTCCTATAACAGACAACACGCTATGCAACATACAAATATCTGTGCGTGAGGTCGCCAAGCTAATCAAGAACCTTGACTCCAGTAAAGCAACTGGTCCCGACGGTATTCCAATTATAGTGTTAAAAAAATTACAACCAGAACTTGCCCCCATACTTTCCAAACTGTTTAAGCGTTGCCTTAAGGAGAAGTGCTTCCCAACACCCTGGAAAACCTCAACAGTATGCTCTGTATTAAAGAATTCAGGTGATAAGTCATCCCCCTCTCAGTACAGACCAATAAGTCTCCTGTGTGTCATGAGTAAGTTGCTGGAATCTACAATAAATAGAGAAGTAGTCAACCACCTCAACAGAAATAACCTTCTTAGCGACAAGCAATATGGTTTCCGTTCTGCTAGATCTACAGCAGATATGCTAACGGCTATATCTCATAGGATTAGCGAATCTCTCAACAAAGGCTTCATTTCTAGGACAATTGCTCTCGACATATCAAAGGCCTTCGATAAGGTTTGGCATAAAGGCCTACTACACAAGATTTCCAGCTACGGTATTACTGGAAATGTTTTCTCTATCATTAAATCATTTCTCTCTGATAGGCTCATAAGAGTAGTGGTTGATGGGCAGAAATCAGAGGCCCACAGTATTAATGCTGGAGTCCCTCAGGGGTCCATACTGGGCCCAACTCTCTTCCTCATCTACATCAATGATCTCCCAAAACACATACTAAAATCTTTCGTTGACATCTATGCTGATGACACGACCATCTATGGCACACATCTAAGGCCGTAAATGATGATGTTCTCTCTGATTCTCTCTCCTCTGATCTCGAGCGCGTGGTACAGTGGGGAAAGAGGTGGCTGGTTACCTTTAATGCATCTAAGACCAAGCTCCTATCTCTACATCATAAACGCTCTGATCCCCATCTGGCATCAATTGAAATGGATGGCTCTCGTCTAAGGGAGGCCCCAGGATTTGATAAGCTCCTGGGTTTTACCTTTACACCTGATCTTAAATGGAACACATACATCAAGTCTGTGACCAAGGTCACTGGGAAAATGGTGGGATCCTTCTACCGCTCCAGAAGATATCTCACTAATGATGCAATTCTCTATCTATATAAGAGCCAAGTACGTCCAAAGATGGAGTACTGCTGCCACATCTGGGCGGGGGCTGCAAAAAACAGCCTATCCTGCCTTGACGGAGTACAAAATAGACTCCGTGGCTTGGTGGGGGATGCCCTTTTCTCTACCCTGCAACCTCTTTCCCACAGAAGAGACGTAGCGAGCCTGTCATTGTTCTATCGTTACTTCCATGGCAGGTGCTCGTCTGAGCTCCATTCTCTGGTCCCCCCTCGCCAATCTTTCTCAAAAAACACCCGACTAGCTGAAACCACCGTCAATAATTTTCCCCACTCCCTATCTGTGCCTAAATCAAAACGTAGATACCATGAACAAAGCTTCTTTCTTAGAACTGCACGCCTGTGGAACTCTGTTCCGCTTGCCTGTTTCCCTCCCGACTTCAACCTGGATGTCTTCAAGTCCAACAGAAACAAATTCCTGATGAACAGCCCCCACCCCTAAGTAATGACACCTTACCAATTCTCCAATACTATTGCTACACTATCCCTTTGATTACTGTACACACAATAACCCTTATCCCTGAGTGGCCATTGGGCCTTGATAAGTGGTGAACTCCATGTAAAAAAAATAAAAATATTTTTATACTTGACCTTATTTACTTTTATATGTCAAACTAATTATTGTACTAAGCAAAATGATACCATGCAAGTTATTCCAAATTTCTACCACTAATGATTACTGCGCTGTTGTCCTGGTAACTATCGCACACTCATTAACCTATATCCTTGAGTGGCTTACTGGCCCTGTATAACCGGTAATCCCCCCAAAAACAACAACAACCGAATAAAAAAATATCTGTTTATTAAAATATGCCTAAAATATATTATGCAAATTAATGAGCAAAAAATATGTAAAAACCAATTAAATCGGTCAGTTAAATAGTGTAATTATTTTTTCATCCGTTTTTGTGTAAATATTTAAAATCTTTCTCATCATAAATAACGTCTGTATTTATATATAAAAAGAAAATAAATAACTAAAACAAAAAATAATACTGTAAATTCGTTATTCTCATGTTAATTGGAATCTATATTGCAATAAAAGGCAAATCAATTATTTAAGCTTTCAAGATATCCTTTAAACTACGATGATGAGTTACGCGTCGAAAGCTTAATCATAAATCAAGTTACGATGAATTCTAGATTTTATATGATAATCTGTCGACTTATGCGTGAGAAAATTAGTATAGAAAATTAATAATCTAAAGATATAAAGCATAATGTTTAAGTATCAAGAAAACCCAGGCCAATATGACATTCACATGGCTTCGCAATTTCTTGCTATGGAATTGGCAATGTGTTATCTATTAAGAGAGGGAGAGAGGAAAGGAGGGAGAGAAATGTAAGAAGAGAGAGATGAGGAAATGTGATGATAAACTGTCAGACAGAAAGCGAAAGGATAAAGAGTGAAAATAACAATGCATAAATGCCAGTGTGTGTGTGTGTGAGAGAGAGGGAGAGAGAAAGAGAGAGAGAGAGAGAGAGAGAGAGAGAGAGAGAGAGAGAGAGAGAGAGAGAGAGAGAGAGAGAGAGAGTAAACATAAAAATCGCAGCAACAGCAAAGAGAAACAGAAATAAAAAAAAAATAGAAAATGAAATAGTGATGACCCACTCTGCCCCACCCAAAATAATGAAAACAAACAAGTCAATTTGTCACAATCTCTACTTGTAAATGAATATTTAAAAAGAAACAGCACAACTGCTTTCTTGCATTGCGGTCATAGACTAGATGTTACAACACAGGCTTGAAATGCTTCAAATTGTTGATTGCAGATGGATTTGCTTTGCCTGTTTTGTACCGCATAAACACTTTCAATGGTATTAAATACCGCAAACAGAATGGGTAAGGATTAAAAATTCAGCATAATAATAACAACTATTAATTGAATATAGAATGCTATTTTACCCATCGCAAGGAGACGATTATGGTTTCATACCTTTACTAAGGATATTAGTGCATAAGTCAATCACAGTTGATAAAATTAACTATACCTTGCCCAAGGGTGACTTGGAAATGCGTAAGGTAGTAGCGTTCAGCTTCCTGAGGTATTATACATACACACTTACCTAAATACATACAGCGCTTTGTATCCCGAAATGGTCACCTACTGGCTCAGAGTTGATTAACTTTGGTGATCGAATGAAAACTGCCATATTAATTCAAGTAACATATTATAAGTTGATACTTTTAGTGGGTCTGTCTGTTCATCTCGTGAGACAGTTTCTTTTTAAAGAAGAGATGAGAAAACTAGGCAGTCAAGAAAAGGAGAGACAATTTGTTTTGCTTCATGAGTATCGTGTAGAAGAGAGCTGAATACTATTACATGTGCGATTGCTTATACAGTATTAATGACAGTGTGCTTTGGACAAAATCTTACTTAGGATCATTAATCTTGTAATTAAATCCAAAAGTTTCGAAATGTAAGATTTATAGAAAAAAACAAAAAATGTAGAATTGAATAAAGGAATAGAAATTAATAAAATAAAACACTACTAACTTTGTTACAATTGCAAAATCTCAATTATGTATATTTTAAAGAATTGTTAATTTACTTACAGGGCATATCTTTGGTTATATGAATCTTTCATAAATTATGATAAAACATTAATATATTTTGTTTTAAAATATTAAATGAAAGGTTTATCAAAGTAAAAACTTTTCAGAAATTTATGCAAATGTTTTACGTGTGGACGACTTCAATGAGTAAAACTGATTTGACGTTTTAAACTGATATGCTTAAATGACAACAATAGGACATATTAAAAAGAATTTAGAGTTAAGGGATTCAGGCAGAAAGGTAGTATCTTACAGAGATGTCCTTTTGTGGTATCATTAACTGGCAGGGAGGTGATGATAGTCTAGTGGTTAGCGATACGTCTGACGACCTGAGTGTCTCAAGTTCGAATCCAGTTTGTTTCACAAAAATAACTTTCACTTAGGATGTTAGTAACCTTCTCCTGGTCTCCCCCGTAAATACCCGGTCTTTCTAGAAATAATTCTGATTGGAAAAAAATAGCGATGAAACCAATGTTTTTTATTCATACGATCTGATAACGATTAACTGGTCTACATGCATGCAGCACTATGTGATATGTTTTAGAGCACTTTTATGTGTAATGTTGTACACGTTGCACATGTGTTAACATGTAGACACTCTGGACCCAACACGTTGTAGACTTAGTCGCAAAGGAAACAAAGAACAGGAAAGAACGTCAACTCGCTGTTTCAACTTTTAAGAAAAGACCTTTATTTCTCATTCTCCCGCCACGTGTGACTTCTCTTTACGTCTGGGACGTGATCGTCAGTCTATACACACATTCTTTTTATGATCTTTTTCTTACATGATGCCACTTCATACATGGCTCGGCATTCGGATACAGCCGCTATACGTACGTCTGTGCGTCGTGTTACACACACACACACACACACACACACACACACACACACACACACACACACACACACACACATAAACAAACACTTTCTGGCTTCACAAACTGAATGGAAGCTGACTTAAAGTAAAATGAATTACGAACACAAAATAAAATTACAATTACGTCTGTGTTTGTTTTGTTTTCATTCGACAGAAAAAGAAACACAATATTTATTTTGTTATTGTTGCGCATTAACTGAAAGACGTTTTAATAGGTAATGTGTGAAAATCAGCTTACATCTGTGTGTTGTTTTGTCTTAAATATACGAAAAGAAAATAACAATGTTTCTGTTTTTGTTGTAGTATGACAGAAATGTTTTTACCGAAGCGAATAAGGATGGACGCAATCTTGGAAGTAATTCGTATGTGTTTGTTGTTGTTTTCGTTCGGTGGTTAAAACAAAAGCAGAATAGTTATTTTTTTCTCTCAGGATATTACAGGGAGATGAAGGTAATTTGTGAAAATCAACTTACATCTGTGTTCTGATTTTTCCTAAATGTACGAATTTGTGTAAATTTAGGACAACGTGTATGTTTTGTTGCGATATGTCAAAAATGTTTTTATCCAAGAGAATTAGGACCGACATCATCTTGGAACAAATTTGGAAATTGTTCAAAAATTCAATCTGTTATACAGTGGAATCTGAGCAACCAATACGATTGATGAAAGCAAGGAAAACCGAAATTTAAGGAAGCGTCTATTATTTACACGTTGGTTGAGTATTAGATGACTGATAACAAAACGAAATGATCAAATGGAATAATCACGGAGGCATGTAAGAATTGAACCCTATGAAATATTTGGTAACGGTGTAAAAAACTGGAGGAGAAGGTGGACGTAACAATGAGGGAGAAAGTATCTTGCTAGATGACTGTTTTGGGAAAGTGTTTATCATCAGAATTGTTGTAGAAATTAAGTATATTGAATTAAATCGATTTATAATAACCGGTATACAATCATCAGGCATTGGCAGGTTGCGTGGCCATTTTGAAATAATGTATGGTTACAGTGTTTCTGTTCCTATATCTTTTTCGAGAATAAAATAATAGTCTCTGTTTTATTATATATATATATATATATATATATATATATATATATATATATATATATATATATATTAGGTACGGGCAAAAATGGGCAGAAAAAAATAGGGAGACCTAGTTTTGAAAGCCGATTTATCATAAGTTTTTTGTAGGTTTCCAAATACTTTTTGATTGCATTTGAAAGATTAGAGACTAAAGTTAATTTCCTAAAGGAAAAAATATTTGTAGACATGAAAACAAAAGTTATGAAAAATGTTTTCACACAATTCAGCTAAATTTTTAAGTTAAATAAATTCATTGTAACAATCCTTTAAAAATAAATATTAGTTTTCTGGGTCTATTTCAATGATAATTAGTAAAGCAAAGTCCTAAGATATTGAATTAAATTAAAAAAACACCTTTTTTGTACTAAAATAACTTAATTAACCCACAAAGAACGCAACGAACTAAAATTTTGTAAACACGATTATAAGGAAGCCCAAAATTTCAGTCAATGGAAGCGCTTTTTCAAAATGAAGTCATAATAGTAAAAGGAGGTAGGGGTGTCAGATTTCTTCTTTTTTTCCAGACGTGCATCCATACATTCCTATTCTGAACGTTTGTATCAATTTTCTCATTTTTAATTGAATTATTTTTATGTTCCTGTTTTTAAATTATTTTTTTTGTAAATTATTATTCGAGATTATATAAAAATTATGTTGCGCCGAAAGTTTCACATTCTTGCAAGCAAGGAAATTATTAAAATCTTGCATATAAAAATCAGGCGAAATCTGTAATTTAAAAAAAAAGTAGAAATATTTTTGATATTACAACGTTTTGTGTGAAAATATTAAATAAACAATGCTTAATTCAATGGTAATATCGGTAGTTCGAGAAATTCATTTTTCTTCAAGTTATATCGAATTCATTAATACGGACTCTAGTGGCTTTTTTCGGAATATTCCTGTAAATTTCTATTTTTAATTGTTACAAATTACGATGCTTTATTTATATAAAAAAAGCAAAAATAAATTCTTGCGTTTTTTATTTACTACTGAAAACCATAACTTTAGTAAAGGTATTTTTTGTTTTAACAAAATAATACATTTCCACTAAGATTTAAATAAAAATAATGAGTTCATTATATTGCGCGATCATTATTTGATAAACACTGAAAAGTTCATTAAAATTGGTTCATTTCATGATTTTTGGTGAATTTTTAAGTAAAGGGATGGGTCAAAATGTTTATATATTTTGAGCATAAGCATTCACTTTGCCCGTACCTAATATATATATATATATATATATATATATATATATATATATATATATATATATATACTAGCATGGGTACCCGGCGTTGTATTTTACATGTTATATGTTCTTACTCACGTCAGGTAATCAGATAGCATATCCGTGTTGCAATATTCGGGGAAATTCTTTCCTTCATCTCGCGTGTGTTCGATTTTCAGACGTGCATGATGGACCTAATGTAAACTTCAGAAACTGGAAGTTAATTTATATATATATATATATATATATATATATATATATATATATATATATATATATATATATATATATGTGTGTGTGTGTGTGTGTGTGTGTGTGTGTGTGTTTATATGTATGCATATATATACATATATATAGTCTGTTTATTATACAAACCTTATTAGTTACGTATGTGCATACGTGTTTCAATGGAGTCCAAATCAGGGATAGCACTTCATGAGAATCAAAAGAGAAATGATATTGAAACGGGTGTCAAGACCACATTGGTTTTTATAAGGTATTCGGGTGCGATCTACAATCCGGTCGAACATGGGGTGTACGCTTTGTGAATGTGAGCAGCAAGGGGGGTTTCCGGGGGTGTGATGGTGGAAGGGGGATGCTGTTTCGCCAACCGTGTTTAAGCCGCTATTGGTAGATAGGAGTTAGGTGATTCTTTTAGCTCGGTGGTTATTTATTGCTCTCGATTTAAAATATCCTTAGGTTCTTTTTATGGTTGCATATCTTTTATTAGTAGTGACTTTAATTTCCTTTTGAAAAGTGCTATTTTTGTTTACTGGTTATTTTTAAATTTTATCTCTCGTTTTATTATTCTTTATTAATTTTATCTCTCGTTTTATTATTTTTTATTAATTTTATCTCTCGTTTTATTATTTTTTATTAATTTTATCTCTCGTTTTATTATTTTTTATTAATTTTATCTCTCGTTTTATTATTTTTTATTAATTTTATCTCTCGTTTTATTATTTTTTATTAATTTTATCTCTCGTTTTATTATTTTTTATTAATTTTATCTCTCGTTTTATTATTTTTTATTAATGTTATCTCTCGTTTTATTATTTTTTATTAATTTTATCTCTCGTTTTATTATTTTTTATTAATTTTATCTCTCGTTTTATTATTTTTTATTAATTTTATCTCTCGTTTATTATTTTTTATTAATTTTATCTCTCGTTTTATTATTTTTTATTAATTTTATCTCTCGTTTTATTATTTTTTATTAATTTTATCTCTCGTTTTATTATTTTTTATTAATTTTATCTCTCGTTTTATTATTTTTTATTAATTTTATCCCTCGTTTTATTATTTTTTATTAATTTTATCTCTCGTTTTATTATTTTTTATTTATTTTATCTCTCGTTTTATTATTTTTTATAAATTTTATCCCTCGTTTTATTATTTTTTAATAATTTTATCCCTCGTTTTATTATTTTTATTAATTTTATCCCTCGTTTTATTATTTTTTATTAATTTTATCCCTCGTTTTATTAATTTTATCTCTCGTTTTATTATTTTTTATTAATTTTATCTCTCGTTTTATTATTTCTTATTAATTTTATCTCTCGTTTTATTATTTTTTATTAATTTTATCCCTCGTTTTATTATTTTTTATTAATTTTATCTCTCGTTTTATTATTTTTTATTAATTTTATCTCTCGTTTTATTATTTTTTATTAATTTTATCCCTCGTTTTATTATTTTTTATTAATTTTATCCCTCGTTTTATTATTTTTTATTAATTTTATCCCTCGTTTTATTATTTTTTATTAATTTTATCTTTCGTTTTATTATTTTTTATAAATTTTATCTCTCGTTTTATTATTTTTTATTAATTTTATCTCTCGTTTTATTATTTTTTATTAATTTTATCTCTCGTTTTATTATTTTTTATTAATTTTATCTCTCGTTTTATTATTTTTTATTAATTTTATGTCTCGTTTTATTATTTTTTATTAATTTTATCTCTCGTTTTATTATTTTTTATTAATTTTATCTCTCGTTTTATTATTTTTTTATTAATTTTATCTCTCGTTTTATTATTTTTTATTAATTTTATCCCTCGTTTTATTATTTTTTATTAATTTTATCCCTCGTTTTATTATTTTTTATTAATTTTATCTCTCGTTTTATTATTTTTTATTAATTTTATCCCTCGTTTTTTTATTTTTATTAATTTTATCCCTCGTTTTATTATTTTTTAATAATTTTATCCCTCGTTTTATTATTTTTATTAATTTTATCCCTCGTTTTATTATTTTTTATTAATTTAATCCCTCGTTTTATTATTTTTTATTAATTTTATCTCTCGTTTTATTATTTTTTTATTAATTTTATCTCTCGTTTTATTATTTTTTAGTAATTTTATCTCTCGTTTTATTATTTTTTATTAATTTTATCTCTCGTTTTATTATTTTTTATAAATTTTATCCCTCGTTTTATTATTTTTTAATAATTTTATCCCTCGTTTTATTATTTTTATTAATTTTATCCCTCGTTTTATTATTTTTTATTAATTTTATCCCTCGTTTTATTAATTTTATCTCTCGTTTTATTATTTTTTATTAATTTTATCTCTCGTTTTATTATTTCTTATTAATTTTATCTCTCGTTTTATTATTTTTTATTAATTTTATCCCTCGTTTTATTATTTTTTATTAATTTTATCTCTCGTTTTATTATTTTTTATTAATTTTATCTCTCGTTTTATTATTTTTTATTAATTTTATCCCTCGTTTTATTATTTTTTATTAATTTTATCCCTCGTTTTATTATTTTTTATTAATTTTATCCCTCGTTTTATTATTTTTTATTAATTTTATCTTTCGTTTTATTATTTTTTATAAATTTTATCTCCAGTTTTATTATTTTTTATTAATTTTATCTCTCGTTTTATTATTTTTTATTAATTTTATCTCTCGTTTTATTATTTTTTTATTAATTTTATCTCTCGTTTTATTATTTTTTATTAATTTTATGTCTCGTTTTATTATTTTTTATTAATTTTATCTCTCGTTTTATTATTTTTTATTAATTTTATCCCTCGTTTTATTATTTTTTTTTTTATTTTATCTCTCGTTTTATTATTTTTTATTAATTTTATCCCTCGTTTTATTATTTTTTATTAATTTTATCCCTCGTTTTATTATTTTTTATAAATTTTATCTCTCGTTTTATTATTTTTTATTAATTTTATCCCTCGTTTTTTTATTTTTATTAATTTTATCCCTCGTTTTATTATTTTTTAATAATTTTATCCCTCGTTTTATTATTTTTATTAATTTTATCCCTCGTTTTATTATTTTTTATTAATTTAATCCCTCGTTTTATTATTTTTTATTAATCTTATCTCTCGTTTTATTATTTTTTTATTAATTTTATCTCTCGTTTTATTATTTTTTATTAATTTTATCTCTCGTTTTATTATTTTTTATTAATTTTATCTCTCGTTTTATTATTTTTTATTAATTTTATCTCTCGTTTTATTATTTTTTATTAATTTTATCTCTGGTTTTATTATTTTTTATTAATTTTATCTTTCGTTTTATTATTTTTTATTAATTTTATCCCTCGTTTTATTATTTTTTATTAATTTTATCTCTCGTTTTATTATTTTTTTATTAATTTTATCTCTCGTTTTATTATTTTTTATTAATTTTATCTCTCGTTTTATTATTTTTTATTAATTTTATCTCTCGTTTTATTATTTTTTTTATTCATTTTATCTCTCGTTTTATTATTTTTTATTAATTTTATCCCTCGTTTTATTATTTTTTATTAATTTTATCTCTCGTTTTATTATTTTTTTATTAATTTTATCTCTCGTTTTATTATTTTTTATTAATTTTATCCCTCGTTTTATTATTTTTTATTAATTTTATCTCTCGTTTTATTATTTTTTTTTATTAATTTTATCTCTCGTTTTATTATTTTTTATTAATTTTATCCCTCGTTTTATTATTTTTTATTAATTTTATCCCTCGTTTTATTATTTTTTATTAATTTTATCTCTCGTTTTATTATTTTTTATTAATTTTATCCCTCGTTTTATTATTTTTTATTAATTTTATCTTTCGTTTCATTATTTTTTATTAATTTTATCCCTCGTTTTATTATTTTTTATTAATTTTATCCCTCGTTTTATTATTTTTTTATTCATTTTATCTCTCGTTTTATTATTTTTATTAATTTTATCTCTCGTTTTATTATTGTTTATTAATTTTATCCCTCGTTTTATTATTTTTTTTATTAATTTTATGTCTCGTTTTATTATTTTTTATTAATTTTATCTTTCGTTTCATTATTTTTTATTAATTTTATGTCTCGTTTTATTATTTTTTATTAATTTTATCCCTCGTTTTATTATTTTTTATTAATTTTATCTTTCGTTTTATTATTTTTTATTAATTTTATCCCTCGTTTTATTATTTTTTATTAATTTTATCTCTCGTTTTATTATTTTTTATTAATTTTATCTCTCGTTTTATTATTTTTTATTAATTTTATCCCTCGTTTTATTATTTTTTATTAATTTTATCTCTCGTTTTATTATTTTTTATTAATTTTATCCCTCGTTTTATTATTTTTTTATTAATTTTATCTCTCGTTTTATTATTTTTTATTAATTTTATCTCTCTTTTTATTATTTTTTATTAATTTTATCTCTCGTTTTATTATTTTTTATTAATTTTATCTCTCGTTTTATTATTTTTTATTCATTCATTTGTTTTTCGTTTTCTAGTTTTCAGAGTAGGGGTCGGGGAAAGTTTTGTATAGGAATGTCTTTGATAAGTATCGATATTCAAAATAACCACATGAAAGAAGGAACAGGCAATTTTGACCAAAGTTGACACCTTACACGGCTAACATCACAAGTCCATTTGAAAAGTTTTATAAACACATAAGCCGAAAATCCTGACATAAAATCAAGAGTAGGTTCTTTGGTATGACAGGGACGTCTTCGAAATGAATGTTTCTGTTTAGAGCACAATTGAAGCATGATACTTAACTTTTGCATCCTAAATTTAATTCAAACTATTATATATAAAAATAATTGTATAAAATCAACAGTAGGTTTTCTACAATGCAATATAGACTACCATGTATTGTGGACTAAGCAACTGTGGGGACGCATGCTAAGCTTCCTCCAAGTGCACTGCGATGGGCATCCAACTAGAGGAGGCAATCGACCGATTTTATTGAAAAATGAGTGATTTCACCGATTTTGATGACAATAAAAATATGGGAGTGTGAAAAATTTGTTGATCATCAACGTCGCGTTTCCCTGCTAATATATATATATATATATATATATATATATATAGTTCTGATTTTAAAAGTTAAAAATGAATGACTTGGGTACCATCAGCTAGAATCCAAACCAAAATATTTAGCGTTCCAGCCAGGTTCCTTACCATTCGAGCTATCGACATATAGAAAGATTTAAAATTAAATCACTTCAAGCTATGAATGAATTTGCACATTCTCAAAAGTAGTAGAAATAAGTTGAGAATTGAAATAAATATTTTGTATTTTAGTTTGTCGACATATTTCTGTATGCGTTATTCATGCACCCAAACAAAGATTTTATTCATTATTAGCCATTCTTTGTGTATTATTAGTATTTCCTGTTAATTTCAGGGCGATGTGACCAGTAGTTTGAGAGTTTATCGGTTAAATGTTTTCACACGGATACACACATACATACATCTGTTTTTTTATATAGATTTATATTTTCTTTCTTTTCACTTTCTGTAGTTCCTTCATTTTCCATACTATTGATGGGAGAAAGAACCACTAATTTCAACTGAAAACCACTTATTTTAATCTTAATGATTAATATTTAGTTAAAAAAAAAGGTGATATCATATAATGATGATATTAGGAGCTCATGACCCTCTTGATAAAATCTATAAGGGAAAGGGGGGCAATCAGAGGGCACACTTTGTATATAAACCAATATATACAACTTTTTAATCACCAAATATCAAAATTATTCAATTTTAATTAAATTTTCAATATTTATTAAATGAAATGTTCTCCTTCTCAGTGTGTGGAAAGCGGGGCAGGTGCAATCCATTTTGTTGTGACTTTTGTAAGCATTGTGTAAACAAGAAGTCCATAGAAATAGAATTTGGAAGATGATAACCAATTTGTGTGCGAAATATCTAAGACAATCGAGATGAATAAGAAGTCAGATGTAGAGAAAATATATTTGGCTGGTGAGGCAATTGAGATTGTCCAGACGTTTTGTTATCTTGATGGGACCATTGGAGCATAGGGAGGAGCTGGTGCGAGGATGATTGCAAGAGTTAGGAGTGGATGGAATAAGTTCGGGAAACTTCTGCCATTTAATAACCGGCAAATAACTCGTTTTTAAGTGAAAAATATAAAAAGTGTTTTCTCTCTTTTACAAATTTTATTTTATTTCTTTTTCTGTATAAGTTTAAAACATTATTTACAGGAGAGAAAGAAATGTAAGAAAAAAAAAGAAAGAGAAAAAAGAGAGGAAGAGGAAGAAAGGGAAGAAGAGGAGGATGAAGAAAGAAAGGAAGAGGAATAGCGAGAGAGGAAGAGAGAGAGGAAGAGAGAAAGAGGAAGAGAGAGGAAAAGGAAGAAAGAGAAGAAGAGGAAGAAAAAGAGGAAGAGAGAGAGAGAGAGAGGAAGAGAAAAAGAGATAGAAAGAGAAAATGAGAGAGAGAAAGAGAAAGAGAGAGAGAGAGAGAGAGAGAGAGAGAGAGAGAGAGAGAAAGAGAGAGATTTTCCAATGGAAAGTATTTGAATTGAATATAGAGAAAATTAGATATTCGAGAGCTTGATGAATTATGTTTCTCTTTGCGAGTGAGAGAAAAAAGATAGCCCCTCCTCCCTTAGTATCAATTCCTGTTCCTCATCAGGTAAGATGAACTTCTCCAGTGACCAATGAAAATAAAACATTATTTTTTTCAAAATGTAAATTAAAAAAATAAAACCAAAAGACGAACAAAAAAGGAAATAAAAATCTTTGTCATTCAAAATCATGATGATGAGAATGTGCACACTTGCAGCAGCTGCCATACTACTACTACTACTACTACTACTACTACTATTTTATCGGAGACGGAAAGGGTGTGGGTCAAAAGGTGGGTGTGGGAAATGCAGCAGGATGATGGTGATGGTGTAAGTTGTGCAATTATTATTCTGGATAGAAAGGTTGGTTGTGGGTTAAGTGGGTTAGGGTAAGCAGAAGGGAGGAGGGTGAGGGTGGAGTGAATTCTTGTTAAAGCGATGGAACTAGTTTGGATTCTCATGTTTGTTGGATCGATACTTTGGTGCCGGCAAGTGAAATCGTAAAGGAGTAAAAAAAAAAAAAAAAGGGGGTTCATTGGAAAGAAAGTCTGGACATTCTCATGAGGCACATTGTAAGTCAGTGTGTGGGTGGGGTGGAGTAAATGAAGGTAAAAAAAGAGATTGGAAATAGGAAAAGTGAAACGAGAAGGGGAAGGAGTGGTAAAAAGAAAAGCCATTAAAACTAAGAAAGAACGAAAGGAGACTGAAAGGCAGGTAATTGAGAAAAAAGGGAGACAAAAAGAGGCGAAAGTGAAAAAACAATTTAAAATGAATTGGGTAGGGAAAGAAAACGAAAAAGACTATAAGATAGAAAAAAAAATGAGTAAATAAGATACAGAAAAAGATGATAAGGAAAGAGGGAGGAGTAAACAAGAGAAGGTGAAGAGTACGAAGCAGAAAAATAAAATAGGGTGAGTGAAGTGCACAAGATAGATTAAGAGAGAGTGGGGATTAAACGAGAGAGAGAAAGAGAGAGGGGAGTAGACGAGAGAGAGAGAGGAGTAGACGAGAGAGAGAGAGAGAGTAGACGAGAGAGAGAGAGAGAGGAGTAGACGAGAGAGAGAGAGAGAGAGAGAGAGGAGTAGACGAGAGAGAGAGAGAGGAATAAACGACAGAGAGAGAGAGAAAGGAATAAACGACAGAGAGAGAGAGAGAGAGAAAGGAATAAACGACAGAGAGAGAGAGAGAGAGAGAGAGAGAGAGAGAGGGGAGTAGACGAGAGAGAGAGAGGAATAAACGACAGAGAGAGAGAGAGAGAGGAATAAACGACAGAGAGAGAGAGAGAGAGAGAGAGAGAGAGAGAGAGAGAGAGAGAGAGAGAGAGAGAGAGAGAGAGAGGTTATAAAGAAGAGAACGAGAAAGGGAGAGAACGAGAGGGTATAAACAAAAGAAGGTGTAAAGGAGAGAGAGAGAGAGAGAGAGAGAGAGAGAGAGAGAGAGAGAGAGAGAGAGAGTGATCGGTGTAAATGAGAGAGAGAGAGAGAGGGAGAGAGAGAGAGGGGACTAAATGAGAGAGAGAGAGAGAGAGAGAGAGATCGAGATCGGAAAGGGCAAAAGATAAAAATGAACGTGAAGTAATAAAAAAGGAGGAATAAAAAAAAATCAAGTCAAGATAAAGTTCTAATAAGACTAATAATTCTTTTTAATTTGGCCTCTTCTAAAAAAAAAGTACAAAGTGAATTTCGAAGTTGACCATAACAGAATTTAGCACCAGTCAAATTTCTCAATGTCTGTTTTCCAACAAGAGTAACTTAAAGTGTTCCAATAATTATTTGTTATTGTTCATAGCGAGCTTTTCCGGTTTGAGGGTAACTGGTAGAACCGTCCACTTACTCAAGTTCAAGACTAAGGTGCATCAGTTACAAAGTTCTGAACTTCCCTGCTTTATCGTTTTCATGGCAAGTACTTGTCTGAGCTCGAATCTATGGTCTCCTCTTGTCAAACTTTCACAAAAAACACTCAACTAGCTACAGCCACTATCAACAATTTCCCCCACTCTCTGTGTCTAAATCTAAATGCAGATACTATGAACAAAGCTTCTTTCCTAGAATTGTCCGCTTGTGGAACACTGTTCTACTGGAATGCTTCCCAGCTGACTACAATATGATTGTCTTCAAGTCCAATGTAAACAAGTTTTTGTTGAGCCGTTCCCTTAAATAATCAAGTTCTACCCAATTTCAACCATTAGCGATTACTACACTACCACCTTACATTCATTAACTCTTATCCTCGAGTGGCCTTTGGGTCCTAATAAGTGGTGACTCCCTTGTAAAAATAAAATAAATAGATAAACTCGCGTAGGGATGAAATAATGAACAAAACAGAAAGAATTCATGTGGTCGCCATAGCATCGGAGCACAATACTAGCACTAGCAAAGCCACGGTGGTTACCACTTGAATGAATGATACTACATGATCTTTCTGCCTTCACTCGGTCTCACCTTCATATATTTCTTAACAACTGTAGTAATCTTAAAATGGTAAGAATTGGAGAAAATGGAGGAAGATGTTGATAGGAAAGGATGTGAAGAAGAAGAAGAAGAAGAAGAAGAAGAAGAAGAAGAAGAAGAAGAAGAAAGAGAATTTATTTGTTGCATCAGTGTTGGAAAATGCAAGATATTGATGATGAGGGAAGAAAATAATGGTAATGTAGAGAAAGAGAGGGGGCATATGAATCTATATATCAATACCGTAGTAGTGTCAACGTCTGTACGTACGTGTGTCATTAAAAATTATTCGATCGGGAGGTCCTATTCACTAAAAAGGAGGATAGAAGGTGATAACTAGGGTTGTAACAACAGAATATGCTTTTCATTGTTTTGACTCTCAAGTATATATCCGACACAGATAGTCAATCAACCGAGAACCACATCACTCTATATGAAAGCATATAAGATATCAACGGATATATACTTAAGAGTCAAAACAACGAAAAGAATATGCTGTTGTCCTAGTCCTAATGATAACATACCATGAACATGAAATTAATATATAGATACACTAATTTCGTGTTTGTAGTATGTTATCATCTATTCCCCTTTTTAATAAATAGAATCTCCCAATTATCAAAAACGCAATGTAAAAGAAAAAAAATGAATTAAAAGAAATGATGTCGCTTTTGAGCCGTACGTAAAACTAAATTATACCTCTTGGTCTTCTGGGTAGGATCCAAATGTAGTATTTGTTATGTCTAAAGATGGTATAAAGATATTGTGGAGTTTCCATTTGCGCTGGGCGGCCATATAATGGAAATATGTCACAGACTCCTACAAGAATATGGCCCTGTCGGTGGGGCATTAGAATGTGCCGACTGCCCCCCTGCAGAGGGTAAAAGTCCCTCAATGGGGGTCCTGGATATGACCTTAAACTATATCCAGTGGTGAGGCCCCAGCTTGTGGGCTTTGGGGAGTGTGGAGCCACCCTTTAATTACCATTGCTCCCAAGTCCACTCTGACCGGGAGTGGTAGTACCTGTTAGGGTCCCAACTATGGGTTAAATAGAAACTGACGTGAAAACAGCAAATATATTCTATTAAAAAAATTTTTCTTCAAAATCTTTGGATGCGGCATTAAATAACCCAAAAAGGGTTAATATGCCGTAAAACAAAAACAACCAACCAACCAACCTACAAGGGTATTGGAGATAAACCGTAATAATCAGATATACGAGTCAAACGAGCTAGAACAAAGGAAGCAGGGAAAATATCAGATAATTCTGAGGAGCACATGCCATAATAGTATTTGTAGAAAAGACTGAGACTAGCAGCATCAAGTCTGTGAGAGAGAGGTTGCAGTGAAGAATAAAATGTGGGGCCAATCAAATTATAGATACGTTTTTGCACCTTACCAAGAACTTTCAAATGAGACAGAGATTGACAAGCTCGAATAAGAAATTCAGTAGATAGATTAAGATAAACATTTATGTGTGATTGTTTTGTAAAAAAAGGCTGAAAACATAAAAATAGATTTCGATAAATGCAATAAACTGATTGGAAAATGGAAGATGTGTATTTGATTTTGACACACGGGCACATCCCAAGCTTTACCACCCCATAAG
Organism: Euprymna scolopes; assembly: GCF_053919585.1. Classification (NCBI taxonomy): domain Eukaryota; kingdom Metazoa; phylum Mollusca; class Cephalopoda; order Sepiida; family Sepiolidae; genus Euprymna; species Euprymna scolopes. Next base: position 140,754,266 of record NC_136482.1, read on the forward strand.
ATAGAGAAACGAATGTGTAAATAAGCAAAAACAGTTAAACAACGTAAAATTCTTTCGTTTCAAGTCTTCCTTGATGTCTAACCGACTGAAGAAAATGCTACCCAAAGTGACTAAACAGTCGATTGCCAAAGTATATGAAATAATTGTAGATTTGCAGTGTTTTTTGAGATATGACTTCTTGACGATTACAAGCGAATTCTCTCAATGATGACATTTGGTGCTAACAGATCAGGTTGTCTGAAGATACTGGCGTCCTTACCTTACAATTATGTTATTGTCTTTCTTTTCTTTTCAGAACTCAATCATGTTCTGCAAAATCAACAAAAACACAATTTTACCCTTCAAAACAACAAAATCAAACATCATGAATAAATATTCGAAAATATAAAGAACTTGAAGCACAAAACCTTTTTACAAAATTATTAGATTCGTCATTAAATAAACAGGATTGGTATGCCATAAAGCAATCAAACAAAACTATGAATAAATATTTTAAGATATAAAGAATTTGAAGCATAAAAACTCTTTTCTAAAATTATTGGATGTGGCATTAAATGACCCCAAAAGGTTTGATATGCCGTACAACAAAACCACCAACCAAACCTCAGTGAAGATAATGACTATGTGACACATAAAATAAGAATCCACATCACACAAAGGTTTAAGGCGATATTGCACTACAAAGAGTAAAAGGTACGTCTAGATGAGAAACTTATATTAAATAGACACGGTGGAACAATAAATTTGTCGCCTTAAAGAAAACAACACTACAGCTTTATTTTAAAACTTTTATTGAAAAAATCAATTCAGGTAACTTGATTTTGTTGTGTGAATAAATGATGGGCACAGAAGTAAATAGAACTGTCTTATTACACACGTTCTATTTAATATAAGTTTAATGTAGTGAATCTACAGGGTGGAACGATAAATTTGAAAACAACACTACAGCTTTATTTAAAAACTTTTATTGAAAAAATCAATTCAGGTAACCTTATTATGTAGTAGAGCTGACATCCATTTAATGTAGTTGCCTTTAGCCTCAATCACCGCGTAAATGCATGTCTGGAACAAGGAAGATGCCTTTTCCACAGGCACTGGCAGGAGCTCAGCAAATACTTGGTAGATAGCGGCGATCAAGCTGGCTTTGATGTTGTGGAAGATCATTTTGGTGATGTTTTCGACATAGGATTAAACGAAGTAGTTCAGTGAAGGAGGGGAAGAGCAGTGAGAGAAGGAATCGTAGCACTCTTTCTGAAGCTAAGCCATAGTAGTTTCTTTGAACTTGTGGGCCAGCACTGAGTCCTGCTGCCACACCCAAGTTCTGCAAGAGGCTACCTGATTGCACCAGGCGATCATCACACTCTTCAGCACTTGGTGTTGATTTTCAAGTCGACTTTGAAGATGTGAGGTGGCATGATGTGGTCCTCACTTGAAACCACTTCAAAGACCATAATCGTGGTCAGAAACTTTGTTCAGTTGTGTCCTTAAGCATTGAACCGTCCGGATTTGCATTTTGAGGGTGCTGGCAATGGTCCTGTTGTCATAACTTGGATCGGTAGAGACCATAAGTTGAATAGTGGCATATTGATCTCACTTGTTGAACATTGTGTCACTTTCAAACATGATAGAAGACTTTTATCAGGATTTGTTCACAACTGGCCAACTAGTAGGTAGATTTTATTCAAACGGAAATGGAATCATGTCTTTTCTAGGGTGACACTTTTATTGTTCCACCTTGTATTAAGAAAGATATAAGGGTCCACATTACATATCTATTTTATTTCTTTAAAGAAAAAAATTTCTGTTGAGAGTTGACCATTCTAACCATTCAGTCATAATTATTTTTGTACACTGGCTGAAATGTGATTATAACAACCAAGATAAGTCCAAATAATCCAAATTATCAATCCTCAGATTTCAAAACATAAAAAAAGAAACCGTTTTTGTATTTGCTAACAATGTCAAAGAATGTTTCCCTTCTTTAAAATGGATTGAGGATTTATTGTACTTTATTGGTCCGGTTCTGGAACAATAATTTCCCATTACTATTAGGCTTCCCGGGACATCCTTTACATCTCAACAGTCCACCTGTAAATCCATGGAGGATGATACTGCCAGTCCACTCTCCTCACTTCTTCACTGTTTGACAAATAAAATAGATGCTATTCTCTAATTCTTGTTTCAGTTCAACCCTGGTTCTGTAGGTTACTTTTCTACCCATTGCTATGTACACATAAGGAAAAGAAATAAAAGTTAGTAAAAAACACGGAAGACTTTAACTTAAGTCACTATTGATGGATCAATGAACTTATAACTCATGGTTTTCAAAGTCAGCATTTTTTTCCAAATTACTAAGTATTTCTCTCTCATTTCATTTTCCTTCAGTCGAAGTTCTCGAAAATCAAAAGGCTCCATACCTGGGGCTAACACTTGATCTCTATATGAGATACATAGATATTCGAATGAGATACATAGATATCGAAGGTTCCATTAAAGTTTTTTCTCTAACAAACACTGAATTAGTAAAGAAATTAAGAATATATTTTTCCTCTCCCCAATTAACCATGTTATAGTATATCTTTCTCTTAAGTTTCTTGGTTTTACTGGATTCAAGGACAAGAATTCATCTAGTCTGTTGGAGCATCCAGTTTCTTGTTTCTACTTGAGGTAACATCACTTGGAGAAGGTTCACTATTCCTCGTAAAAGCTAGCATGGGTTAGCCATGCTAACGAGATCTTATTTAGGCTTCAAATACTATGTTATTTTAAATATTTGGTCAAGGTTTACTTCTAGGGAAAAGTATCCTCATACCAGGCTGTTTTGACAAACTCCCATACTGAGAGACCTTAGACACCGTAGGTTAGTACCTAGTAGGCATCCAAGTTTCTCTCCTATGCATTCAAGCCTACCATGTCATTTAAAATGTAAAGGCATTTCATATACAGTGTTCCTGAAGTCTGAACAAGTATTTGCCAGTTGATATACCAACCTTCGTTCGTCTTCGTCTCATTCTGACTTGAACTATTAGACCCTTCTTTGTTGATATAGGTATGAACGATCCAGCTTTGTCATGGACCGTGCACATGCCATGCATTATATCTTCTTTCAGGGGATTGTCAATCACCTGAGACACCTCATTCTCAACGTTTTTTTTCTTTCTTTTGACTACAATGCACCCTCGGAGGAGCTTTTTCCACCTCCACTTTCGGCCTTGTGTCTAACTGCAGAAAAATGTAGCACAGGTAAATACAACCCTTATTACTCAAGTGTCGAGATATTGGATAGATTGAAACACCAGTGGCAAATCTTGTTTAAGGCTTCTGTAACGATATTTTTAAGATGAGTATTGTTGTTCCTGTTTACTTGCCTCCCCTGAAGGTGAGGTGTAGTATCAGCTGCAAAGTAGACAAAGAATAGGAAAGAACTCATTCCCTCCACCGTGTTGTAACGACAAAATTTATTTCCTCTTTCTCCCGCAACACATGAATTCTCGTAACGGCTGTGATGTCATCCATGTCTCTTAAGTGCTCTCAAACTTCATCCACGTCTTTAACGTCATCCACACCTCTAATGTGCTCGTTCTCCTTTTTATTGTCTTTTTCTTTACCAGTGACGTTATCTCACAAGTATTTGTATTGGCGTAGCCTTGCTCTGTTGCACATATCCTACACTTCGCTTCTAGCCTAAGAAAGAATTGTTGCTATTTACACGAGTTACGTGTTATTGTCATTCCATAGAAAAGTCAGAAAACAGGCAGGTTTAAAAAATCCAAGCTGTAGTTAATCATAAAAGTTCAGATAACAACTCAATTGAAATTGTTTTGAGACTTAATATTTGTGCATTTGAATATGTCTAGAATTAACAATGTAACTTGCTTTTAAAATTGCGTTTCTTAAATGCTGTATATTCAAAGCGGAAGCACAAAATTTGAGTTCTCCTATTTCTGTGACGAGAAGAGAGTAGTTGTTCTCCCTATTTTCTGGCTAGACTTTAGATATACATCTGCAGCCTTTAAATGGCGATTAATACGATGGTGTAATGTTATGTGGTATTAAGATTCCGTTTGTAATGTTGGATGGGGAATCCTTTCCATTTCCATTCGATTGACTGGTGTGTTCTTATAGAGAGAAAACAGAAGCTGTCGCTTGACACACAGTAAGTAGTTGCCTCAAGAGGTAGTGGTATCTCGCTTTCTTTTCCTTCAGTATTAGTGAATATATAGTAACAGTTTTTTTCTGTTTTATTTCCTTTGGCTCTGTAATCTGATTGTGACATGAGTTTTAGTGATATAAATATTAATTGATTAATTACGTTAAATTAATTGGTTGAACAATAAAAGCCTGTTTTATCTATTTAATAAGGAATCAGACAATATAATGCAATTTGTAATTAGCTAATGAATGACAAAAGTCGTCTCAAGTAAAAATTCCCAAGAAAAGAATTAAAACTTGGAGAATTCGTCGTGGATTAACTTAGTAAAAGACAATGAGTCAGTCTGAAAAACAAATAGACTGAGTGAAACCGAAGTAGACAATTGATTAAATATAGAAATCAAAAAGATTAAGAAATATTTTCCAATTTTGACATCATCTGATCTGAGGGACAAGAAAGCAAATTTAAAAATCCTCTAACCAGACTTAGTAGTAGTCAAAATTTCTCAACTTGTCTTTTCTGCTCAACAAAAGCAATATAACTTTTCCTTTTTATCACTGCTACACACTTGTGTTTCAATAAATATTTGCTATTATCTACAAGGAGTTTGCCTTGTTTTGAGGTTGGCAGAATCAACCACTTACTCAAGTTTCCAACTAAGTTGTGTCAACACCAAAGTTCTGCAGATCTTTTAAACAAAATTAACAAAGCAATAAGTTGGAATGCATGTACTCCTCTCGACCTTTGGACGATATTTACTTGCGAGTCATTAAGGTTATGATGACACTAAAAAGATTCCACGTCATATTGGTGCCATCATAATTAAGAAAAAAAAAATACTTGATGGCATTATGCTTTATAATATTTATTTATTTGATAGTTTATCATCGCCTGTTCCTCAAGAGGAAAGAGGAGCAAATGAAATTAAAAAATGCATCAGAACCAAATCAGCTCATTTTCCAAAGAGAAAGACTTACTTGTCTCACCGCTACGTGTCACTTCAGACTTCCTGACACTTAAGTAGGAAATTCTGTTTTTATACACATTCACATCGCTTGACTTTTTATCCATGACATCGTATCCTGACACGTAATTAATTCTAACCTTTTAACTTCTAGTAGAATTTTTCATTTTTTGCTTACGTAGAAAATTCCGTTTAAAACGCTATTTTTCATGCACCCATGTACAATTCTGTTATAATGGTTCACACAATGTTTGCTTCTTCTGATTCAAGAAATAAAAGATTTGGGATTGTATAATAATGCGTGTGTGGTGTTTATTACCGATTCCATATGTGAGATGATAAAAGATGATCAATAGAAAAGGCAACAAGCAAAAATGCAACACCAGAGTATTTATAAGAACAGGAACCCAAGTTTGCCCAGCTGGGCAAACTTGGGTCTTTGTACCGGAAAAATATCCAGTAAATAAAACGTTGTTTAGTAAAACGTTATTTTTTTGCATTTTTTTTTTTTTTTGCATTTCCATACACCAAACATGGATAGTAATTGTCTATATTTTTTAGATAAGGTGTTTTCATTGATTGAGATTGTCGGACTGACTTCCTCATCTTGGTTGTTATTCTCAGATACAGAAAATCAGCAACTATGTCCCAAAGCCTAGCTTGAGTCCGAACACGGTACCCCCGTAATAATAATAAAGAGTTGGGTTCGAGACTCCTAACAAACGGTTCCCCAGTTCGATACAAAACACCTGATGAAGGCCGGAGGGCAAAACGGCGGAAACGTTGTGACAATAACAACCAAGATGGGGAAGTTAGTCCGACAATCTCAATCAACCAAACATGAATATAAATATCACTAAAACATCCGCTGGCTCATAAGCTTCATTTCGGTACCTTACTTGTCTGGGTGTAGACTGAGATAAACCGCGTCTCTCTCTCTCTCTCTCTCTCTCTCTCTCTCTCTCTCTCTCTCTCTCTCACACACACACACACACACACACACACACACACACACACACACACACACACACTAGGAAAATTTATAATAAGAAAGATACAAAGTTCGTATTCCTAATAGGAGAATGAAATATAGAGCGATTTTTTAAATACACCGTCAGAAAATTATAAAGCAAATAATACAGATGAAAGCGAAGAATACAATATGTGCATGTCTTCTTTATTTAATGCAAGAAAAAGTGAACAATGAAAGACGAAAACTGCTTCAGTTTTATAAATGAATGAAGAAAAGAAAAGTCATTTTGAATTAGAAGAAGATAGTAAAATATATTTTCCATTGTAAGCAGACAATGCTAATTTTCTCTTTCCACGCGTAATAATAAAAAAATATAACTACATTTTTTTTTATTATGATGAAATGTTGCATGAAAAAAAAAAATGATACAAATAAAAGGTGTGAAGAATACAAGAAAAAAAAGAAGATTTTTTCATCGATGTTATTTAATATATGAACTATGTTCTGGGGATCAAATGCTATGAACATTGAATTTGAGTGACAGCCATTGAACCTAAAGGTCAACTGAGCTCATAATGGAAAGTAGACATCTTATTGGCGGATATAATGTAAGATCACGTGTTTTAATCTAAGATATAGATTTGATTTACTTTCCGTTCAGAACTTGGAAGTGAATGGTCATTATCTACATGATAATAAATAGCAACTTTAAAAGACTTCTTGTGTCACATCTGATGATCTTGCCAGAACCAAGTGTAAGTAAGGACAGCTGAATCTAATTCTTTAAATAAAAAGCAATATTTAGTTTCAGTTAAATTGCCTGTGTATACTTTATTTAGTACATGAACTTTGTTTCAACTTTTAACCAGTCAACAAGACAACATTGAAGCAAGTAACATTGAATGTCTCAAGATACAAAATCACACATTGATTCATTTTATGACAACACTGATTTCATTTTATTCTTGACTAACAAGAGAGAAGGGTATCGGGAATTTTAAATACCTTTGAGATATATATATATATATATATATATATATATATATATATATATATATATATATATATAATTATTTACTATAATAATTATTAAATACCTACAGACACTAGTGTTTCATCCTTTCGGGAATCATCAGTGCAGGATGTCACAATTAATACCAGTCGATAGATTTGAACCCGGCGACAGAATATATATATATATATATATATATATATATATATATATATATATATATATATATATATATATATATATATATATATGTATATATGTATATATGTATATATATGTATATATATATATATATATATATATATATATATATATATATATATATTACTATCAATACAGCAGAAAATAAATGTTTACTCGATATAATCAGAGGTAAACTTCAACGTAGTATATATATGTTAATATTTATATATTAATGAATTAATTCCAACTAAATAAAAAAGCTCAATATAGACACAATAGAAAGTAGAGCTTATTATAGGAGCAAATAAAAGAATTCAAAACTGTAAATTAAAATTTACAATGGAATTTATTATTCGACAGAATACTCCCAAAACAATTTGAAATGAAAATTGTTTTTGGAGTATTCTGTCGAATAATAAATTTAATTATAAATTTTAATTTACAATTTTGAATTCTTTTATTTTCCCATATATATATATATATATATATATATATATATATATATATATATATATATATATATATATATATATATAT
>NC_136482.1:140767087-140779587 GCF_053919585.1 Euprymna scolopes
AGTAAAATATTCACATAAATCATAATATTAAAAGAGTAACTTAATTTGTCATTTAACAAGTTTTACTATCATTTCTCGTGACATATAAGAAAATAAAACACCAACCGTTGACGTTTTATTGTAGAATGGAAGATTGCTTTCCAAATCATTTCAACCAGCAGGGTAAGTTTTGGGTAAACGTCATGTAATTAAAAAAAAAAAAAAGGAAAGGTTCTCAGCGTTCGTACTTCTTTAAGTAAGACCTACTCAGTTCGGTTCCAAGAAGTCATCTTGACTTTAGTCTTTTTATATTGTCTTTTTTTGGAGGAGGAGGGGCGAAGCCTCATTAATATGCAAATCAATGTATATCACACTACCCCCCCCCCATGACCCTTAAAAATCATCTCATAACTCCGTGCCCAGACTGGTTATCAGATTAACTTCAAGCACCGCTAAACCGTACTAGCCTCTCAAACACCGTTAGATCTTATTAGCTCCTCAAACAAAAAAGTCAGTCGAATCATAATTTTCTATTATAGAACGACCATTAGAAAAAAGTCCGACTCGAAACATATTTCAATTTTTCATTTCTCGACACTTTCAATTTTCAAAGTTTGGTACGAATCGTTTTAATCTTTTCATTTCTCACCGCTTTCATTTTTCAAAGTTCAGCAGGAATCGTTTAATCTTTCCCTTCCTAACGCCTTCAATTTTCACAAATCTCAGTTACGTCTCGGTCGCATCGACTTTATATTTTATGCCGAAATAGCTTATAATTAAAAATATAAAGAAAGGTTCTCAGCGTTCGTACTACTTTCTATGGTACAATCTATTCTGTTCAGTTCCAAGAAGTCGACTGCCCTATCCTCTTGACTTTAGTCTTTTTATAGCGTCTTTTTTGGGGGGCGAAGCCTCATTGATATGCAAATCACTACACATCAGACTTGTTTGCTTTCTCGTTTCCCCATCACCATCTTAAATCTATATATCTATAAAAGTGAACGTGTCTGTCTGTCTGTCTGTGTGTCTGTGTGTCTGTCTGTCTGTGTACATTTCCCTACGCAATAACTCTGTCAATTTTTAGTCTATAGACTCGAAATTTGAAATACCGGGTACTGAGATTTGGGAAAATCGATGTGACGGGTGTCAGCCAGAAATTTGGCTGTTAAGGGGTCAAATTTCAACGATTTGACCTTTAAGAACTCTACCAAACTCCTCCGACAATTTTGGGTCTAGACACTTGAAATGTTAGATTTAGGTTCCATGAACATGGATCTAACTTATTAAAGTGATTTGAGCCCGAAACAATAAATGTTAAGGGGTCATAATAGGGGTCAAAGTTTTAAAAAATTAACCATTTTTTTCGTTTTTTTGCTTTTTTTGCACAGCATACACCTCCAAATACCCGAGCAACGCCGGGCACCCCTGCTAGTATAAGATATAGAAAAACGTATGCGTTTTACAAGCTAAGTTTTGCATGATGGGATGACAGTACATATATTTATTTGTTTATAAAGACGAAAATAAATACACATAAGTTTTTATTATTTGGAAAAGCTAATATGGAGTTCAGTATTTGGAGTAGGTTTACACAGACGTCCTCGTTCTTTCCAGGAAATATCAGATACGTCTAGAGATAGGTAAAGTTACTATAAATTTATGTAAAATTATTTCAATAAATGACACATGATTTATTTGATAAAATCTATTAAAGAAAAAATACAAAACGAAATGCAATGAACTGGAGGAGCAGAAAGATTTAATATTGCTCTTTCAATACTGGCCAATACCAGAGTTTTGTGCTAAAGTATTTAAAGTAAAATTTTCTGGTAACAGTTTTCGCACTTTTTTTTTTCTTTTTTTTTTTTTACAAGGTGTTCACCACTTATCAAGGCCCGGAAGCCACTCAGGGATAAGCGTTATTGTAAGTAGAGTACGCTACTGTGGATATTTACAGTGGTTACTTAAGGGGGCGGTCCATCAGGAATTTGTTTACGTTGGACTTGAAGACATCCAAATTGTAGTCAGGAGGGAAGCAGGCAGACGGAACAGAGTTCCACAGGCGTGCAGTCCTAAGAAAGACGCTTTGTTCATGGAATATACGTTTTGATTTAGGCATAGATAAAGAGTGGGGGAAGTTTTTGACAGTATATTCAGCTAGACGAATGTTTTTTGTAAAAGATTGTGAGGGGGGGGGACCAGAGATTGGAGTTCAGACGAACACCCGCCATGGAAATAACGATAAAACAAAGATAGGCTTGCAACGTCTCTTCTGTGGGAGAGAGGTTGCAAGGAAGGGAAAAGGGCATCTCTCACTAAGCCACAAAGTCTATTTTGTACTCTGTCAATGCAGGATAGGCTGTTTTTAGCAGCTCCTGCCCAGATATTGCAGCAGTATTCCATCCTTGGACGTACTTGGCTTTTATATAGATAGAGAATTGCATCAGTAGTGAGATATCTTCTGGAGCGGTAGAAGGATCCCACCATCTTTCCTTGGCAACAGACTTGATGTACGTGTTCCCTTTCAGATCAGGAGTAACGGTCAAACCCAGAAGCTTGTCAAAACATGGGGCTTCTCCTAGACGAAAGCCATCCATTTCAATTTATGCCAGATGGGGATCAGAGCGTTGATGATGTAAAGATAGGAGTTTGGTTTTAGATGCATTAAAGGTAACCAGCCACGTCTTCCCCCACTGAACCACTCGTTCGAGATCAGAGGAGAGAGAATCAGAGAGAGCTTTGTTATTTACAGCCTTTGATGTGTTGCTGTAGATGGTCGTGACATCAGCATAGATGTCAACGAATGATTTAAGTATGTGTTTAGGGAGATCATTGATGTAGATCAGGAAGAGAGTTGGGCCCAGGATAGACCATTCAGGGACTCCAGCATTAATACTGCAGGTCTCTGATTTTTGTCCATCAACCACTACTCTCATGAGCCTATCAGAGAGAAATGATTTAATGATAGAGAGAATATTTCCAGTTATACCGTAGCTGGAGATCTTGTGAAGTAGGCCTTTATGCCATACCTTGTCGAAGGCCTTTGATATGTCAAGAGCAATTGCCCTGGAAAGGAAGCCTTTGTCAAGAGATTCACTAATCCTATGAGATATAACCGTTAGCATATCTGCGGTAGATCTTGCTGAATGGGAATCATATTGTGTGTCACTAAGAAGGTTATTTCTCCTGAGGTGATTGACTATTTCTCTATTTAATATTGATTCCAGCAACTTACTCATGACACACAGGAGACTGATTGGTCTGTACTGAGAGGGAGATGACTTATCACCTGAGTTCTTAAATACAGGGCATACTGATGAGGTCTTCCAAGGTGTTGGAGAGCACTTCTCCTTAAGGCAACATTTAAACAGTTTTGTAAGTATGGGAGCAAGTTCTGGTTGAAGCTTTTTTAACACTGTAATTGGGATGCCGTCAGGGCCAGTAGCGTTACTGGAATCAAGGTTCTTGATTAGCTTGGCGACCTCATGCACAGATATTTGTATGTTACCTAGCGTGTTCTGTGTTATAGGAGGAAATATGGGGAGTTGATGGCCTTCGTTGCATAGGGTAGAATTAGCTGCAAAGTTCTTGGCAAATAGTTTTGCCTTGTCTGAAGCTGACAAGATGACCTCTGGTCCGTTGATAATGGTTGGGATAGAATGCACACTTCTGTTCAGAATCCTATTTGTTATTTGCCAAAACTGGTGGGAACCAAGCCACTGATCAGCTACCTTGGATTTAACAGACTGGGCATATAGGTCTCTTGCATTTTTTATTACTCTTTTACAGTGGTTGCTGGCGTTCCTGAAAGCAGCTTTAGTCTCAGTGCATCTATTATGTTAGTAGCTATGGAAAAAGTGATTTCTGTGCGTGATAGCAGCAGCATATTCTGGGGAGAACCATGGCTGGCTGGCTTGTAGGTTTTTGTTGGAATTTTTTAGATGATATGAATCGGTCTATGCCTACAATTAACCATTCGGTCAGGTCTGATACTATAGAGGACACATCCTTTTTAAACATGGAGTGCAGAGGTAGATCAGATATAAATGTACGGAAGCTATCCCAGTCAGCCATGGCGTATCGGTATACAGTACGGTGGAGGGGTACGTCTGGGACTTATTACATTTCATTTTTATCTTAACTGATACAATGGAGTGGTCGGAGGATCCTAGAGGAGAAAGAACAGTGCATGAACATAGCTCAGGGGAGGTTGAGAGAAAAAGGTCTAGAAGGCTTGCAAACTGACCGGTAGTATCTGGCACTCGGGTGGGCTCGCAAACAATCTGAGTGAGGTCATAGGCAATACGATAGAGTGGTCGGAGGATCCTACAGGAGATAGAACGGAACATGAACATAGCTCTGGGGAAGTTGAGAGAAAAAGGTCTAGAAAAAGGTTGCATATTGACCTGTAGTATGGGGCACACGGGTGAGCTCACAAACAATCTGAGTGAGGTCATAAGCAATGGTAAAATCATGACAGAACCTCCCCTCATCGTCCGTCTTATTTGAGTGGGTCAGCCATTCCACGTTATGGACGTTGAAGTCACCACAGATGTGGATGTTAGCCGAGGGGTGTGCAGACAGGATGTGGTCTATTTTCTCAGATATGCTCTTAAAGATAGTAACTCTGCTGTTGTGGGAGCGATAGAGAGCAAATATAAATGCAGTGGTGTAAGCAAGTGCAACCTGGAAGCACATATAAGGTAAATTAGGATCTTCTCTAGAGATATCCCTGCTACATGGGAAGCCATCTTTAATGTAGGCACATATTCCATGCCCATGGCGATCTTGGGGGTCAGATTTAGATGTTAAGTTAGAGTATCCATTAATTATGAACTCATCTAGGGAAGTGGTCGGCCCTATTCCAGTTTCGCTTAGAAAGACTATGTCCGGTGTCGTCTCCTGTAATTGGGTTTCAACCTCTGGAAGGTTGGAACGTAGACCTCTGATGTTGGAGAAGGAGACATGGTAGTAGGGGTCTACGTTGGAAGCTGGGGTTCTAGGTTTATTCGAGTTTTTTTTTCTGGAGATGTTTCATGTTGAGGTTTTGGGATTTGTGGAACAGGTCGGCATACTTGGTTAGAGCAGTACAGAGAGGGAAAGTAAGAGAGAAAAAGACAGGAATTTTTTTTTTTTTTTGTCAATTCTGGCTTTTTTCATGATGAAAGAGTATGTTTTTTCACACGAACCATTGAACCATGGTTGTGAACTTCTGTCACTAAAACAATCAAGGAGTCGCCAAAAATCAGCAGAAATTAGACCATTCGTGTAATGACATGGTCTCTGTTGATTGCGCTGTAGCATTGGTTCTGTGCAGTTCTAGGAAGTCCACACTCCCAAGCTTTGCCTTCTATCTTTTAGTTTATTGCGTCCTGCTGGGAATACTGACGAGGCTACACAGGCATCTTCTTTCAGAGTAAGAGGGCTCTCTGATTGGAGTACGGACTGTTTCAATCCCACTTTCTGACACTAGCGTCAAAGTTCTTGTGGCGGAAGAGAACTAAACACCCACTTAAGCAAGATTGTGAATCTGAGAAAGGAGTAATGACTGTATTCGAACTACCATTTAAGGGGTTTCATAGAAATGAAATCAATCCTTTTCTAAGATAATAGATAACTGGTCTGTCATAAAGTAATCAACCCCTCTTCTGCTGAGGTTAAAAAGATGCTGAAAATGCACACGGATTTTTATAGGCTGACTCAGGCAACCCTTAAGATAATGGGGGTCACATTATCTATTAGCCAATCTAAAGTCGCTTAAAGGGACAAGTGAGACAACCATTGACCAATCAATGAGTAAATTCCAAAATTAGTTTGATAAGAAAATTCGATAATAATGCTTTATAATATTCAATAAATATATAACATTTTTGTAAGGGAGTTTTAATGAAAATATATGTAAAAATATAACAACTAAACTAAAACGCTAAACATGTATTTATCAACTGCTTTTAAGATTTACATAAAACTGTGTATTGAAAAATAAAACAATGTCACTTACAAAAAAAAAAAAAAAAATCAATGTATCTATGTTTATAAAGGCCAATTAATAATCAATTCAGGCGTGTCTCACGCTGGCATGAAAGTAAAAGACATTCAGTCCAGAGATTAGATTTCAATTCACAGCTGCTTTATGAAAAAGTTACTGAGTTTCTTTTTTTTTCCTTTTTCTTTTCTTTTTTTTTTTTTTTTTTTAAATATTATTCAATATGGTTTTCTATTTATATAAGTATACATAAATAAATATTCATAAATCGACTTTCAATCTTAAGTGGGATTGACCAATGGACAGCTGGTTATCAAGATGGTGCACTGAATGCATCTAAAATGTTCTTTTATGCTTTATACAAAATTGACATTTTATGCGTGTTATGAAAACAGCATTAACGTCTGTGTTCAGTGTAAGAAACTGCCCTGATCCTCTACTATGACTTGTAACTAGGAACCAAAACCTGCTGGGATATGCGGCCTTCACAATGTCCTTCAAGAGACGCATAAGCATCAGTTTCATTCTAGCAATCAGTTCATCGTTAGTGTTGATGGCAGTATGATTGGTGTTTTATCAACTATGCTACACACATAGCACATGTAATAAGGAACCAAATAATGGAATGATAAAATTGTGGACGTTCTCAATATCAAGGTTTTCACAGAGGTCCTGCTTTTACACATATCGGCTTCTTGCAGTCACCCTATCTACTGAACAATGAAGTGAATGACAAGTCAACATTGAGTCTGAATCCGTTTTCGAAGATGTAGGGCAGCATGATATGACCTTTGCTGAAAACACACTCAAAGAACATCGCAGTTTGAGGGAACTTGGTTTGCATGGTATGTTGAATTTAGCATTGTTTTGTATGGTGCAGCTGACTATGCAGAACATCGCTTAATTTTGATAATCTAGCAGGAACTAGTGCGTCAACATGGTATACAATAATAATAATAATAAATAATATAATAATAATATAAATAATAATAATAATAATATAAATAATAATTATAATAACAATAATAATAATAATAATAATAATAATAATAATAATAATAATAAATATATTATAATAATAATAAATAGTACTATGAAAAACTGAAATTAAATTATGTTTCATGCTCCAGAAATTTATACCAGAACTTTTCATATGGACATATCGTCAAAAGATTTCCAAGTTTGAAAAGATGCACCTAAAGTTCAGAGGTTACATCAGGTAAAAGATTTTAAATATGGCAACCAAAATAAGAATAGTTGTCAGAATAATCTAAATAATATGACATGATGCCCAGCTCAACTGGATGTTGACGAGTTTCTTGGCTTTCAAAAGGCGGTCCTCTTGGTTTTGACGGTGAATAGCAGACCATCATAATTATTGTATAAGAAGGAATGAAGATTCCCTTCAGTGATTGCTTCTAATTTCCACTTGGATTCTCTTCTATCTTGCCAAAGAATGTATTGCCTTGTCTGGATCTTATCACACACTTTTTTGCACAATAAAATTTGTTAAAGCTGCAAAAATATTTAAAACGCCTGCTATCATCTTTCCTGCTTGCTACTGTCACATGTCAGTTGCAATCTGCAACACATATCCTGGTCCCCAAGAAGCACATAACTGCAGCTAAGGTTTTTGAATGTTTCAATCTAACACAAATGATCATGATACAGGTCACTCTTTTCCAATATCCCGATGCTTTCATACTGACACAGAAATAGCTCTGCAGAATTTTATTACTATTAAATAATTAAAATTGTTTTGAAATGAAAGAATATAAAAATCTAAAATTTATCTCAATACCCTATATACATCATCATCATCATGACGGGCTCCTTGCCCAGACCAATGTGACTCTTCCTCTCCAGAGTTTCCTGTCTTCCATCAGTTGCCTCAGATCTTCAGGTTCACAGTTGGCGTTGTGTGCTATTTTTTGGATGTACGTGGATCTAGGTCATCCTCTGTTTGCGCATCTGTGTTGTGGAGTCCATAGCAATACATCACTCACCAATTCATGCTTGCTCCTCAGACAATGACCAGCATATCGTGGGCGTCTTTCTCTGATGGTATTAGATATGGCAGGTGGGTTGCCATAAAGTTGCTGTTTCATGGGATGATTTTGCCAAGATATATTTAATATTGTTCTTAGCATACGGGTGTATGTGCCGTTTAGTTTTCTTTCCAATCTTTTGGTGAGTGTCCAGGTTGTAGCACCGTAAACAAGGACAGACACTACCACTGCCCTGAAGAACAGGTGATATTATCCAAGTTATCGAAAGATTCAATATGATTCTAAATCAAACCAGAATTCCATACCGCATCGACCGCCACATGGGTAACCAAGGGTCGCTACTTGGTGTGCCGGCACTGACCACAGCTATCGACAAGTTTATTACAGCACCAAAACCTAGGTTAGCAAAATGTAGACATACCATCAACATATCCATCTTTAATGTACGGACACTTCAACCCACATCTCAAATATCAGAACTTATTGCTTCATCCAAAGAACACGATATCGATATTGTGTGTATTCAAGAGCACCGTCTCTTCCACAACGACATGGACATAAAGTACCATGAAATTGGTAAAAGCTGGGCACTAGTATCAGCGTCAGCATGGAAAAATTCGACAAATAGTACCATTGGGGGAGTAGGACTTCTGCTTAGCCCTCAAGCATTGAAATCATTGAACAGTGCTGAGAAGATAACACAAAGGATAATTCTTGCTACCTTCAGTGGTAATCCTGCTACTACTGTTATTTGTTGCTACAGCCCTACCAACGTCAGTGACAAGCAAGAAATCCTGAATTTCTACGATGAACTCTCAGCAATAGTGTGCTCAATCCTCGAACATAATTTATTGGTTATCGGAGGTGACATAAATGTACATATAGGATGGGAAGACAACAAGCATAAGTTCTCTTTCTATGATGGAACAAATCGAAACCAAGAGTATCTATTAACTTTTCTCCTTGAAAACAACCTACAATGCATGAATACCCGTTTTCAGAAAAGACCAGGTAAGCTCTGGCCCCATCAATCCCCAAATGGAGACAAGGCACAACTGGACTATCTATTTATGAATAAGAAGTGGATCAATAGCTGTCATAACTGAAGCTTATAGCAGTTTCTATAGTGTGTCTACTGATCATAGGATTGTAACCTCCAAGTTGAAGTTAAGCCTACGAGCGAACAAAACTAAAAAATCATCTAGACAGCCCTACAACTGATCAACATTGTCACACGACAATCAGATCAAACAGAGATTCATCTTCGAACTGCGAAACAGATTTGATGCTTTACAAGCACAAGAGCAGAAACCAACTGTTAATACCACCTATGAAAACTTTGTTAGATCGCACCAAGAAGCAGCAAAGAAGTGTATACCTATGAAGCTCAAGGTAAAGCGAAAAGTACCATGGGAAAATGACAAAATAATATTAAAACGAGAAAAATTAAAAAAACATAATCAAAAAGCAACATAAATACCCCACTCGACAGAATACAAAATTAAGGAAGCAGGCGCTTCAAGAGCTTAGTATGATGTACCTATCAGAACAACAGAAATATGTTCAAGAACAAATAGATCGAATCCAGAATGCAGCAGATAACAAGTAGTAAATGAGATATCTGGGTGCAAACGACCTGCCAAAGCTAAGTTAAAGGCAAACACTCCGGAAAATGCATGTTCGAAATGGAAAGCACATTTTGAAAAACTACTCGGAAACAAACCAGAAGTAACAGACCAACCAATTCAGCCGATTGTTGTACAGGAACTCGATATTGAGAAGGGTGATTTTACAATGGAGGAACTTCTAAATGTACTAAAGAAGACCAAGAATCGTAAAGCTGCAAGCTTAGATAACATACCTCCTGAAGTATGGAAGACAGGTGGTTTCAATGACATACTTCTTAATTCATGCAATTCTGTATATAATCAAAAAATTATTAATATATGGAGGGAAGGATGCATACTTCCCTTCCCTGAGAAGGGTGACCTAAGCATACCAAGCAACTACAGAGGAATAACACTCACTCCAATTGTAGCAAAAATCTACTATACCATGCTTCTTAACCGTATCCAACCAAAGATCGAAGAAGTGCTCAGAAAGAACCAAAATGGATTTAGAAAGAATCGCTCTACTACTAGTCAAATACGTACTGTTAGGAGACTGATTGAAGGAGTCAAAGTAAAACACATTGAGGCAGTCATGATCTTTGTAGATTTCTCCAAAGTATTCAACTCCGTACATAGAGGAAAAATAGCCAGCATATTAAAAGCATATGGCATTCCAAATGAAGTCATTAATGCTATCATGATGCTATATGAGCACACTCGAGCAATGGTCAGGTCCCCAGATGGGGGACACTGAATTTTTCGACATCCGCACTGGGGTTCTACAGGGAGATACTCTTGCCTCTTTTCTTTTCATTGTCTGTCTTGACTTTGTACTTCGCACCTCTGTTGATATACACAACACGCTAGGCTTCACTCTAAATGAATCCAGAAACATACGTCATCAATCAGCACACATAACTGATGCAGATTACGCAGACGATAATGCTTTGTTTGCGAACAACACTGCTGATGCGCAAACACAGTTACGTAAACTAGAAAAGTCTGCAAATGACATTGGTCTCCACATAAATGCGGATAAGACAAAGTTTATGACTTTCAATGTGAAAGGAGAGATCAGGGCTTTGGTTGGATCAACAATGAAAGAAGTAGCTGAGTTTACGTATTTGGGCAGCAACATAGTTTCCACAGAGGGAGATATCGGAATTCGCATCTCAAAAGCATGGACCGCATTGGATGGGCTACATTCAGTATGGACTTCAGGACTGGCTGACAAACTATATACATAGTTTATATATATATATACATATATATATATATATATATATATATACATATACATATATATATATATATATATATATATATATATATATATATATATATATATATATATATATAGTGATGTACAAACAGATTCAATGTAATTAAACAGGTAAGAGCTTCATGCTGAGATGAAAACACGATCACCTATCTCTTTAAATAATAGATAAAACTAAAATATTGATTCAGACTAAACAGTGACTTTTTTTTAGAACATTAACAATATTTACCCTATCTTATAGGGTAAGTAGATTGTTTACACACGGTCGTCCCACAATTGTTTGTTAAAAGTTTGGATTGAATCTTGTTTTAAAAGTTCCACTTGCACCGACGTGTTCTTCCAACTTGCTGTCACTGCCATGTGGTTTCAAATCTCTCTTAGTGTTTCTTTCCCTTTTTTCCTTCGCTGTACCGTCGCCTCACTCCATAACTTGGTCATTTGCATAAGTGAAATGCCGCTGCTGGTACATACGTTTCGTCACAATGGGATCAAAGTGTAGTATCTGTTCTGTTTTGGCTCAGAAGAGGAGAAATTCTTCTAGAGTTAGGCGTTTGTTTTAATTTTTGTTCCAATCCAGAGTGCCCCTCTGGAGAGAGCTGAATATCCCCCCACCTTAAAAACAGATCCTTTATTTAATTTTTCCCTTGTGAGGAGGCAAGGATATCGGAACAAAAGCGGAAATAAGTTGAAATATGAACAGAAATACACAACACGTGTGGAGTGAAAGTGTTGGTCAGTGTAATTACAGCTCAAATGGTTTACAACAGAAACTAATGAAAAGCATTTGGAAATGATGATAAATAAGATTGGGAAGAAGTGAAGGAAGATCATGGAGGGAGGCGCAGACGGGCGAGAAAGAGGATAGTCTGACTGCATGTCGTTGCCCCCTCCCCCCGCCTTACACAGTTCTACCTGGTAGTGTTTAACAGCTGTTGGAGATGTCAATAAGAGATGTGGGCAAGACAGGAACTACAAGAAAAAGAGAGAAAAAAGGCCTGGAGGAAAACTACCGAGTTGAATTGGGACAAAAAAAAATATCCCTTATTAGCAAAGGAAAAGTTGTTGAACACCATTCGTTTTCTTGGCGGTATCCTAAGGAGCTGAAAAGATAACCAAGCCTTTCAGAGATGTCAGCACATGTGCATCCAACCTAGAATGCATAAATTGTGGAAAAGAAGAGAAAAAAAAAACTAAAACAATAAAGCAATTCTTATCTTGCAAGTTATATTCATAACGTTTCAGCCGATATAACATCTTATCTTTTCAGTAGTATTGCTGCTTATTATTATTATTAGAGAATTATTATAATATTCCTAATCGTTATGCATGTCCTCTGTTCAGTCTTGAGAAACAATGGGTACCGCCTGTAATGGTGGCTGTGTATATAATTGTGAAGTAAAAGTTGCACAATCCTTTATCATACTTTACTTTGGTTGGCATTGCTTGATTTCAGTTAAAAGAAGAAATTAACGACAACTGAGAATAATGCCGACATAAACAGAGAGTACATCTCAAATGGTCTTGCATTTGATTACTGACAATGAACAACATCGCTGAACATTGTTGATCTCGTGCGAACTATTGTGCTAATGTGATTATGCTGTATACTTACCGTTATATAATAATGAAATAGT
>NC_136482.1:140784587-140862087 GCF_053919585.1 Euprymna scolopes
ATGCATGGTGCCTTCCATACATCATCATTTTCAGTACCTTCAACTTGTACCCCACGCATTCTTCTCATCCATTTCTTTGTCGATTTGTTCCAAGTGTAAAACTCAGGGACTTCTACGTATTTGAGACCCCTTGCAAAGTCATCCTCATGGCAGAGTTGAAAAAATGCTGTCAAAGTTGTGGCAGGCGGTGGACCTTGGGCTCGTTCCAGAGCAGTATCAGCTGAGAACATGACACGCTGCCCATTTTCAAGATGAACAGAAAGTTGTACAATTGGGGGGAAATGTTCATGGATGGGATGTTCCAATATCCTCCAGGCCGCCTCTGAACTGCCGACATACCTTGCATTCTGGAACTGCTGGATCTCATCCACAATGTGACTTTGTACTTGGCCTTGTTGGTTAGCTGCTCCATCAGTTCTTTGTAGTTCAAACACTGCTTGATCACATCCTTTATTCACGTATTTGAGGACATATTTGATGCTTTGGATCGAGCTGCAAATTTCTACGTTAATGTGAGCGTTGAACTGCTGAAGGAGGACCTTGTTGTACGGAACAATTCACTGGTTTGTTATTTCTTGATTAACATACCGACCATTTCTCTTCATCCTTATTGTACCAGTCTGGCCTCCATCTTCTGGTTTTCTTCGCCTGTACTTGGGGTAAGAGTCTTGGCCTTGCTCGGTACACTGAAGAAATTCTTTTGGGTATTTTTTGGAACATTTGTTGTCAATCATACATGGACAATTTGGATTAAATGGTCCACAAGGTCCATGCACCATATGTGCCATCACTTTAGCATGAAGATCAGGATCTTCCTTTTTGTCAGGGATCTCTGCAGATATGCAGAGATCCATTTTTTCTGGTAGAAGTTTGTCCTCTGGGGCCTGCCAGGTGAGGATGTGTGCATGCGGCAGTCCTCTTTTTTGATATTCAATACTGTACAGGAAAGCCCTCAACCTGCCAAATCCTCCCTTTTTAATAAATTCAAGTAACTTTTTTAGCTTCTGCCTGAAGACCCTGGCAACAATATCTGGACGATCCTGAGGGTCTTGCCCTTGAAGACAATTTTCTGTAATTTCTGTCCACTTTAGATTTGTTGTGAACGTGATGAAGAGGTCGGCTCGGCCCATTCGCCGAACATATGCCATGGCATCACTTTGACGCTCAAACATGTATCGAGGGCCTCCTGTATAAGTTGCCGGAAGTACAACTCGTTGACCAAACTGTTCTGGATTCCCATCCTCCCTAAGAATTGAATCTCTCAAGTTGCTATAATTGTCAGCTCTCAGGGTCTGTTGCTCACGCCTCAGGAACTGTAAACGTTCTGTTTCAATCTTGCAGTACACATCCACCAGCCATTGTTGAAATAGCCTTCGGTACCAGAGAAAATAGTTTCCAGGCCGAGTCATTAAATGGTACGAATAAAATTGCTGTTGGGTAACTTTTCGCCCATTGGATGCCTTCATGTAGATGTTGTAAGATGGAGAACCATAGGGGTACATTAACGGGTACATTAAAGTATCGTAGAGGGGATGTAGTTCGGAGATCCATTTTAATGTATCATTTCTAAAACGCAAGACAATATCCCGGTTAGCTGTTGGTTCATTCTCCATTAATATTCCAATCTCATACGTTGTTGTTGGAGCATTGAATCGCCGTGGATGCTCTTCTTGCGGCCTTCGGTCTTCCCTTATGACAACTTTATGTTCTACCAAGTGTTCTTCTTCAATCCTCTCCTTTGTTGTTTTCAGCTGACAAATGAAGCTGTTGTTCTCATGTAAAAATTCAGTCAGACTTTGGAGAATGTCTCTATTGAGTCTACTGTCACGTCCCCGATTATGTAGTTCCTCTTCCAGACTATCCAAGAAGTAGACTTGAATAAACTTTGCTGTTTCATCTTCAGGTGGTAAAAGACTCCCAATCTGGTGGCAAACCTGGCCTCGAATTCTAAAAGAAGGATTCCACCCATGTACTGCCGCAATTTTGTGACCAAATGATGTCATTGCAAAACAATTGTTATAACTGCGTAGATTTTGCAGAAAATCTTTAGAGATGGGACCATTGCCGGAGAGCAAATCTTGAAGCAACTGAGGCAGTGGTGGAAAGCTATCAAGCACAACTTTGCCAGAAGAACAACAACAACCAGGGGTTTCTCCTTTAAATTTTACAGCTGAGCAATGTTGACATACTTTGTCCATTTTTCCTATATCAGCTGTAGTGAGAGAGTCATTTTTGTTGTAGAGCAATCCTTTTCTATTGCAGTGTTCTATTTCATGGTGTCTCAAAGCAGTCATTCGTTGTCTAGCTGCCTCGTTTTCTGTCAATTGCTGGGGCAAAGTCATACTCTCTCTCCATGCAGCCTCTCCTTGTTGCCCTTGGTATAGGCGAAAGCTTC
Organism: Euprymna scolopes; assembly: GCF_053919585.1. Classification (NCBI taxonomy): domain Eukaryota; kingdom Metazoa; phylum Mollusca; class Cephalopoda; order Sepiida; family Sepiolidae; genus Euprymna; species Euprymna scolopes. Next base: position 140,786,983 of record NC_136482.1, read on the forward strand.
GTTGGGTTTCCGATTCATTCTGATGTCGTTGAGCCACTCTCAACTGACCTTGTGTACGTCTACTTACCTCATATAATTCATTCGATCGTAATATTGCTTCTCTTTCCAGTGCATATCTTTGCCTTTCTTGAATTTCATCTTGTGATTAATTTAACCGCCTTACAGCATGTCTAGTTCTGTCAGCTTCACGTTGGGTTTCTCTTTCCAAATCTGACAGTCTTGCTCTCCTTTCTCTTTGACGTATCCTGTTAAGTTCTAGACGTCTTTCTCTATCTGAATTGTTTTCATTGGAGCGAATTGCAGCAACTCTTAGTCTATTAGCTTCCAATCTTTCCATTCTTTCTTCCTCACTTTCGTTTCTACTTCGTTTGGGTGGCATAATTTCGGTTTTAAACGGAATTGTTTAACGATATTAATGATTGTAAATTAATTAAGCGTAAAGGAAATGTATACTAACTGAAATGGACGAACTATAAATAATATTTCTGAATAGTACAATTATAAACAATTATATTGTACCTATTTACTATGCCTCCCCACGGGACAGAGTTAGACACCAGGGTCGTTTTTTAACGTGGAGAAAAGCTTTAAGTCAAAATCGAAAAATCACTGTTTACATTCGAAATGTTAACTTTTATAGGTTTAGGTTTGCTGACAAGGCTGGGGGTGTTTAATACAATTATTTTACTAAATTGATTTTTTTCATTTAAAAATAAAATTATTTCTTTTTTAATAAAGTTTTATTTTAAAATATTTGTTTTTGTTTATTTATATATATGTATGTATATATATATATATATATATATATATATATATATATATATATATATATATATATATATATATATATATATATATATATAAAGAAATAGAAAGGAACAAACCGTATTTTGTGTTCATGATAATTGAATGAAGTGCGTCCGGTAGTATGTCTTCCCAATAAGGTAGTTTCATTTGATTAGAATGTAATGTTGTTTGAATGGCCTTCCATAAGGTACCGTTGAGTTTTTCAATCTGTCCATTACCTTCAGGATGATACCTACTTGTTTTAGAAGTAGCAATTCCTTTTTTGTGTAAAAAATCCTTTATTTCTCTTGCTAAGAAATCAGAAGCACGGTCAGTATGTATCATGTCAGGCAAACCAAAAATTGAAAAGATTTTGTTTAGACAGTGGATAATGGTTTTGCTTGTCATATCTCTGCAAGGAAAAGCGAAAGGAAAACGGGAATACTCATCAATTAGAGTAAGTAGATATTTGTTGCCATGTATAGAAGTAGGTAGAGGGCCTTTAAAATCAAGATTTAATCGTTGAAAAGGTAATATGGCTTGAATAAGAGTCCCTCCATTGGTATTGGCGAATTTGGGTTTCAGTAATTGACAGGATGAGCAAGAGTCAGTAATATTCTTAATTTGATCCAAAGTAAAAGGGAGGTTCCTCGTTCTTATAAAATGGCTTAGTCTTGAAACACCAGGATGACATAATTGTTTATGTAAATCACGAAGATCTTGTAGATTGTAAGTAAGAGCAGATATGCGAGAGAATGTGTCAGCAGCAATATTTTCAGGTCCAGGTCGATAAACTATAGTGAAATTGTATTGGGATAATTCTATACGCCAACGACATATTTTGCCATTCTTAATTTTTGATTTTCTTTTATTGTCGAATATGAAGCTGATGCTCTTCTGATCTGTGATGACTTTAAAGTGCCTGCCGAGTAGAAAATGTCGCCACTTACGGAGAGCTTCTACAATAGCGGCTGCCTCTTTTTCTACTGCATGGTGCTTAATTTCGTTAGTATTGAGAGTTCTTGAAAAAAATGCAATAGGACGACCTTCTTGATTTAGTGTTGCAGCAATGCAATAGTTACTAGCGTCCGTTTCTACTTCAAATTCTTTATTTGGATCTACCGTTATTAAAGTGGCGTCTTTTAGATCATTTTTCAATGTTTGAAAAGATTTTAATACAGATGGAGGTAGTGGAAATTCTTTGTTTTGATTTAGTAATAAAATTTTATCAGAAAATTTTTTAATGAATTTGCAGTAATAGGAAAACATTCCAACTATTCTTTTTTGAGATTTAAGATTCAGCGGAGGTGGCATTTCGAGTAATGGTTTTAGTCTTTGATAATCGGGAGCTATTTGATTATTTTCTATGGTGTAGCCGAGTAGAGTAATAGAACTAGAAGAAATTATGCTTTTATTTTCATTTAAAGTGATGTTATATTGTTTAGCAATTTTGTAGAATTTTTGAAGATTGTAATCGTGTTCTTCTTGATTTTTTCCGCATATAGTTACGTTATCAACATACACAAAGGTATCGCTTAGATTTTCTTTTTCTATAATATAGTCTATGCTCCTCTGGAAAGCACTTACTCCATTGGTGACGCCAAAAGGAAGACGAGTAAATTGAAAAAGTTTGCCACTTACTTCAAACGCAGTGAATTTACGAACAGCATGATTTATAGGTATTTGGTGATAAGCAGATTTTAGGTCGAGAGTAGAGAAGATGTTATATTGAGCGATGTCGTCTACCATCTTATTGATATTAGGCATTGGGTAAGCGTCTAGTTCCGTGAATCTATTAATGGTATCGCTGTAGTCGACTACCATTCTTTTCTTATGATTCTCATTCGAAGTTACAAGAACTTGCGCTCGCCACGGAGATATCGAAGGTTCAATTATGCCTTCTTTCAACATTCTAGCAGTCTCTTCTTTTATGAATTTGTTGGCGGCAAAAGTGTAACGTCGGGATTTTGTCGCAATAGGAGTAGTATGAGGAGAAAGATTAGAAAAGAGAGGAGGGGGTGGAACGTTTATGGTAGGAAAAAAATTATTCGTGTTTATAGCTCCAATTATAAGTTTGTCTCTAGGACCGTCGAATTTAAGTGTTACTTTTTTATATTTTTTTAAAATATCTTTTCCGATTATTAAATCAATGAAAAGGTTTTCAATGATTTCAATTGTTATTCCAGAATGGGTTTTATCTTTCAGTATTAAATCCAGGACAGCTTCGCCAGTTATTTTAGCATGTTGATCGGAAGCAGCCAGAGCTATAGTTTTGTTTTTAGGTATTGTGAAGAGTTTAAGTTTTTTAGCAGTATTTTCATTAATGAATGTTTTTACACTGCCGGAGTCCACCATAGCGTTCACGAAGTGCCCGTTAATTTGGCATTGAGTGAATGTGACATCTTTGGAGTTAGTTCCTATTCAGGATAGAGAAGGTGAGGGGTAGTCAGAGTCGTCATAAAGAACAGCAGTATGAGTGTTAGAAATAGAAGATTTACACACTTTAGCCCAATGACCATTTTTTTTGCATTTTTTACATTCGGCGTTTCGTGCAGGACATAAATATCGAGGATGACGTGATTTTCCACAGAAAAAACAAACCCCTTTTGGATGCATATTTTCTTTAGTCACAGCTATACGATTGTAGCCCGAAGGATTATTTTTAGCTGCTACAGTAAAGTTATTTGCGTAGCTTATCGAATGCTTTTCTGCTTGTTCAAGAGATCTGGCCGTGGCATATGTGTCTTGTAAAGTCAGGATGGGTTTTTCTAACAGTCGTTGTCGGATGGACGAAGAAGAAATTCCACCGATGAAAGCTTCCCGAATGTATTGATTTTTGTTTTCTTCAGCAGAAACCGCTTCGAAGTTACATGTTTTGGCAAGCATTTCCAATTGTAGTATGAAGGCATCTATATTTTGTGTTGTTTGTTGCTTCGTCGTCATCAATCGATATCTATTATAAACAATATTTTCAGGTTTTAAATAAGCGGCGTCCAATGTTCTTAATGCACTATCGTAGTCGGTTTTATCGCTTATTAAATCGAAAACAGAGGCTGAAATACAATTGATCAAGGCAAAGAAATTATCTGAAGTGTTTTCGATTAATTCGTTATTATGTGAGCGGATATAATTCTGGAGGGTTAATTTCCAATGCCTATAGGATTTTTCGGAATTAGGGCATGTAGGTTCCACCTCGAATCTGTCGGGACGTAAGATTCGATCCATTATTTTTATTTTTTTTTAATTTTTTTTTTTACAGTTAATAAAATTGAAGTGAATAGTATCAGTAAGTAAAGAATTGCCTTTTAGAAAGGTTTTATTAACTGTAAAATACACGTACGCTCTTGAAAGGATCGAGCGGGAAAATGAAACAGAGGGCGCTTTTATTATGAATGTCAATCCCAAGGGGGATAACTCTTAACAACAAATTAAATCATAACAGCTTGCCGCAATTAAAGACAATTAAAACGGAACTAACTTTATTTCCATTCTATTTTTTAAACAACCCCCAAAACATAACGCTCTCTTCCAGTTATAGCCAATTTTTTTTTTAATTAAATAAAACAGGTCAAAATAAACAGATAAGCGCATTTTCTTTTACATTTTTCTTACAACCATTGTCATTTAACCAACTGCAGGATACCGTTACTTTTGTGGGGTTGTTTTGAAAATGGCACGGAGATTATAATTTCGTTCCAATTTAATCTTTATGGTCGAGCCTATTTCGAAAGCCTGTCTTATCATAGATTTGAACTACAAATAATTTATTACATTTTGATTATTACTATCTTAAGACTTAAAGCTTATATTTATTTCATTTTTCTATTTATATATTGAATTAGTTATTTCCAGTCTTATTTAAACTTAGGGCTTTCTTTAAACCGGATGAACCTTTTATAAAAATATGAGTTTAACGTAAAGAACACGAACAAGGTTTTATTCAACTGAATTTCTTCCAGTTTACTAACAAAATATATAAATTTAAAAGAGATATAAATAATAAAATAAAAAGGTTATGTAATTTAAAAGAAATACACGTACTCACAAAAGCAGAACTTTTTTTACACATTTTTTTCTTTAAAACCATAACAATGAGACTAACAATTACCTAGATCTTAGTAATTATTTGTTTTAATAGAACTGTTTTAATTGTACTGTTTACTTAGTTAACCTAAGTTGGTATTACATTTATTTTACATTTACTTTTTTTTTTTAATTATTACTTTTAGACTGTGACGTTTACACCCGGAAGTAATGAGTCACACGTAGGTCGCTTTTATTCATTCCTTTTGGTCAAGATCAAAGTGTAGTATCTGTTCTTCAGATGCTGCACTTCATTTTCTTGTTCTCTTTCGGTGGAGGAGAAATCCTTCACGACTGAGACAATTTTTATTTTTGTACCTTTTCTCCACGTTAAAAAACGACCCTGGTGTCTAACTCTGTCCCGTGGGGAGGCATAGTAAATAGGTACAATATAATTGTTTATAATTGTACTATTCAGAAATATTATTTATAGTTCGTCCATTTCAGTTAGTATACATTTCCTTTACGCTTAATTAATTTACAATCATTAATATCGTTAAACAATTCCGTTTAAAACCGAAATTATGCCACCCAAACGAAGTAGAAACGAAAGTGAGGAAGAAAGAATGGAAAGATTGGAAGCTAATAGACTAAGAGTTGCTGCAATTCGCTCCAATGAAAACAATTCAGATAGAGAAAGACGTCTAGAACTTAACAGGATACGTCAATGAGAAAGGAGAGCAAGACTGTCAGATTTGGAAAGAGAAACCCAACGTGAAGCTGACAGAACTAGACATGCTGTAAGGCGGTTAAATTAATCACAAGATGAAATTCAAGAAAGGCAAAGATATGCACTGGAAAGAGAAGCAATATTACGATCGAATGAATTATATGAGGTAAGTAGACGTACACAAGGTCAGTTGAGAGTGGCTCAACGACATCAGAATGAATCGGAAACCCAACGAAGCTTTCGCCTATACCAAGGGCAACAAGGAGAGGCTGCATGGAGAGAGAGTATGACTTTGCCCCAGCAATTGACAGAAAACGAGGCAGCTAGACAACGAATGACTGCTTTGAGACACCATGAAATAGAACACTGCAATAGAAAAGGATTGCTCTACAACAAAAATGACTCTCTCACTACAGCTGATATAGGAAAAATGGACAAAGTATGTCAACATTGCTCAGCTGTAAAATTTAAAGGAGAAACCCCTGGTTGTTGTTGTTCTTCTGGCAAAGTTGTGCTTGATAGCTTTCCACCACTGCCTCAGTTGCTTCAAGATTTGCTCTCCGGCAATGGTCCCATCTCTAAAGATTTTCTGCAAAATCTACGCAGTTATAACAATTGTTTTGCAATGACATCATTTGGTCACAAAATTGCGGCAGTACATGGGTGGAATCCTTCTTTTAGAATTCGAGGCCAGGTTTGCCACCAGATTGGGAGTCTTTTACCACCTGAAGATGAAACAGCAAAGTTTATTCAAGTCTACTTCTTGGATAGTCTGGAAGAGGAACTACATAATCGGGGACGTGACAGTAGACTCAATAGAGACATTCTCCAAAGTCTGACTGAATTTTTACATGAGAACAACAGCTTCATTTGTCAGCTGAAAACAACAAAGGAGAGGATTGAAGAAGAACACTTGGTAGAACATAAAGTTGTCATAAGGGAAGACCGAAGGCCGCAAGAAGAGCATCCACGGCGATTCAATGCTCCAACAACAACGTATGAGATTGGAATATTAATGGAGAATGAACCAACAGCTAACCGGGATATTGTCTTGCGTTTTAGAAATGATACATTAAAATGGATCTCCGAACTACATCCCCTCTACGATACTTTAATGTACCCGTTAATGTACCCCTATGGTTCTCCATCTTACAACATCTACATGAAGGCATCCAATGGGCGAAAAGTTACCCAACAGCAATTTTATTCGTACCATTTAATGACTCGGCCTGGAAACTATTTTCTCTGGTACCGAAGGCTATTTCAACAATGGCTGGTGGATGTGTACTGCAAGATTGAAACAGAACGTTTACAGTTCCTGAGGCGTGAGCAACAGACCCTGAGAGCTGACAATTATAGCAACTTGAGAGATTCAATTCTTAGGGAGGATGGGAATCCAGAACAGTTTGGTCAACGAGTTGTACTTCCGGCAACTTATACAGGAGGCCCTCGATACATGTTTGAGCGTCAAAGTGATGCCATGGCATATGTTCGGCGAATGGGCCGAGCCGACCTCTTCATCACGTTCACAACAAATCTAAAGTGGACAGAAATTACAGAAAATTGTCTTCAAGGGCAAGACCCTCAGGATCGTCCAGATATTGTTGCCAGGGTCTTCAGGCAGAAGCTAAAAAAGTTACTTGAATTTATTAAAAAGGGAGGATTTGGCAGGTTGAGGGCTTTCCTGTACAGTATTGAATATCAAAAAAGAGGACTGCCGCATGCACACATCCTCACCTGGCAGGCCCCAGAGGACAAACTTCTACCAGAAAAAATGGATCTCTGCATATCTGCAGAGATCCCTGACAAAAAGGAAGATCCTGATCTTCATGCTAAAGTGATGGCACATATGGTGCATGGACCTTGTGGACCATTTAATCCAAATTGTCCATGTATGATTGACAACAAATGTTCCAAAAAATACCCAAAAGAATTTCTTCAGTGTACCGAGCAAGGCCAAGACTCTTACCCCAAGTACAGGCGAAGAAAACCAGAAGATGGAGGCCAGACTGGTACAATAAGGATGAAGAGAAATGGTCGGTATGTTAATCAAGAAATAACAAACCAGTGAATTGTTCCGTACAACAAGGTCCTCCTTCAGCAGTTCAACGCTCACATTAACGTAGAAATTTGCAGCTCGATCCAAAGCATCAAATATGTCCTCAAATACGTGAATAAAGGATGTGATCAAGCAGTGTTTGAACTACAAAGAACTGATGGAGCAGCTAACCAACAAGGCCAAGTACAAAGTCACATTGTGGATGAGATCCAGCAGTTCCAGAATGCAAGGTATGTCGGCAGTTCAGAGGCGGCCTGGAGGATATTGGAACATCCCATCCATGAACATTTCCCCCCAATTGTACAACTTTCTGTTCATCTTGAAAATGGGCAGCGTGTCATGTTCTCAGCTGATACTGCTCTGGAACGAGCCCAAGGTCCACCGCCTGCCACAACTTTGACAGCATTTTTTCAACTCTGCCATGAGGATGACTTTGCAAGGGGTCTCAAATACGTAGAAGTCCCTGAGTTTTACACTTGGAACAAATCGACAAAGAAATGGATGAGAAGAATGCGTGGGGTACAAGTTGAAGGTACTGAAAATGATGATGTATGGAAGGCACCATGCATTGGGAGAATCTACACGATTAGTCCAAAAGCAGGGGAGTGTTATTTCTTACGCCTGTTGCTCAATGAGGTTGCTGGTCCAACTTCATTTCAAAATTTGCGAGCATACAATGGTCAGGTGTTTGAAACATACAGAGCAGCGTGCCTTGCTCGAAGCCTTCTAGAAAATGACCATCACTTGCATCAAGCAGTAGGAGAGGCAAGTGCCACTCAATCACCTTCAAATTTGCGAAGCCTATTTGTGATAATTTTAACAGCCTGTGAGCCAAGAAATCCTCTTGAGATCTGGATGGCTTTTCGTGATGTAATATCTGAAGACATTCTTCACAGATACAGGCAAGAAGTTAACAATCCAGAAGCAGATTTTAATGAGGACATCTACAATAAAACTCTTTGTCTAATTGAAGAAAAATTTCTCCTTATGTGCGGTCAACCATTGGCAAGCTATGGATTACCTGCACCAACGCAAGGGAGAGATGAAAGACTCGCGAGAGAGTATCAACTTGAAGTTACTTATAATCTTGAAGAACTTTCCCTTCAAGCAGAAAATATGCAAGAAAAACTGACCGATTCTCAAAGAGAAGTTTACAATTCATTCATGGCAATGTTGGAAGCACAAGGTGAAATGAACAAAAACATGATGTTTCTTGATGCTCCAGGTGGTACGGGCAAGACTTTTGTAATCAATTTGATCCTTGCAAAGATTAGATCCATGAGAAAGATTGTGCTTGCAACAGCATCCAGTGGCATTGCTGCTACTCTACTACAAGGTGGCCGCACTCTTCACAGCACTTTTAAAGTACCCTTGGATACTCATCGAATGGATCAGCCAGTTTGCAAAATTACTGGTAACTCAGCCTTGACAAATGTAATTAGAGACACCTCTGCAATCATTGTAGACGAAGCCCCAATGACGCACAAGAGTGCTTATGAAGCAATTGACCGAACACTGCAAGACATCACAGGAAACAAGAATCCCATGGGTGGCATTCCAACCTTATTTTGCGGTGATTTCCGTCAAATCCTCCCAGTGGTTAAAAATGGCACAAGGGCTAACATTGTCAATGCAAGTTTGAAACAATCCTATCTCTGGAGGCACGTTATAGTGAAGAGACTGACTACTAATATGAGAGCCTATATCTCTGATAACACAGCTGCAGCAGACTTCTCAAAATTGCTTCTCCAAATCGGTAATGGTCAGTTTCCTATCACTTCTTCACCTGACACAATTAAGATTCCAACTGCGCTTGGTAAATGTGTCGGTAATCAGAAGCAACTGAAAGACAAAGTGTACCCAGACCTGCAAAACAATGGAAAATCACCGGATTGGCTTGCTGAGAGGGCTATTATTTCGCCATTAAACAGCAATGTGAATCATTTGAACAATTCAATAATGGATGAATTTCCAGGAGACACAAAGCAATACAAGTCAGTTGATTCGGCTACTAATGAATATGAAGCTGTTCACTACCCTGTGGAGTTTTTAAACTCTTTGGAGATATCTGGAATGCCTCCACACATTTTAAATCTCAAAATTGGATCGCCAATCATGATTCTTCGATCCTTGGAACCGCCAAAAACAACAAACGGAACCAGATGTGTTATCACCAGATTGCACACCAATGTACTTGAGGCCACCATTTCCTGTGGTCCCTACAAAGGCGAAACCGTTCTACTGCCAAGGATCCCCTTAGTTCCATCGGACTCAGAACTTCCATTTAAATTCCGGAGACTCCAATTTCCTGTGAAGGTGTGTTTTGCAATGAGCATAAACAAAAGTCAAGGTCAGACATTTAACACCATTGGCGTAGACTTGACATCAGACTGCTTCAGTCACGGTATGTTCTACGTCTCCATCAGCCGGACAGAAAGTTCAGAAAAACTCTACATTCTGGCTCCAAATCAAAGCAGCAGAAATGTAGTTTACCCTGAGGCTCTTCAGTGAAAAGTTCGAGAAATGGATATGAGGAAAAACTGACATGATCTGATTGTGGTAAGTTTTTAGTATTGAATGTGCAAGATAAAATTTAAGCAAGAGTTGAAAATTACTTCAATGAAAAATTTGTTATGTAACATCAAGTAACCTTCCTTTTTGATGAAAATGTTTTGTGAAGTTCCTGATTGAATTTCAGTCACTACAAGAGGTAGTTAAAATGTTAATCACCTTATGCAATCGTTGCTCTTACAACATCAACTTACTGGAAAGGTACCCACAGATTTTGGTACCCGAGTGCGCAACAAAGCTCCGTGCGAAGCACGGGTATCTTTGCTAGTATACATATATATCTATAGTATAAAGCCGAACGTCTGTGTGTATGTCTGGTCACGAATAGGCTCCTATAGGGTTGACTATTATAGACAACTGATCGCATATAATGATAGAAATGTATCGAGACATAGGAAAGGGTATGTTTTATCTGGCATAATAATGATTCATTAAAAGTGTGGGGTCTGTGTATGCGCCTGGTCCACAAAGTATTGAAATAAAAAATTAAAAAATTACAAAATAACGTTTATAAGTGTTTTTGATATAGATTTACATAATATTACTTTGATAAGTATGTTTTAACTTAAATAGGGATGATATAATAAAATGGTGGGGTCTGCGTTCGCGCCTGGCCTCTATAGAAGGGAAATAGGCACAAACTTTAATAAAGACTTTTCATATCTATCTGCATAAGTATACTTTGATAATTATGTTTCAGTTTGAAGAAATCTGGTATAATAAAATTATGGGGTGTTCGTTCACGCATGACCTCCATAGAATGGAAATATGTCACAAAGTTTAACAAGGTTTTTTTTTAATATAGATCCAGAGAATATTGTGATAAGTGTTTCAGTGTGAAGAGAGAATCAGACGCCATCTTGAATTTTCCAAGTCATCAGTAAACACTGTATGTTTTTCGAGCTGAATAAATATGTTGGGTTTGTATTACTGTACAGATAGATTCGAAGAAGTTGTCAAAAAACAAATATATAACAAATAAATGTTATCAAAGGCAAGATAAATTACTTTTCTACCTAACTGGATATATTTTTCGTGTTTTTATTCAATGTAACATGTTTATTCAGCTCGAAAACCATACAGTGTTTACCGATGTATTGGAACATTCAAGATGGAGTCTGATTCTCTCTTTAACACGGTAAGTTTGGGAAAAGATGTTATAAATAAAAAACCGGATAAAATACTGTTAAAAACTCGCTCAGTACATGTTACTGTGATATAGGTTGACATATATTCTGCGGGTTTTTAATAGTATTTTGTATAGTTTTTTATTTATAACACCTTTTTCCAAACTTACGGTGTTAAAGAGGGTGTGAGACGCCATCTTGAATTTTCGAATACATCGGTAAACACTGTATGTTTTTCGAGCTGAATAAATGTTACATTGAATAAAAACAGGAAAAATATATCCAGTTTGGCAGAAAAGTAACTTATCTTGCCTTTGATAACATTTATTTGTTATATATGTGTTCCCCCCCCTCAAAAAAAAAACAAAACAAATTAGAGTGGTCGGTGTTCTGTAGTAGCGTATCTGGATATTTACCAAAAAAAAAAAATATTTAGGTTTGGCTATAAATTCCTAAACTTATTTCATCCTAAATAATTTAGGTGACTGAAATAGGAATCTAATTGAATCTTTAATTTCCTGAATAGTATCCGATAATTCATTTTTCTTTGAGTTATATCGAATACATTAATACGGACTTTAGGGGCTTTTTTCGTAATGTTACTGTAAAAATTATTTTTTATTGTTACAAATTACGATGCTAAAAAAGCAAAAATAAATTCTTGCTTTTTTTATTTAATACTGAAAACCATAACTTTAGTAAAGGTATTTTTTGTTTAAACAAAATAAAATATTTTCACTAAGAGTTAAATAAAAAATAATTAGTTCATTATATTCTGCGATCATTATTTAAAAAATACTGCAATTTTCATTAAAATTCGTTAATTTCCTGATTTTTGGTGAATTTTTAAGTAAAGGGAGGAATCAAAATGTGTATACACTTTGAGCGTCGGCATTCATTTTGAGACCACGTGTGGTTAATTTAAATATCCAGTTTGGCAGAAAAGTAACTTATCTTGCCTTTGATAACATTTATTTGTTATATATTTGTTTTTTGACAACTTTTTCGAATCTATGTGTACAGTAATACAAACCCAAACTTCGGAGGTTGGAATCCCCCCCACCTAAAATGTACTTGGAAAAATCGATTTTATAGTGAGATTTAAGAATGGTTAGTCGAAAAAAAGGTGAAAAAAAAATGCTACTTTTTTTTACTTACATTGAATATTTTCAAGCGCTTTTCTTTATTTTTTAATAATCTAATGCGGATGTGTGCGTGCCAAATACCTCCAGATTTTCTAGAATTTCCCGCTAGATTGTAACCGAAATCTCCAGATATAGCAGGAAAACCGCTAAATTGTAACACTGGTCACGTGACAGGAGGCGGTAATAAATAATTGTCCCTAAATAAAAAAAATGGTCCCTCGGTATAAAGAAATCCACCTATTTATCATAGAAAAATTAAGTATAATGTTATAATTAAAAAGAAATATATAAAAACACACATGGATATAGTAAACATATTATACCAAAACGTGGAAGCCATCCGTCCAGTGGTTTTTTAGACAATTAATTCCGAACGAACCAACATTTACATTTTTTATATATAGATATATAATATATATATATATATATATAATATATATATATAATATATGTATAATATATATATAATATATATATACATATAATATATATATAATATATATATAATATATATATATAATATATATAATATATATATAATATATATATAATATATATATAATATATATATAATATATATATGTATATAATATATATATATATATATATATAACACATATATATATAATATATATATATAATATATATATATAATATATATATATAATATATATATAATACATATGTATATAGGTATATATATAATATATATATATATATATATATATATATGTGTGTGTGTGTGTGTGTGTGTGTGTGTGTGTGTTGTATGCTACCAAATTTTAAGCAAAAATATTAAAAACGTTTTTACCACTGATAATTATTTGTAATGTTGAGGAATTTGTCTTTATGCAAAAAGTATTTTTTCATTATCATTGGCACTAAAGGTCATATATTGTTTCCACTTATCTTATAAGACAAAAGCTGATTTAATTTTTTCTTAATTGTTTAACCCTTCTCACTCGCAAACCCAATGTTTCATTTATAAATTTACCTCAATACAAAATTGCTAAAGTTCTTGGACACTTCTGCTAGTGGCAAAATTTATTCAACACTTCTGCCTGTTCATGGCAAAATCTACTCGACACTTCTGCCTGCTAGTGGCAAAAAAAGTGAGAAACAAGACCCCATCTTCATGCTGACTCTTTGGCTCAAAAAAACATTGGCAATGATCACAGAGCATGATGAATAAAAAGTAACGCAGGCGAACCTAGCAGGAAGTGGACCTAACAAACGTTGATAATTCTAGCATAAGGGATGACATTACCGCAGTTACAAAAAGGATATATTTACTTTCTCACCAGAGAAATATGACACAAAAGCGAGTTTAAGACAGCCTCTCTTGGCCCTTTCGTTTTGGTGCTCCTCATATAGTGGCACTGTGAAGAGGAGAAACTGGTCAACATGAAAAGAAATTGACCTAAAATGACCTGCATCTGATGTAATAAGCACTCTCAAAGAGAACATGACTCTACATAAAAGAACATAAATTAATGCCATTCACAACAGAGTTATGTCCACTTTATTAACTGGAAATCTAGAGAGGAGACCTTACCAATGTAGGTAGTACAATTCAAACCTGATTGTTATTTCTCTCTGACCACAGGAAATCTGATACAAAGGCGGAAGGTGGGGAGAATAAGCAAGTGCATTAGTGCACTTTTGTTCCTAAAATTGTCTTGCGGAGATGCCTTCTGCAGTTAGGTATGAACTAATTTCAATGGTTGACCAATAGTCACTTAGTATCTAAGGTAACATGACTATACAAGATGGGAATTATTTAAGTTTAGATGAAACTCATGATTGGCAGATGGTGTGTGAGAGAGCAGGCTAAATATTTCGAAGTTGTGTTTATTGAAGACACTGTGGAATCTTATTAACAATTCTTTATATTTATTCCTCTCTAAACTCCCTGTTCACATTAGAAGTTGTATAAAATAGACACTTGAAATTAACGTCTAAATTTCAAAGACTTTTGAGCCTTCATTACAAAGAATTAGAGAGTGAATAGCACATTTAGAAACCTTAATTTATTAATTAAACTATTGTATATCTTCTCATTCTCGACATGAATTTTCAATTTCCTTTCAGACAGAAAATTCATGAGGAGACAATTCAGTCTTAACCTAAAATATGTATTTCATAATTCATTATAAATTAGTCTGGTTCGTGTCATAGTCGCCCTTGTTTGATTTGTGACAACTAATACTTTGTTACAAAGTGATCCAAGTCCAGATCAATCGATGTAGATGTAGCTGGTAATTTGTTACAAAGTGGTCAGAGGTTCGAATGATAGTTAATTCTTATCTGATTTAAGACAGTTGGTAATTCGCCAGGGATCACGTCACTATCGTTCCTTTTTTATTCATGATCGCGATTCTTTCTGTGAATGTAGAACAAGTACAGGAGATGAAAAAAAAGATAGATTAAAAGAGAATATATTTCATGCGAAATGATTTCCAAAACACCAAAAGAGATTTTGCTAGTCTTTCTCTACTCACTACTTATTTTCATGGTAAGTGATCGACTGAGCTCCAATATCTGCCTCCATTCACATGAAAAAACTCGTCTAACACAACCATTGTAAATAATTTTCCTTTTTTCCTCTGTACCCAAAACTATACAAAACTTCCATGAGCGAAGTTTTTTTTCCAAGGACTATCGATCTGTGAAGCAATATCACGTGGCTTCTTCCCAGCTGACTTCAACATGTTTGTTTTCAAGTCTTATGTTAACAAATTTTTGTCGAGCTATCTTCTTAAATAATCAAATTCTGCCTACTTTCAACTATCAGCTTCAATCCTCTAGGTGTTGTCTCACCGTTCATCTGACAAATTCATTAACACTTATCCCCGAGTGGCCTTTGGGCTTTGATAAGCAGTGATTTATTAGTACAAGAAATCTCATCTGCATATGATCCAAGATCATAAATTAAAAGTATTTTCCCGTTTTAATGAATCACTCAAGTAGATCGTTTCCTTATATTATGTTTATCATTAGAGGTTTTCATGAGTTTATAATATATTTGAATCCAACTTACCCACTTACCAACCTGTGATGACGTCATTAATGAGATGCAAAATACTATTTTTACATACAAATTCAATGAATAGTTAATGACTTAATTTTATAAAGCTGCCTTGTACCTGGCTCTTCGTTACCAACAAACTAGCTACTTAATCTATAAATATGATACTAACAATTCATTTGGAGTTGAACAATTCTATTTTTTTCTGTAACATTTTATTATAATAAAATAAAAACATTGCAAATTTGATTTTTTCCAACAAATCACAGTACAATACGCGTGAAAGAAAAATGTCAAAACACATTTTATTTATATTTATATTTTATTTTATTTAAAAAAAAACAAATTGAATTTTAAATTAAAAAATAAATTTTAATTTAAAATTCAATTTGTTTATTTTTTAAATTTTTTATTTAGATGATAACATAAATTATTTGGATCAAATGAAAACTTGCTATTAAAACGTTAGTTTTTAGAGGTATTCGGGTCTAGTATGAACAAATATCAAAGTTAAATTTGTTGCAGCAAGTAGTTCTTATGATATTAAGACCTTCATTATCCAATGTATTCCCTGTTGTTTTCACTAGTCGCCATTCTTAACATGGGGAGGAGGTGTTTTGTATTGTTTGGAGCATGCGTCAAGTGTCTTATGTAACAAAACAAAATGGCGGCCACTATATGTTTTATTAGATAAAACATGGGAAATATGAAAGTCTGAATATCCTAAAAATTACTTGCCGACGACAAATTTAACTGTGATAGTCGTCCGCATCATACCTGAGTACCCCTAAAAATCAATTTTTTAAAAGTAAGTCTTCATTTGGTCCTTTATGTCACAATGACACTCATTTGTTTAGAAGTCATTAATTTACTTAAAATATAATTCACGGTGTATTTTTCTTTATTTACTTATTTAAATAAAGTTTATACTGAGTTTTCTCACGATAAGGTTTTGTATGAAAAATAGTAATACAGTAAAAAAATAACAGAAAAAAGAAATATGATTACTTAAGAAGTATAACAGATGATAATAATGTCAAATACAGCAATTAGAGTAACAGTTTGCAAACATTTTGCTAGTTACGAAAATTATACCAAAGTCATAAATAAATAAGGCACAAGGCCATTCAAAAGTGTGGAGAGGAGGGTCTATAGTCATCTTTGTCACTGTACTCTTACTCCAAGAGTCATTCTACTTAAGATTTCCAAATCGATTTTTTTAAAACAAACGTCTACATAAATAAATAAATAAATAAATCGTTTTTATTAAAATAATTTCATGGGCATGAGGTGGGATGAAAACAAACCCTCTTAATCCTTTCAAAATTGTAAACCGCTCACTGTTTTCCGGCTTGTTGGTAACCGAAAACAAGCAGGTGACCTAGTAAACAATACGGGGAAAGTGAATCGATTATTTAAATTTGTTAATTTGTGTTTTTATTAAAATAAAAAATTGAAATTGTGTTTTTATTGAAATAAAGAATTGAAATTGTGTTTTTATTAAAATAAAAAATTGAAATTTTTATTGAAATAAAGAATTGAAATTGTGTTTTCATTAAAATAAAAAATTGAAATTGTGTTTTTATTGAAATAAAGAATTGAAATTGTCTTTTTATTGAAATAAAGAATTGAAATTGTGTTTTTATTGAAATAAATAATTGAAATTGTGTTTTTATTGAAATAAAAAGTTTTCCTACTTTTAAATATGACATCATTAGTAAATAAGCAATAAAATGTTTTTTCTGTTTTATTTTATTTTTCTGTCAATCTTCTGGCATAATCAGAAACATAGGAATATTAAAAAAAAAAAAGCAACAATCAAATCCACTGAAACATTTTCCTCTTTATTAATTTACGGTTCATTTTAAAAATATGATAGTGGTGGGATGATTCCAGTATTTTCCCCGATTCTGTACTAAATTCCCAATTCTGATATAATTACCGATTCTGATTCTTTATAAATCCCCTTATATTTAACTATAAAATTGCTATTCTTTCCTGGTTATCGCAAAAAAAAAAAAAAACACAATTAAAACTACAATTAAAAGAATCGTTTTTAGCATAAAAAATATGAACAACTTTTTTGATTCCGATACCAATTCTGATACCCCGAAAGTTCCGACTTTTCTGATTCCCGATTCCGATTTATCATCCCAACACTACCTTTTAATAAGATGCATATGTAACAGGATTTTGCTTTATGGGATATTAAGCATCAATGGATTATTTAATGTCGAATCAAATTGTCAGATAGAATCTTCTAGTACAGCCATTTTCAACCTTTCTTTTTCATTGACCCTCGGCTTTATTTATTTCTCGATTTACTTCCATACAAAATATTCATAACCATCATAAAGTGACAGAAAAACAAGAAGATCAAAAATAACCTTTTTTTATTGTTTAGGTTTTGTATAAAAATAGTATTATACATTCGTATCACAAAAATAAAGAAAATTCAATGATGAAGTTATTTGTGATATGTTTTTAGACATGACAATCTGAAAAGAAATGATTATTTTTAAATTATCAAGCACTTCAATTATTTACTCCCGACTATATAATTTTTTTACCTCCTCTAGGAATTAATTTACACCTGGTTGAGAACCGCTGCTCTAATACAATAACCATTTATCATTTCTATTTATTTATTTAGTTTTTCTTATTTTCAAATAATTTATAGTTTAATTTTACCTAAAAGACTAATTTCTTTAATGAAATTTAAGATGCGGCTCAGGTTAATGTTCTTAAAACTTTTAGGTTATTTGAATTTCATATTTTTTCCAGTTTTGTTGGAGATCATGAGAGTCCATTACTATATACATAACTATATGGTCCTTGATGTGTGTGGCAGGTAGCAAATATTCACAAGGTAGTGACAAGATATGTGCATGTTACACGTTATTTTGTAACATAGCAACTTAAAATATTATGATCACACTTTGAAATTTGAAACAGGTAAAAATGATAATAAGATGGGTGCAAATACTTAGTCAAAGTTCAGGGGTTCATCAACTGATGAAAAAACCGATGCTGCAAATCCAAGCATGAAGTTTCAAAATGTAAAAAGTCAAATAAGAACATGTCACAATCAAAGTTGCAAATAAAATGCACAATGACATCTAGTTTATCCATGAAACAAATTCACCAGTGAAGATCCGCATCAGAAGGTAAGGATTGGTTGTGTCAGCCAAGGATGGCTGGGGTTTATAATATATTATATGCCTGGATTATGTTCATTACTAAAATGCTGTTTCTTGAGTAATGTTCTTGTTTTCAATATCAAATTTTAGCAGTTGAAATAGAAAAGTCAACAGCTTGCTTCAGCAGTAGATGAACTAAAATTGGAACGATACAGATGATAAGCATAACCTCTGTTCAAGGACGAAATCCAAATTCATGAAAATGGAATATTTTTTTTCCTTTGGGAACACCACTTATCAAGGCTCAAAAGCCATTCAACAAGGCTAAATATATGTCAGGTGGCCGATGAAACACCACTGTCACGATCGGTAATGGGGGAAATTAACTAGGATTTGATTATTTAAGAGAATATCCCCAAAAACTTGTTTATATTGGTCTTGAAAATTACAATGTTATTCGTTTCTGAATTTTGGAGATCAGGATTGGTTATTTCTATTATTTGGATTCTTCGGACTACTGTTCTCACTTGAGAGTTATCTTAATGCTTTCGTCGCTGTAACCTCCAACTTTCTTCAGGTGTATCTGGACACACTCGAGAGTCTTTTGATCAAACTCGGAAATCTGCACCGAATTTCTAACAGAACCTTTTATTTAATCCACAGAGGTAATATGATTTTGTTCCATCAGCCATGAGCGAGTAGAATTTCTAACTAATTCACAATTGTATTTTGAGTACCACCCATACTGAGGATTGAACGTTCAACCCCCAGAAGAGCATAACATTACAACTGAATTTTACCAAGTGTTTCATCCGCTATACTATTGATTCACAGACGAGTAGTTTTGGGAAACAAACTTTGTTTTTTGTTTAGTTTTATTTAGACAGAGAATATAGGGAACTTGTTGACAATGGTTGTAGGTATACAAATGTTTTGTTGTAAATGTTATACTAGGGGGCCATAGATTGAAGCTTAGTCGAGCACCTGCCATAAAAATAACGATAGAACAGAGATAGACATGAAATGTCATATACTAAGAAAACTGTGATACCAACATTGGTTGGTATCACAAATAATGGCCGTGGAGAATCGTAGAGGATAGAAAGACTGGATAGGGGTAGCACTCTTCGATTGGAAGACCATAGACAGTATTGGAAGTACGTGAAGTAACTTAATGTTTCTCAAATTCCCCAAAAAATGCATTGATATCAGCGAGAACTCAATGATAAAAGGCTGATATGAGAATGTCAAGGGAGATGCAATAATGATTCAACAAAGTAAAGAGTTCTGGAAATGTGGGAAGATTTGTCGTCATTCACACTCTAGGGACTAGCATACTTTTTTAATAATGAGTTTTTAACAATGAGTTTTTAACAATGAGTAATAAATTGTAGGAGAACTCCTAATGAGTAAAAAATAAACGCGAGTGTTGGTAAATAAAAATTAAAGTCACAAATCTAGAGTCAAATTCCCATTAAGTCGAAGTGTGAAAAATTGCCAAGAAAAAAAATCACAGATCATAACAAAACGCTTAAACAAAATCGAAACAACACCTTACTTTTCTACAAGTCAATTAAGCACCCAATTTCATTTTTCAAAGGTAAAGAAAATTCGTATGATTTGTATGAAGTTTATTTGTTTTTTTTGACTGGTCTGATTCTGTTTTTGTTTGTTCAGTAAACTTCATGATGATTTTGTTGGCATTAATTTGTCGATATCTCTCTATTCTAGAAGGATACCGGGTACTTACAGAAGAGACAACGTGAAGATTGCCAATGTTCCAAAGTGAAAGTGTTTCTGTGGAACGAACTGGATTCGAACTTGACGCATCCAGGTTGCCAGTTTGTGTCGTTAACCACTGAGCCACCGTCAGCTCCTGCTGTTGTTGAACATCATTCATTTCATGAATCAGATGATTATTATTGGCATTTATATCTCTATCTATCTATCTACTATTATATAAAAGGAATTTTGTGTGTGTGTGTGTGTGTGTCTGTGTAAGTTCGTTCCCTATGGATTCCGAAATGGTTGGGTCGAATTTTAGAAAATTTCACACGAAGGTACTTCAGATGAGTTTTCTACTGGAGTGTCTTTGATAAGTATCAATAATCGAAATAATCCAATAAAAGAAGAACAGACGATTTTAACCAAAGTTAATACCTTACACAGCATAACATCATAAGTACATTTGAGAAGTTTTATTACCACACAAGTCGAAATAGTCTGACATATAAAATCAACAGTAGGTTCTCTACCGTGCAATGTTGACTACAATGTATTGTGAACTAAGTAACTGCTGAGAGGCATGTGAAGCTTCCTCCTGGTGCATCACGATGAGTACCCAACTATAGCAGGCAATTAATCGATTTCATTGAAAAATGGGCGGTTTCACCGATTACGATGACAATAAAAATATGGGAGTGTGAACTATTCGTTTATCATCATTCAATCGCAGGCAATGTCAGATCTCCCTGCTAGCCATTGATATGTTTATAGTTCGAATTATTTCTAAAAAGATATTGATTACTTACGGGAGGATCCTATGAAGATTGCCAACATTTGCAAGTGAAAGTGTTTTTGTGGAACGGACTGGATTTGAACTTGAAACTCCCCAGGTTGTCAGTTTATATTGTTAACTCCTGCCACCTCTATAATTCTGCCACTGCCATCAGAAAGGAATCAGATGAAGGTGGACAACATCCTGAGGTGAAAGTGGTACTATGGAACGCATTGAAATCGAACTTAGCACACCCAACTGTCATTCAGTGTCGTTATCCATTTAACTTTAATTGTCACCGCTCATTTAATAACTAAAACAAATTTATGATTTATGATTTGTGCAGCTTGAGAATGGATAAGAATGAGCACATTTCAACATCTTTAAAAATTAGTAATCGATATTATTTTGACTTCTTCTGCAGACAACATATAGAATGAAGTTGAGAAATTATATTATTCTTAACATAAGGTTTTCATTACTATCAACATGAATCGATCCATCCAAAATATAAAACCTGCTAGAAATCTTAAAATCTGCTTCTCGTAAACTGGGTTCTCGCTATCACTCTAATCACTTTCTCTCACCAGAGTCTTTTCTCTATCTCTACAAATCTACTATAATTTAATCATTTAATAATTTAAAAAAAAAACAGATAGTAGTTTAAGACAATGCCTTTGGTTATTTTTTCTTTTTATGACTTATCATCCCTGGGACTATTCCAGAAGGTTCTGGAGTCTTGCCATTCTTCATTTTGCTGAAAGTATTTTTTATCAAAGTTGGACTGATCTACAGTGCTGAACGTTTTTTTAGATAAGAATAATAAAAAAGGAATCAGATAGTAATTTATGACAATATCTTCGGTTCATTTTTATGGCTTATCAACCCCTTTTGAATAATCCAATGATGACACCATATTTATCTGAAAATGATTTATTCTGTAGCCTTAACTGAACATGTTATTTTACTCATGACGATAAGAGAATATTGCAACTTTGAAATCTCTTGGTTTTTCTTTCTCATCAAACCTTTCTTGGAAATCCATTACTATTTCTTCTTGTAAAACCCGTTCTCTCTAACGCTTTCTTACACCTAAGACTATTCTCTATCCTTAGAAAGACTATTCTCTATCCTTAAAAATCTATGGATGGAAAACTCTTGTCATATTTGGGCTGGTGAATACGTGCCCCATTTTAAAATTCTTCAAAATTTGCCGAAACGTATCTGTAATTTGATTTGCCATACACTTTCGTGTTTACTGCAAACTCTTTCTCATAAAGGAATATTGTAACTTTGAAAGCTTGGTTTTTCTTTCTCGTCAAATCTTTCTTGGAGTCTATATACATAAAATCCATTGCTCTTTCTGTTTTTTGTAAAAATGGTTCTCTCTATTGCTCTAACCACTTTCTCACAGCTGAGGCAATTTTCTATTGCTATAAATTTACTATCATACCATGCATGGAGTACTGTTGTCATATTTGGGTTGATGAATCTGTGTCCAATTTGAAACTTCTTGATAAATTGTAGAAACATATCTGTAATTTGATTGGCCCCCACACTTTCTTCTTCCCTGCAACCTCTTTCTCACAAATGTGATGCTGCTAGTCTCAGTCTTTTCTACAAATGCTATCATCGCATGTGTTCCACAGAATTGTTTGATCTATTTTCTGCTTCCTTTGTTCCAGTTCATTTGACTCGATGATCTAGTGATCTCCATCAATTCGTTGTTTTAATACCTCATTGTAATCTAGCTTCCTATTCCAGTAGCTTCTTTCCAAAGACTTGCAAGGTTGTGGAACTCTCTTCCTGCTCACTATTTTCCTTCTATCTACAGCCTTGATTTTTTCAAGACTAAGGTCGATATGCATTTCCTGACTTTGCAATAATCAGCTTTCATTCTTGTTAGCTCCTTACATCAAGTAGCTTCATGTCTTGTCTCACGTGATTTCTATTAAACAAATGCAGTAAAATTTGTTCTTTCTATTGTTCTAAACACTTTCTCACACCTGAGGCAATTCTCTATCTTTTACAAATTTACTATTAGACCATGTATGGAACACTGTTACCATATTTAGGTTGGTGAATTTTTTTCCCATTTTGAAATTCTTGAAAAATTGCAGAAACCTAATTTGATTTACCCCAAACTTTCTCCTTCACTGCAACCTATCTCTCTCACAGACATGATGTAGTCTGCGTTTCCTACAAACACTATTAGGCCATGTGTTTCACAGACTTATCTGATCCATTCCCTATTACCTTTGTTCTAACTCGATGATCTAGAAGTCTCCATCAATTTCCTGTTTTAATACCTCATTGTAATACTACTTCCTATTCCAGTAGCTTCTTTGCAAGGACTGCAAGGTTGTGGAACTCTCTTCCTGCTCACCGTTTTCTTTCTATTTACTGCATTAGTCTTTTCAAGACTAACGTCAATAGACATCTCTTGCCTTTTCAATAATCAGCTTTTGTTCTTGTTAACTCTTTATATTAAGTGGCTTCATGCAGTTTCTCGATCGATTTCATAAAAAAAGACAATAAAACAAACTCGTTCTCTTACAACACCTTCTCTATGAACCATAAATTTCTTTTTCTTTTTCTATGTTTTTGATTTATATTTTATTTTTTGTGAAAGGGAAAATAAAAATAAAAATATGTTGAAAATTTAACTTATCTTCTTCAATCTTCAATGTTAAAAATCAATAAAAAAATATAGGCCAATATTTTGAAATACTTTCTGACATACCAGCTGTCACAATACAATGAAAGCATATATATATATATATATATATATATATATATATATATATATATATGTATATTTATAAAGTCATTTAAAACTGAATGTTTCTAATGACATCTGTGACACAGACAAAACTAACTTTTGCTCAAAACATATAGTTATTAACAACATTTTCGATCCATCCTGCAATTGTTGAACACCAGCTGTGCAAAGTTTAAGAATCAATTGAACTCAGTAGAACGAAATTAAACCGATATCTTTTTATTTTTATTCTTCTATTCATTTATGTTGATTTTCTTTTGTCAATGGGTCAGACGTTTGGTAATATTTTTCAAGATCATACTCTAGTCCATTATTCAGCAAGTCAATTGTCTCCAAATCACACTTTCAATGCCTTTGTCGACTCCCTTGCTTCCAAATTTTTTCTTGGCCGACCAATCTTCTTGTTATCCAATATATCCATGTTTCTGCAAAGGTTTATCCAGAAGGATGAACACTCCACACGACCATGCCACCAGTATAGATCCGTCCTTAAGACAACCTTTATATTAAACTAGCAGGGCAGGGGTACTCAGCGTTGCTCGGTCGTAAAATATGTTTAAATATATTTTAATTTATGCAGATTTAGTATTTATTAGTAAATATTATATTGTACCTAATATAATTTCCCAAAAGTAATAAAAAAATGACTTGGGTGCCATTAGCGAGAATCGAAGCCAAAACATTCAATGTGAGTTCCCTCATTTAACAGTCCAGCCATGTTCCCTGCCATTTGAGCTGAACCGACAAACAGATAAAAAGTTTAAGAATTGCACTTTAGCTACAATTAGTTTTAAGCAAGCGCAAACTAATACAAATATGTCGTCAAGTTGAAATGGACATTTTGCATTTCAACTTAACAACATATTTCTGTATGCGTTATTCATCCATCCAAACAAAGATATTACTTGTTATAAACCATCCTTGATGTATGATTAATATTTCCTGTTAATTTCAGTTTTATGTGACCAGTAGTTACACGCACAGGTACGCATACATCTACTGTTTCATTTATAGAAGACATGCATTATTTTCGGTAATTCCTTCTACTTAATTGTGATATTCTTACAACTTTAAATCTATTTTCTTTGGTTTGCTTCAGTGAATCAAGAGAATAAGAATTTGGATCATCGAATGAAGCTGGTATCAAAGAGAGAAAAAAGGATGATTCAACTTTTCTTCTATTCCTACCTCGAAGTACTTGAAAATGATCACTGGTCTTTTAAAATCCATTAACTATTCAACGTGTGTACGCTGCAACTCATATCACTCCATCCGGGTTTTAAAGTTCTGTCTACTAGTGTTTTATCTGCACCAGTTTGACACGAGGTCATCACCTCTAATGGCTCTCATCAGTGTATGTATTACAGTTCACAATGTTAGAGTTAAAAATATAACTGCAATTAAAGATTAAAAACTAGAACATTTTTCTTTGAATATTTTCTCGGTTTCATTTTACTTCAGTTGAAGTTCTCAGAAATCAAGCCCTCCCCTTACTAGTGCTAACACTTGATTGCTATACGAGATGCATAGGAATTCGAATATTCTATTATCTCTCAAATACCGAGTTAGTAAAGAAGTTATGAACACCATTTTCCTCTCACCAACTGACTGGTTAAATATGTTAAATAACATAATGCTGTTTAATCTATAAACTTTACTTAGTGCATGTGCAGACAAAAGGTATAGTCAATTTATGTCAGGCCAAAATCAATGTTTTTACCCACTTAGCAGCTATTATACCACTTAAAAACTAAATCAAAATTGTACTACTAGTCCAAATACCCGATATATCAAGTTTCAACTCTGTAGACCAAATATTCGGAGAGGAGTTTGGTAGAGACTATTTAAACACACACCAACAAGTTCACTTACACACACACACACACACACACACACACACACACACACACACACACACACACACACACACACACACACATATATATAATTACTTCATTTATTCACATAAATTAATATATGAAAGTATAAATTTTTGCGTAAACTTTAAGTATTTACTTCAACAGTGTTCAATATGTAGGTAGAGCTAGTTAGTAAGTTATAATATATATATGGCGATTAAGCTACACTGAATATTCCGCGTTTTATTCACTCTAGGATTCTTCAGGCTTATGCCTATATATATATATATATATATATATATATATATATATATATATATATATATATATTACAAATAAATAAATGTTTCGGTGTGCTAGAACGTTTTCATCTTAAATTCTTTGCAATTATGCAGGATGTAGAAACTATACATAAATAGAATTCACCGTAAAATGCAATGAAATCCAGCATCTAATAAAAAAGCAATGAAAAATGAATAAGTACTTAACGCTGTTTTTTTAAAGGAATATGCAAATTAGTTAACTTTGATGTAGTCACTCGCATATCCAATACTGACTTAAGTAAGTTTAATAATTTTTAAATAAAAAGAATTAGGCTTTTAATATCAATGTCAGAGCGAGAAAAAACTTAACTTTATAGGTATATATATATATATATATATATATATATATATATATATATATATATATATATATAAATATTTCCGGGTTCTAGAACGTTTTCATCTTAGATTCAATTTTATAATTATATAGATATATATGTACACATACGTATACACTCATGTACATCCACATGTGTGTGTATTGTACTTAAAGAGACGGTTGGAATCTTAAAAAGATCTCTCGGCTTGAATGTATTAGATGGTGGGTGAATGTTTTGCAACTGGTAGGAGGGCACATTCCCAGTTTGAATAAAAGTATAAAATAAAAAAAAGTATACATAGAATATATACATACACATCTATGTCTAGAATATATATCTATAATATAAAGCTGAATGTCTGTGTGTATATGTGTGTGTGCGCGTGTGTGTGTGTGTCTGGTCACGAATAGGCTCCTATATGGTTGACTATTTAAAAAAAACTGATTGCATATAATGATAGAAGATGTATTGAGACACAGGAATGGGTATGTTTGATCTGGCAGGACGGTGGTTCATTAAAATTGTTGGGTCTGCGTTCGCACCTGGTCCACGAAGTATGGAAATAAAAAATTAAAAAATTAAAAGAAAACGTTTATAAGTGTTTTTGATATAGATGTAAATAATAATACTTCGATAAGTATGTTTTAACTTAAATAGGGATGGTATAATAAAATTGTGGGGTCTGCGTTCGCGCCTGGCCTCCATAGAATGGAAATAGGCACAAACTTTAATAAAGACTTTTCATATCTATCTGTGTAAGTATACTTTGATAATTATGTTTCAGTTTGAAGAAATATGGTATAATAAAATTATGGGGTGTTCGTTCGCGCCTGACCTCCATAGAATGGAAATATGTCACAAAGTTTATCAAGGTTTTTTTAATATAGATCCACAAAATATTGTGATAAATGTTTCAGTGTGAACAGGCATGGTATAATAAATAATGGGGTTTATCTATTTTATTTTTACTTTCATCATATTTTGCTTTGGTTTTGATACCCCCAAATTCGACCCAAATTTACAACCCTTCCTTTTGGGACTTCTTAAAAAGCTGCAAACGCAATTGTTTTTCAACTTGCTTATTTTATATTTGTATTTATTTGAAGTTAAATACACTTTTATTGTTCTCCGACTTGTATATTCGAGTTTCTTTTTCGTTTGAGTCCTAAATGTCTGGTCGAAACACAACAACATTTACTATTCGACAAGGCATACAAGATGAAAATTGACTTTCTAGAGTTTCCAACAATGGTTCTTCTCTTCAGAGGAAAAATAGCAAAATGATCAGTAAAAAGGCTGGCTATAATTTTGCTGCTCAGCACATATGTTGAATATCCTTTTGAGTTATCTCTATATTATTTTCTAAAAAGTTACTTCCACAACATTTTCAAGTTATGTAAATATTTTTTATATATGCATATATAACGGCTTGAATTAAAGTTTAAAATACAAGAGTCAAGTATCATACTTCAGTTGTGTTCTAAACAGAAACATTCATTTCGAACACGCCCTTGTTATATCAAAGAACCTATTATTGATTTTATATGCCTAATTTTATTATTTGTGCGGTGATAATGGAAAATGAAAAAGTAAAAAAAACATGATGAAATTTTGTATTAAACAGAAACATTCATTTCGAACGTGCTTCTGTCATATCAAAGAACCTACTGTTGATATTCTATATCGAATATTTCGGCTTGTGTGGCAATGAAACTTCTCAAATGCACTTGTGATGTTTGGCTGTGTAAGGTGTTAACTTTGGTCAAAATCAAGTCTGTTCCTTCTTTCATTGGATTATTTCGATTATCGATGCTTATTGAATACATTCCGATATAAAACCTATCTAAAAACACTGTCAGATACATAAAATACCTTTACACAATGTCTGGTTTGTTTAGCAAAAGAATTAATAGATAGTAATGACTACATATCTTATAAAAAAGACCAAAGTTTTTATTTTTATTCAACATTTTAATGTAATCTTAAACTTAAATGAAATCAAACTTTAATTTAATCCAGCAGAGAATAAATGATTAATATTAGCAAATGCTTATCAATCTTTAGAATGAACCAACTCTAAGGAAAGGTCTTGTGGACCTGATTACAATATGGGACCAGAACCGTGGATGAGAAACTAATCCAGACAGAATTGTTCTATAATAATATCAAGAATATGCTGGATAGAATCATGACAGTGTCTCAAATAAACATGCTGTGCGAAGGTGTTCTTAAACCACAATAGTGTTAAAATGATGCCTCAAACCAGGATTCGACTCAATGATGCCACCAGGGCGCGATAATATCACCTTTGATATGTAAAAGACGCAGATACTATCCACAGAACGATTGCATCATAATTGTCTGCAACACAAAAGCAGCGACTCAGAAGAATCTCGACGCGTATGAACAGCATAAAACAAGATTTTCTCATCAAGGAAAACAAGAAATGGCGAAAGTTAGAAAAGAAAACAAAGAAAGTGGCTAATTCCTTAAATATAATTATTTGTTTAAATTGTTTTTTTTTTTTTTTTATTTTTATTCAGCTCAACAAGGCACAGTGCCATCGAAACGTAAGGGTCAACTGTGAATTTGGGATCATGTCCATAAGGACATCCTAAATGGAGAGTTGTGCAGCAAGATATTTGTTCACATAATATTCAATTTTTTGCGTGTTGATTAAGGAAACAAGGAGCGCGGCGGGAATTCCAAAGGCTAGCAGTTCGAGAAAAAACCTATCAGAATAGAAAGCGCTGTGGACCTCTACAGTGGTGGAATTTAGCTGATTGCAGCAAGCACGCCTGAGCACATCCCATAGAAGTCCTTATAAAATAAGCACAGGGATGCAACATTGAGCACGATGGGACAGAGGCTGGAGCTTAGTAAACAGTGTGGGACATTTTTTCTTCCACCTACAGCTTTGATCTTTTAAGACTAAGGTCGATAGGTATCTTCTGTATTTGGAGTAATGAGCTTTCATTCTTGTAAGGTTCTTACATCAAATTGCTTCATGCTTTGTCTCGGGCGATTTCCATAAAAATAGATTAGAAGTTCTTTTTTTAAAATTCTATATAGGAGAGAGAGACTAATGGTTGGTGCACCAGCCCAGATGCATTTACGGACTACAAATGAGCAGAAAATGCCTCTAAATTGCATGATCCACTTAGCCATCCCAATGAAAGGTATGAAAGCTTTGTTACGGTTATATATCGCTTTAGGCCACAATATATTCGATAGGATTTGAAAGAAAATTCAGATGAAAATTTAATGTTTTGTGTAACAACTAAAGTTGAGATCTGCAACTACAGGTAACTGGCCTGTGTTGTACTTGGTTGAAGTCTTTGTTGTTGCTTTGACTTACTATTAGAAAAAGAAGTTTCGAGAAAGTATGATTACAAGTAAATCATTGTATACAAAAATAATAGGGCAAGATACATGAGAAATAAAATGACGCCAAGAAAGAAGAATACAAAAAATATTAAATAAACGGGGGTGGGACATATGTAAAAATAAAAAGAGTGGTAAGGAAAAGAAAGGAGTAGAAATGAAAAAAGCTGAAAGGTGTCAATAAAAAGTGAGAGAGAGAGAGAGAGAGAGAGAGAGAGAGAGAGAGAGAGAGAGAGAGAGAGAGAGAGAGAGAGAAACTAAGAAAAATTGTAGCGATTTTAAAAATGGACAAAGAACAAAAAGAAATGAAAGGGAACGAAAAAGAAAAAAGAATCTGAGGAAGAACAAGTAAAGAAAAGGAAGAGAGGAATAAAAAAAGGAAAAAGGAATAAAAAGAGAAAAGGATTAAAAAAGGGGGAAAAATAATAAAAAAGGGAAAAGGAATAAAAAGGTAAAAAAGGAAATATGAAAAAGAAAGTGGAAAAAGAAAAGAAAGGAAAAAGGGAAAAAGAACAGAAAACGAAAAAAGGAAGGAAATGAAAGAAAGGACAATGATAGACATAAAATGACATGAAAATGAATGCAAGAAAAAAAAAAGAAAGAAAAAGAAACAAGACCTAGAAAAAAAAAAAAGAAACAAGACCTAGAGAAAAAGAAAAACATCTAACCACGTATTCATATGTAAATTACATTCATTCTCAAAATAATCATTTTTATTTTTTTAAAGAAATTAGAACATGTGTTTTTTGTCAAGGCGGCGTAAAAATGGCTATCAACCATTCTTTCATGTGCAATGTACAAATAAACATTTAATCGACTTCAGAAAAGGCGGGCTCATTTAATTAAAATAAAAAAACATAAATCGAAATATTTCTATAAAATTAATTTCGATATCATTTGGTTTTAAAATTAAAATTTACTAAATTTGTTTATTCAGCTTTTTATCATTTCTTACCAACTTAGACTTTTCACATGTCACTACCAGCAATATCTCGTTGGTGGGTTTACAAACAAATCTTCCCAATATTTTCCGTTTCTTTTCATCGCCATTGCAAATCACTTGGCATATTTGCACCAGCTATTTACTAATTATTTTGTGCTGATAACAGCCGATAATTTTCTCTGGAATTTGAATGATAATAAGCCTCCTTGAGATGTTAGTTCTCTCACTCGGCTGAGCTCCAGTCAGGGTCCTCTTCTCCCTGTAAGACAACTGTAAATTATTTTCCTTTCTTTCTCAGCGTACCTGGAGTTAAACGCAACTTTCAGGAACAGAGTTTCTATACAAGAACTACCTTCCTGTGGAATACAATACCACGGAACTGCTTTCTAGCCTACTACAACATAATTGTTTTCAAGTCCAATGTTAACATATTCGTGCTAAAGCACCCACTTAATCAAATTCCGCCCAGTTTCAACAATCGTCTCCAATCTTCAAGATACTTGTCCTACCGCCCACTTGACTAACTCAGTAACCCTTATCCTCGAGTGACTTTTGAGCCTTGATAGACAGTGATGCATTAGTACAAAATACTCCTCTAGCTACTATTAGTAGTATTTTTATTTATGAGTTTTCATGCAAGACATTATCAGTGATTGCTCACTGGCAATAACCAGTGCCGTTCCCAAGTCTCCTAATACTTGTAACAGGGACAAGTCTCCTAATATTTGTAACGCACTACACCTCTTTTGGTACCCATGGCAAATAATTTTGCATTATTGCCACAACCGTTAACGATTGATCTCTTACTGACAATGATTATTGGGCTTATTTTGAATTTAAGTAACAATAAGTTTCCCAAATTCTTTCATTATTATTAACTACTACATCTACTTGTTAGTTTGTGCAGATAAAATGGAGTAGAAAAAGAGTTTGTAATTTCTTGTTAACTAATAATAATCGAATCGGCTTGATTGACGGAAAGAGTGTTACGTCAATGACATTTTAGCATTTTAGAAATACTGAAACACTATGACAGTCGTCCAAAACAATAATTTTGACTAGCTCTTTTGGTAAAGCTGCAAAAGTATTTATCTAAGCTAGCAGGGACACCCGGCGTAGCCCGGTCGTAAAGTATTGTTATATAGGCAGGTGTATGAATACGTTCTATTACACGTACACATTGAATAGTTGGGTTTTATATTTTATCTGTATATTCATGTACGTGTAAATGCGTGTATGTATATACGTTGTATCATTTAGGTGATCGTCTAGTGTGTATATTTTAAAATTTATGCAACAGTTCTAACAGAAAACGATTGACGTGGACGAATCAAAACAGTTGTAGACAGCAGTTCTTTTTAACAGATATAAATAACATAACACATACCTGAATTATGAACATTTATTCTCATGATCTGGCCGGCATTTTCAGAGATTACACGTTCTTTACATCTTTGCTGTCCAAAGTGACGCCGATTCCCACGTCATCTTTAGTCGTCCGTTCTCTCTGATGTCCAACTAACGACTGCCTAGAATCTCCCCAAATCTACAAACATCAGGTTTTCTTTACGTCACATCATTACGTGTCTCAGACCAACCTAATGTTCCCAATCTAGTTATTTGTTTATGTAAACCAAAAATAATGTTTACATCTATTTTCTATTTTCACATTCCTTTTGGGATAATATTATATGTCAACCATTTTTTCCAAATTTAATTGTTTATTTTTCTAATCATAATAATCGATCCAGCGACCCACCGTCGCTCAAATCAATTAATAATAATAATAATAATAATAATAATAATAATGTTTTTACCCTTGGTCCTGCTTTCCACAGTTAACACAGGTACTACGTTATGATCACAGCCGAAACGGTCACAACATTACAGTATGCTTAAATATGATATTTTAATTCTTGCAGATTTCGTATGTATTATTATAGAGTTAATGTTCTGTCGATTTTTATGTTATAAAGTTGCGATTTCAAAAATAAAAAAAAATATATCCATATGACTTGGGTGCATCAGGTTGAAGCGAAACCGAAACCAAAGCTTATGAAGAATTCTTGGTAAGATTGTTTATTACGCAAAATAGAAGTCCTTACCAAATAAACGACAGTCACTCGGATGTAAGCATGGCACACAAAATAAATAGCACACAAGCTATCCTGTTAATATATAGATAATGGTTTTATTTTGATACACGGGCGCGTCTTAAAAGTAATATTTTTGCTCAGTTTAGGAATATAAAAAAAATAATACGCGACTTTTTCGTTTACATGCTAATTTAAGAAATGAATTTCTAATCGCCAGTTTCAATTCTGAAAATAAAATCAACTACTTATAAACTCACCTTTTACATCTACTCCAGTGGGGTAGCAAAGAGATGGACGAAGGGGAGGTCATTCTCGGGCGGCACGTGCCAAGAGGCGGTATTTTGAGGAGTAAAAATAGAAAATAATAATAATAATAATAATAATAATAATAATAATAATAATAATAATAATAATAAAAACCTAACAAAAAATCTGAAATTTTATAGCAAAATGAGTTTTTAAGGTCGTAATATGTTTTTGTGCTATATGTGTGTAATACTGTTTTTTAAACGGATCCTTGATTGTAATTCGATGAAAATAAATACTTTGAAGACTTTCTGGAATTTTGAAAGTTAACGGATTATCAACGGCCAGCGGGGGTAGGGGTGCAAGATTTATATCACCATTGAATACAACAGAAAAAAAAAATTACTGTTGTTTAGACTTAAAATTTGTGTGAAAAAGAAAAAACAAACAACAAAAAAAAGAACTTTATTTCTTTTGTTTGCATTTAATTTTACTCTATATAAAAAAAAAAAATCTCGCATTGTTCTTGGCTTTTAATTTTACCTTATATATATATATATATATGTATATATATATACTAGCATTTTAGCCTGGCGTTGCTCGGCTGTTTGCAGGTGCATGTTGAGCAAAAAAAAAAAAAAGCGGTAAATTTTTAAAACTTTGACCCCTATTATGACCCCTTAACATTGATTGTTTTGGTCTCGAATTACGTTATTAAGTTAGATCCATGTCCAAGGAACTTGTATCTAAAATTTCAAGTGTTTAGACACAAAATTGTCGGAGGAGTTTGGTAGAGTTCTCAAAGGTCATATCGTTGAACTTTGACCACTTAACAGCCAAATTTCTGGCCGAAACTCGATCACCTAAATTTTCCCAAATCTCAGTAACCTTTATATCAAATTTCGAGTCTGTAGACTAAACATTGATAGAGTTATTGCGTAGGGAAATGTACACAGACATACATACAGACAGACAGACAGACAGACACGTTCACTTATATATATATATATATATATATATATATATATATATATATATATGAAGTGACCTTGTCGGTATGTGTGCGTGAAAAGTCCCTACCAAACTCCTTTGAATATTTGGTCCACATAGTTGAAATTTGATATATAGTGTACACTTTCAGTTTGGGTTTTAACCGCCAAAAATGACTGCTAAGAGGTTCAAATGAAAAACAGAAAAGTTGACCTTGGCAGGAGTACTCGACTAAACCTGTTTACATGCACAAATATACAATCATAAATTAAACACCGCTGTTTTTTAAACTACTTTTATGCGTATGGCCGTAGCTCAGAGGCTAAAAAATAAGGCTGGGGAGTGATGCTCTGGATCTAATTCTCATCGATGGTACCCAAGTCGATTTGTTTTAAATTTTCGAAATCGCTACTATATATTGGGTACAATATAATAAACGATAGAGATTTATCTATAGTGATAAATGCGAAATCTGAATGAATTGAAATATATTTAAATGTATTTTACTACCGGGTAACGCCGGGTAGCCTACTAATTTATATATAAAACCTTTAGCTCAATTTCACAAACGTTGGATCTACCAAAATTTGCATTAAACTAAATCGAACTAGATATAGCCCACATTATCAACTTGCACACTTAGCAGCAGTGTTACAATATTTATAATGATCGGTTAATTAGCTAAGGAGTGAACTTTGCACCTATAAATATATAAACGTATACACATATCTAACTTTATAGAGATATGTTTCGCCTTTTCACAACTATTCAGTATGGCTAGCGCACTTGCTACAAAAAATAGGGAAATTAAAGACACAGACAAGCACACACATGTATATATATATGTGTGTGTGTGTGTGTGTGTGTGTGTCTTTAATTTCAGACACAGACACGCACACACATGTATATATATATATATATATATATATATATATATATATATATATATATATATATATATATATATGTGTGTGTGTGTGTGTGTGTGTGTGTGTGTGTGTCTTTAATGTCCCTATTTTTTTGTAGCAAGTGCGATGATATACATATAAAGTTTATGATTACTGTATAAGTGGTTGAGTTTCGAATCTTTACTTGAATATATATATTCTTTTCCATATTAGTTGATGGTGCTCTAGAGTCTAGACTGCAGATTCAAAGGTGACTTTGGAAGTGGATTCGAATTTTTCGATTGACAGTTATCATTTTCTACACTGAAGATTGCATACGTATGAAAACTAGTGTCTGTAGATAAAATAAAGACTATTTAAAATAAAAATAATAGTGTGTGTGAAAATATATGCACACACACACACACACACTATATATATATATATATATATATATATATATATATATATATATATATATATATATATATAATAAATTCCACAGCCAGACAACGTCGCAGCCCACAAGAGCCATGACAGTCAAAGAACCGGAAGTCCAAGACTCGAGTTTCGCCCTCATTTGGGCTCATCAGTTAGACAAATCCGAACTCAGGATTCGAAACCCGAGCCTCTTGCATGCAAGGAAGCACTCTACCAACTATATATATATATATATATATATATACACACACACACACTTGTGAGACATTGACTTGGGGTTATTAGCTGGTTGGATGACCGCGTCCCTTGTTGATACGAAGTAGGTTCATTTCACACTCGGATTTCGGCGCGGTTTGCTTGATCTGTGTTGGTTAATAGAAATTCTTGTGTGCAGGGCGTTTGCTCAGTTGGTAGAGTGCTTGCCTTGCATGCAAGAGGCTCGGATTTCGAATCCTGAGTTCGGATGTGTCTAACTGATGAGCCCAAATGAGGGCGAAACTCGAGTCTTGGACCTCCGGTTCTTTGACTGACATGGCTCTTGTGGGCTGCGGCGTTGTTTGGCTGTGGAATTTATTATATATATATATATATATATATATATATATATATATATATATATATATATATATATATATATAGCCAATTGCTAATCTAGCCGCACTGAAGAGATGTGGATGTATAAATGCTCCCTTTCTTAGGATGAGTAAAATAAACTGCCACTAGCGTATAATGCAATTCTCTTTGTGTAAACCAAATGGAGTTTTGGCGTTTAGACAATATTGATCATTGTAATTGCACATACCTATTTAGCAGCAGCTAAAATTGCGTAATAGTTAATAGCGCCGACTGTCGCCTAGGCGGTCAAGTTTAGATCCTGGCTTCAGGCAGTTGCTAATCTAGCCACACTGAAGAGCTCTGATACAGCGAAACTGTCTGTGAATGACTATATATATATATATATAGTTTACAACGAGCACTTTTTCTTTCCTGTATTTTAATTAAACTAGTAATTTCACTATTACATTAAAATACACTCTGCTCTTTAGACTAATGTTCTAATCTCCTTTAAATTATATATATATATATATATATATATATATATATATATATATATATATATATATATACACGCACACACAATCTATACGGATCCAATAATCCTAAATATTTCATCAGTATACTTCAAGATTTATTTTCGAGTCACATTCATTCTCTTATGATTATTTCTGAATTAATCCAGTTTATGCTTAAAATTGTCCACACTAGTTATATTTCTTATTGGACTAGGCAATTTATAAAAAAAAAACGAGAGAGAGAGAGAGAGAGAGAGAGTTCGAGAGAGAGAGAGAGAGAGAGAGAGAGAGAGAGAGAGAGAGAGAGAGAGTTCAATAGTGAGTAGTACTTGACTCTTTCCTCATCCAGCCATGCTTGAATTGCATACTTCATGGTCCCTAATCCAACACTCCAAGCTCAGAACTGCCACTTGCCCCCTATCAGAGACTGAAATGAATATATTAATTCCAGCGACTGTTGACGGCATTAACGAGCCGAGCATGCTGCCATGTTGAAGGGTGGAAAGGGTGTGCAAAGCCTAAGGAGGCATTTCTTTCATTCAAGAAGCTGATGATTGCAATATGGAAAGGACTTGTTCATTGTACGTCACTGTGTCAAACTGTGGCCGAAATTGTCAGTTAATACTTATTCATCGGTTGAATAAGACGACCGTGATGACAACATGCTGGTGGCTGAAGGTTTCTAAGGAGGCTGAGAAGAGGTGAAAGAAAAAAGAAATCCTTGTATTCTGATATGTTGCTTTATTTTCTTTAAGGATTTTTATTTATTATCGGTGAAAATCTTTTTACTGGTTTCCGATGCCCCTATGATAATGTTATTATCATTACAAGTGCGGCCTGCCATCTTTGATTTTCTGAACACTGATTTTCATTTGTTTTCCCTTTTTTTATTTTTTTATTTTTTTTTCGAAGTCCATTCGATGTAACGAGGGCGGATATGAAAGGTTGTGTAGCTGAATTTAAAAGAAAAAGCAAAGAAACGATGGAGGGTGTAAATGATGAGGGTTGATGGAGAATAACAATGATGAAAATAGAATTCATTATAAAGTTAAAAAAAAAAAGTGTGAATAAAAACGACGCTTTGTTTTATTTATTTTTTCGATGTGTGCATGTATAGAGAAGTAAAGGAAATCTCTCGAAAAATTACACGATTAAAAAGAACAACAAAATCTAGAAAAAAAAAATTACAAAACTGCTAATTAGGATTGAACCCCTTCAAAAAAGGGCGAAAAAAAAATTCTGTACAAAATTACAAACAATATGGAACATAATACAATGAAATATTCCAAATTTGTGTAAAAAAACAAAACAATACTAGAAAGATAAATATAATATACTAGCATGGGTGCTCGGCGTTGCCCGGGTATTTGGAGGTCTATGTTGAGCAAAAAAAAAAAAAAAAAAAAGCGGTCATTTTTTTTAACTTTGACCCCTATTATGACCCCTTAACATTTATTGTTTTGGTCTCAAATTAAGTTATTAAGTTAGATCCATGTCCAAGGAACTTATATCTAAAATTTCAAGTGTTTAGACACAAAATTGTCGGAGGAGATGTATGTTGTACAAAAAAAAGTGATCAATTTTTAAACTTTGATCACTTGAAATTTATTGTTTTGGGCTCAAATTAAGTTTTTAATTAGAACCATGTCCACGGAACCTATATCTAAAATGTCCCGTGTTTAGACCGAAAATTCTTTGAGGAGTTTGGTAGAGTTCTTAAAGGTCAAATCGGTGAACTTTGACCTGTTACAGCCAAATTTCTGGCCGAAAACCGATCGCATCGATTTCTCCAAATCTCAGTACCCTGTATATCAAATTTCGAGACTGTAGACTTAAAATTGAGAGAGTTATTGCTTAGGGAAATGTACACACACAGACACACAGACAGACAGATACACAGACAGACAAATACACAGACACGTTCACTCATATATAGATAAGAAACAAACGATTATATTATTTTCTCTATCCAATCGTGTAGAGCTTCCTGTATCTTCATAAATTATTGTATGAAGATTATTTTATATTTTTATATTTATCATTTTGCGTTTGTTTTACATAGATTCGAAAAAGTTGTCAACCAAAAAACAAAACACAAATATATAACTAATAAATGTTATCAAGGGTAAGATAATTACTTTTCTACCTAACTGGATAACTTTTTAGTGTTTTTATTTAATGTAAAATGTTTATTTGATTCGAAAAGCGAGTAATGTTGGAGGCTGACGGCGAACAAGATGGGCGCGATGTCTCTGAAGACTCGATAATCACTCGAAAATAAGATATTTCTTATTTTCGAGTGATTATCGAGTCTTCAGAGACAACGCGCCGGAATGGTGGTAGAAACCATCCCAATAAATGCCACTGTAACAGGTAGAAAAGTAACTTATCTTGCCTTTGATAACATTTATTTGTCATATTTTTTTGTTTTTTGACAACTTTTTTCGAATCTATGTATATAGTAAAAAAAAAAAACACATCAATTATATATATATATATATATATATATATATATATATATATATATATTGGTTCCAACGAGGTTGTTGATAGTGGTTAATTAAAAAGAGCAAAATATTTTTCATTCAAACTAAACTACCGTAAGTTACTACAATAAATTTACTGTTTCAGTCTTAAAAGATATCGTTAGGTTATAAGGACTGGCCTCGAATAAGACTAGATGTCTCTTGTCACCGGACAATATCTTTAGACTGAAACAGTAAATTTATTGTAGCGACTTAAGGCAATTTTATTTAGCTAAATTGAATAAAATAATATATTTCAATTATTTTTATTTTATTCCAGCTGGAGATGTGGCATCTATCAGATGCCAAACATCCACCTGCTATCTACTATATAGACTCCAACCGAGAGTTCATTTAAGATTCTAACCGTCTCTTTAAGAGCAATTGTTTGAATATAAAATATTTAGCGGAATTTGTTCTTAAATTGTAAAATGGTTGTAAATTGTCCGCAAGGATCCGTGGCGCAATGGTTAGAGTACTTTGAATCAATTGCGAAAGTGATATTGAATGTTCAATCCTCAGTGTGGGTGACCGAAAAATAGAATTGTGAATTACTTATCCAATCATGGCTGATGGAATGAGAGCATGTTGCTCTCGTGAAGTAAATAAAGGGTTCTGTAGGAAATGCCGTCCAAATTCCAGAGTTCGACAAGATACACCTGAAGAAGGTCAGAGATTAGATCGACCGAAACGTTGTGTAAATGACACCCAAGACGAGAACAGTAGTCCGAAGAATCCAAATAATACGAATAACTATTCCTTATCTGTAAAATTCATAAACGTAACAAAAAAGCATCGATTATATATTTGAAAATATTAAGAACTTGAAGCATAAAAACGTTTACCAGAACTCAATTAGTCATTAAATATCTAGAAAAGTGTTGATATGCTGTAAAAAAATAGCTAACGCACAGATGAGAGGACACTTCTGATGTCTCATCCATGCTATCTCGATTTTACCTACAGTGTGTTCGCGAACGTCGGGGTTTACCAATTGTGTGGGACTTGCATAAATCCCCTGAAATAAATAAATAAAGAAATACACCACCAAATAATGTAAAATAAACTTTTGTTTATTTTTCGTTAAAAGAAAAGAAATTACTTTTTAGTGTGCACCATGGTGGCATTCTGTATGAAAGAAGGAAAGGAGGAAGAAGGTGAAGACTTGAGAGCGTGAGAGAAAAAGCCCAACTATGTCTTGTGGCGAAGTTAGAGAAAGAGGGAGTGTTTACTCTCTCTTTCAATGTCCTTTGACGTGCGAGAAAAGCTGTCATTTCAGCTACTGAATTTCACTTGGCGAGCGTTGCTGTTGGTGTCGGTTATCCCTTTCTCTGATAAGAGAAGTTCTCCGTGCCTTTTATATTTCTTTAGCGGCTCCCAGAGGCTTGCAAAAATAAGTTTTTTTTTTTTTTTAAATCGCGCTCTGATTGGTCAAAAATTCATATTTTTGACAGAAAAAAACCCAACGTTCTTTCAGATACGTCGGCCATTTCTCAAGCATCCTGCTTTTTGACCCAAGAGGTTTAGTGTGGGTGAACGCTGTCATTCACGCGCAAATGAATTTATAACTTTTCATGTGTGTGTGTGTGTGTGTGTGTGTGTGTGTGTGTGTGTGTGTGTGTGTGTGTGTGTGTGTGCGTCTTAGAAAATAAAATAAGACACAGCACAAGTGGCACGAAGATAGATTTCACGAATTCAAAAAAAAAAAAAAATAAAAAATAAAAAAAAAGTTTATTTTCATAATGCAGAGTTTGAGCTCTTAAATGTTTCTATAAGATCCGGTATTTAATGCAGTCACCCACCCGAGAAATAAAGCAGATGTGACGTTGCTTAACTTTTAGAAATAAAAAGTGTGCCTGTGTTTTCGGTGTGATATTATCAAAACACACACAAACAGTCACTTGTCATCATGATTATTAAAATAAATGTTTTTTTTTTTTTTTTTTTTTTTTAATAGAAATAAATAGTATTTATGTCTTGTAGTTTTTAACAAGGGGGAAATCAATAAATGTCCCGTTTTAACAAGACAACCATTATGAAGAAAGATCGTTACTTCGAGAAAGTGTGAATTTGAAAGAAGAGGAGTGATAGGCACGAAAAAGGGAGGAGGGGGTAAAGAGAATGTTTTGAATAAATCAAAAGCCGTAGACAAAGAAGAAAAGATACAGCAATCATGGAGCAGCAGCACACGAAGACAATATAAATGATGCCAATGATTGGAATACAGGTTCAGCAACGGACAACGATAAGGGTCATGTTTTATTCAGCTGTGCTTTCATTATTTCTGGCGTACAAACTGCAGAAACGAACGATAGGTACGACTGGTAACTGATTAAAAAAGATCAAAAACGAAAAGAAAAAAAAAATTTAAAAAAACAACATAGAAAATCCATAAAAAACAAATAAAAAAAAGCAATAAAAACAACGAAGCAAACAAAACAAATGTTGAATTTGAAGGAGGAGGCAGAGAAAAAAAAGGAAGTTAGATTTGTGAACAAAAGAAGTATTGTCAATAATAAAACACCATGACCAGGGTAAAAAGAAACCCTGAAGAGGGAGGAAAACAACAAATCTCAACGACCCCTCAGACCCAACACTTTTTTTGTTTCTTTTAATAAAGAGTTACATTAGTTGAGGACCGGCAGGTTATAAACGATTGGTGGTGGTGGCGTGTCGGGTTAGGATTTTTCTGAAGACAAACAAGGGTCACTCTTATTGTGAACACATATCAGTCAGACACATGCCAATAGCCGAAAGTGTCGTGGACGCACACAACACGGACAACTATCAGTCATTGATGCGAATATATTAATGAAAAACAGGAAAATGCTTCAACAAGACGAAGGAAAGAAAAGAAAATTAATGTTCCACACTTCTTGGCAGATTGATACGGGCTCTTGTACCCCCCCCCCCAAAAAAAAAACGACAGAGGACACTAAGAAGAAGAAGAAGAAGAAGAAGAAGAAGAACAACAACAACAACAACAACAACAACAACAAAAAAAAAAAAAAAAAAAAAATGATCATAAAAAAAGCAATGAAGTAATAATAAAGGGAGGAGGGAGGAGGGTCATAAAATTTTGTTTCACGTAATTTAGATACCAGCATTACTGGTGAAAATACATAAAATCGTGACTTTTCCCCAGAAACGTATGCGGCATTTAATAATGCAAGAAACATGAATTATCCTACTTACAAACTTAATTACAATTAGAACGCACCCTTGTCCCTTCTCTCCCCTTTCGCCATGTTCTTTATTTTTACAATCAGAAGCGTTAAGAATACAAGTGTCTCATCGTTTAAGAAGGCATCCCACTAGTTAATACACAACGTGGAAGCACTT
The DNA here is from genome assembly GCF_053919585.1 of Euprymna scolopes. Taxonomy (NCBI): domain Eukaryota; kingdom Metazoa; phylum Mollusca; class Cephalopoda; order Sepiida; family Sepiolidae; genus Euprymna; species Euprymna scolopes. The sequence goes on from NC_136482.1 coordinate 140,829,300, forward strand.
TTAGAACACTTTCGAAAACTAATGTAACTATCACTCAACACGACAAAGGTAAATAACACCTGACTAGCAGGCCGCCCGGCGTTGCCCGCTCGTAAAAATCTGCTTAAATATAATATTTCAATTTATGCAGATTTCGTATTTATCCTTATAGAGCCAATTCTCCATCAATTATTTTATTGTGCCCATATATAGTAGTGATGTCAAAGGTAAAAAAAAAAAAAAAAAAAAAATACATATGACTTTAATGCCATCAGCTAAACTCAAAGTCAAAACATTTAGATCTTCAGCGGTATTTGTTACTATATGACTTAAAGACAGATGAATATCAAAACTTTAAAAATTAATGCACTTCAACATATAAATGTATATTTGCGCATACGTCGACGTACACCAGCTAAGTTCGGTTTTTTTTTTTTTCAATTTTGATCTTATAGAAGCTATTTTTACCGGCTAAAAATCAAATCATATTTGTTCCACGGTTCGAATCCCTTATATATCAGGTCTAGTTTCAAGTATGTAGATAAAAAATTGGTAGAGACCGTTTTGGGCACACGGATAAGGTCACTTGCATATATATATATATATATATATATATATATATATACACACACACACACACAAGCTGGTGGCCCGGCGTTACCAGGTCGTAAAATACGCTTAAATATGATATTTTAATTTATGCAGATTTCGTATTTCTAATAATCAATAGAGAATTGGTTCTATAATAATATTGTACCGAATATATAGGAGTCTTCCCCAGAGTGACTCGGTTGTAAAATACAATTAAATACAATATTTTAATTCATGCGGATTTAGTATTTATTATTATAGAGCCAATATTGCATTGATTATTATATTGTACCTAATGTATCGTAGTAATTTCAGAAGTCAAAATTATAGCTCTCCTACCTTATTCGTTACCATGCCCATATGCATATAAAAATTTAAAAAATAACGTTGTTAAACGTATAAATCTATACTTGCACATGTCTAGATATAACACGCTTAGCTTACGCCTGACAAGTAGCAGCTATTTTTACCGGTTAAAAACCAAATCGAATTTGTTCCACAGGTCTAAGTCCCTTATATTTAAAGTTTCAAGGCTTTACATCAAAAATTGGTAGTTTGATAGAGACCGTTCTTCAGACAAAATTAAGCAGGCCGCCCGACGTTGCTCAGTCGTAAAATATGTAAAAATATCATATTTTGATTCCTGCAGATATCGTATTATCATAGAACCAATTCTCTATTAATTATTATCCAATATGTAGTAATGATTTCACAAGTTTTAAAAATATTACTTGGGTACCTTTTGCTAGAATCAATCGAAACCAGAACGTTTCGCACTTCAGCCTCAGTCGTTATTTATTTCTTTAGCGTTGTTAAGTCTGAGCTACTTAAAAGGTTAAAAGTTAAGCGACTTTGAGCTATGAAAGTTTAATTTTGCACATGTGAAAAATTACAACAAAAGTCGTGTTTTATTTGACTTACCCTGCCAAGGACAACTGTTTTGTTTTCAATATTAACCTCTTAGCAACAATTTTGTTCCAGCTAAAAACCAAATCGAAAGTATACAACATTTCTAAATACAAATCAAATCAAATTTCAACTCTGTAGACCAAATATTCAGAGAGGAGTTTGGTAGAAAATTTTCGCACACACATTAGCAAGGTCTTATATATATATATATATATATATATATATATATATATATATATATATATATATATATATATATTTTATTTAGCATAATAATTATTAAATACCTACAGACACTAGTGTTTCATCCTTTCGGGAATCATCAGTGCAGGGTGTCACGATTAACGCCATTCGAGAGATTCGAACCACGGCAACAGAAGTCATATCTGGCTTCATTAGCAAGGACCTAAACCATTCGACTACCGTTAACCGTGAGAGATACAGTTTAAATTAAACATTTATTCTTATTAAATGCTTTTAACGCCAGTCAGAGTGATCTAACCATTATATGACGATCTGCATATAAATATATATATATATATATATATATATATATATATATATATATATATATATATATATATATTTTGTGTACAGAAAGTTGTTAGTTGAGACAGGTCATTGGTACCGTCGGTTTCAAGCCCGATAATAAGGCCCGTTTAAGGTATCCTTATCGAGCTCTCTTCAGCCAATATTCGTCTCTATTGGCTGAAGAGAGCTCGATAAGGATACCTTAAACGGGCCTTATTATCGGGCTTGAAACCGACGGTACCAATGACCTGTCTCAACTAACAACTTTCTGTACACAAAATATAAGTACGCTCTTAAAATTTGGATTTTCCTTTTAATTGAGCACTCTGCTGGAATTCTTTTTCCAAAAAAACTAATCATATATATATATATATATATATATATATATATACTCAGGTTTTTTTTATATTCAAAATTAATGGACTAATGAATTCAACCAGGTTGTTAGATAGTGCTCAATAAAAAGAGCTGATAATACTTGTTTATTGTTATATAAACATGCTCACATCCCGCTGCTACAAATAGCCACTTGTTTCAATCAAACAACAGATATCATCAGGCAGCGACTTGACTATTCAAAAGTTCAATGAATAATGGATTTTTATTTTAGGTAGGAACTCTTTAGAAGTTGGAGTTAAAAAACTTAAAACACAGAACTTTAATTATAAGATGTAAAGAGGGAGGGGCAATTTAAATAAAGTTAAAAGATTATAATGGAGAGAGAGTGATTAAGAAGAGAGAAAAAAAAAAGAAATAGAGAAAGAAATAGAGAAAGAAAATAGAGAGAAAAAAAATATATATAATATGGAGAAGAAAAGAAAAAAATATATAAATGGTTATTATAAAGAGAATAAGGACTAGAAGGGAAAGGAAAGAATGATGAGATATAGTTAAAGAGAGAAAGAGAGAAAGTAAGAATTTGACAGTATTTAGAAAAAGAAAAAGAAAAAGATCTGCGTGTCAACCAATTTATGAACAATTATACAATTCAGTAATGAAACATATTATTACAAATACAAACAGAAGATACAATTCAAGCGTTAGAAATGAACATGTCAAAAAAGACAGCGAATGTATCCAGCCAACATATTTATCATCTCACATAAGTCCACGAGTAATATCAACGCAGTTCAAACATACGTCTACAATTAATTAAGCCCTTTATACTAAATGATATAAGTTTAAAGTTTTCGCGTTTTTATTAGATAAATATATAAATAAAAGAAAAAATAAAATAAATAAATAAAATAATGATAAAACAATATTAAAATTATTATTAATAATAATAATAATAATAGTAATAATAAACATAATAATAATAATAATAATAATAATAATAATAATAATAATAATAATAATAAAAACAGAATAAAATTAATATTTATTATCTTTTTAGTATAACATATTTAGCCATAAGAGGGGATTAAATAAATTAAATAGGACTAATAATTATAAATAAAAATCTACTAATATATATGCACATATATATACATACACTTACCTACATATACATACACATCTATATATATGCATTCATACACATACACACATACATGCACACATACACATACATACACACATGCATACATACATATACATGCAATATACACGCATACATGCATACAAACATATATGAATGCATATACACACACAAACATATATACACATAAACATACATATACTCATAGATATAAATACATATAAACTCACATATACATATATAAATATACACACACATACATATATAAATATACATACACATATACATACATAAATAGATATAATGATGGCAGATTAATTGTTACATGCATCCAGCATTACAGGCGTACACACGTCACAGCTTTTTTTATCGCCACAGGACTTTTTTTTTTCTTTTTTTTTTAATAGACAAATGCCTGAGGGAGTATCTATACAAAGATGATGTTACAGAGTTTTAGCTTTGTATGACAGCTAAATCTCTCTCTCGGTTCAAAATGTTGACATCCAGCAACAAGCAAGAGCAAGATAACCAGCAACAAGTCAAACTGCAGACCAGCTTAATGCGGGTACTGGTCTCCCGCTTTGTTTTTTTTTGTTTTTTTTTAAAATTATTTTTTAAATAAAAATATATATATATATATACATACATATACACATATACATACACACACACATACACACATAAACACACACATATACATACATATTAAATTCCACAGCCAAACAACGTCGCAGCCCACAAGAGCCATGACAGTCAAAGAACCGGAAGTCAAATAAATGTATACATATATATATGCATATATATGTATGTATACATGTATATATTTATATGTATGTATACCAATGACCGTCTTGTTTATGTTTGCATGTGTGTGTGTATGTATATGTATGTGTGCGTATTGTGTATGTACGCATGGATATATGTGTGTGATATGTGTACATATGTATGTGTGCGTGCGTGTATATATATATGTATGTATAACAATGACCGTCTTTAGTGTCATGTCTGCTTGAGCATGTGAATTCGCTGGCAGGACTATGTCTTTTTCGGGCTCATGAACTTTCTGTGTCTTAGGGAGTGGCACTCGTCTGACAAGACGTTGCGATCATCATATATGTGTATATATATGTGTATATATATGTATATATATGTATATATATGTGTATGTATATATATATATTGTGTATATATATGTGTGTATATAAATATATATGTGTATATATATGTGTATATATGTGTATGTATATATATATATATATGTATATATATATTTATATATATATATGTATATATATGTATATATATGTATATATATGTATATATATGTGTATATATATGTATATATATATAATTATATATATATATATATATATAATTATATATATATATAGAGAGAGAGAGAGAGAGGGAGAGAGAGAGAGAGAGAGAGAGAGAGAGAGAGAGAGAGAGAGATGCTTTGGTGCACCTAAAAGAAAATGGAAAAATAATTTCAATATTAAAAGTAAAAACTTAAAAACTTTAATTTGCTCTAAAAGATATTTTTTATGAATCTCAGTCGGTTATAATACAAGAGCAAAAAAAAATGAAGATATTGGAGACAATGCAAAAATTATATCGAATCAAATCCCTCAAAAATCCATTGTAACAGCTTGCTTATATTGTTAGTTCTATTGATGTTGATTGCAAAGAAATGTAAAAAAAAAAAAAAAAAGGCCTTACTAGGCAATATTTTCGTGATTGATTTGCGACCTGAAGGTGACAAAATTATCTGGTTTTGAAACAGATTGTGCTAGATGCTGAAAATAGGCACGTAGAAAACAATTCTTGTGCAAAAATGATCTCTTTGGTGTGTGGAAAATTATAATGAAAAGAAATAAACTAAATCGGATTTATTATATTTTGAAAGAAAAAGAGGAGAGAAAGAGGAGAGAAAGTGAGAAAAATAGAAGACTCAAACAGAGAAAGCTATGAAGTAGGAGGGAGGAGAGGGAGTAGGAGTAGAAAGAGGTAGAGGCGATAGAGGTAGGTCAAGAAAATAAAAATGGAAAGAGCGAGAAACAAGGGTAAAGAGAAAAATTAGGGAAAAAGAAAAGAGGAGAGGGTGAAAGAAGGTGAAGGAAAGGAAATACAGGGTGGAACGGTAAATTTGTCACCCTAAAAAAACAAAAAAAAAACAAAAAAAAACAAAAAAAAACAAAAAAAAAACAAAAAAAAACAAAAAAAACCAAAAAAACACTACAGATTTATTTTAAAACTTTTATTGAAAAATCAATTCAGGTAACTTACTTATGTAGTAGAGCTGACATCTATTTAATGTAGCCGTCTTCAGCCTCAATCATCGCCTCCATTTAGGTCCAGAACTGGGAGCATGCATTTTTCACAAGCGCTGGCAGGAGCTCGGCGTATACTCGGTGGTTGGTGGCGATCAGGGAGGTAATGTTGGTGATGTTCTTAACGAATGACCCAACAAAGTAGTCCAGTGGGTTCAGATCAGGCGAGAAGGAGGCAGTTAGAGAAGGGTATAAAGTTGTAGCACTCCTGAAGAGCCATTGCCGATTCATGCTGTCAGACCTAGGGTATGCCAGCGGCTACCTGATTGCACCAGGGGATCACCACAGTCTTCAGCACATCCAGGTATATTTTGGTATTGACTTTCAATCCGACTTCGAAGATGTGAGGTGGCACGATGTGGCCCTTACTTGAAACCACACTAAATACCATGATCGTGGCCAGAAACTTTGTTTTTATCACGTCCCTGTTATTCGCAGCAATTCAGCAATGCATTTTAAGGGTGCTGACAATTCATAACTTGGATCGGTAGAGAGCATGAGTTGTACAGCGACGCATCACTGATCTCGCTCGTTGAACATTGTGCTACTTTCAGACATGATAGAAGGCTACTATCGCTCTTGGGATTTGTGCCCATCTAGCCAACTAGTATATGGTCTGTAACGAAAAAAGAAAATTGGTTTTCATCAAACGGAAATGAAATCAGGTCGTCTTTTCTAGGGCGATAATTTTATCGTTCCAAAGCTGTAGAAAGAAAAAAGAAAAATGGAAAAGAAATAGGAATAAAAAGAGAAATGAATAGAGGATAAATTGAGATAGAAAGAGAGAGTAAGAGAGATTAAAAGAGAAGGAGAGAAAATAAAAGAAAAAGAAAAAGATAAAATGATGAGAATGGAGGAGAAAAAAGACAAAGAGAAATAAAAGGGAGAAATGAAGATAAGGAGAGAGATAAAAACAGAGAAAATGGAGAGAGAGAAAAATAGAGAAAGTGAACGAGAAATTAAAAGACAGAGAGAGGGGGGAACATTAAGTAAGGGAAAAAAGACAAAGAATAAAAACGCAAGAGAAACGAAGAAAGTTCAAATGTCATCACCTAATCAAAAAAAAAAAAACAAAAAAAGCAGATGTTAAAAAGATGAATACATTTAACAGTGACGTCAACATTATCTGCAAACTCTTACTTGAAAGAAAAAATTAACCTTGGAAAATAATTTTTCTTAAGTAATACGTCTTCTCTCTCTTTAATGAAATACTTGCCGCTTAGATATGTTTAATTCATGCAAATTACGTATCTACTATTATATCGATTATTATATTGAACCTAATATAGAGTAGTGAGATCAAAGCTAATAAATATTTGCATGTAGTGCCATCAGCTAGAATCGAAACCAAAACATATCTCTCCATCCTCATTCCTTAGCCCATTAGTCACACCCATATATCTATATAATTATAAAACTCAAATGACCTCATAACGGGTGTTGCAAATTCACATACGGTTTACAACTTCCGGTTGCGCATGCGTACATAAACATAAACCCAAAACAGCGTAAACAAATAAACGCAAATCGCTACTTTTTCAGAATTTGACATGTGCACTAAAATATTAACGTTATTATTTAGAAATTATTAACATGGGATGGGTGGGGATGTTTTGCAACTATTCTGTATTACAACCATACTGTCGCATTTTCCTTACAAATAAATCAACTTTGACCCGTTGACAACTATAAGAGCATTTTACAACGGCGATTTACCCACCGCTTTCCTTTTTTTAAAATTTATTCTCCATTTTTTAATACACCTTTCTTAAAAACATTGATACATTTTCTTCTACACTACCAACATAAATAAATAACCCCGAAAATATGTTTGTTAATTTGCGTTACAAATAAATAATCAACGCGACAATAAAACGTATTGTTTTACTGTGTACGTTTTCAGTGTCCAAATCGTTTTTATTTTTGCGTTTAAATTATCCAAATATAATTAATACTTTCTGCATTTTTACATCGTTCATTACCGTATTATGTTTAAGTTATTCTAATGCAATTTATTAAAATTAAGTTATTCTAATGCAATTTATTAAAATCAAGTTATTCTAATGCAATTTATTAAAATCAAGTTATTCTAATGCAATTTATTAAAATCAAGTTATTCTAATGCAATTTATTAAAATCAAGTTATTCTAATGCAATTTATTAAAATTAAGTTATTCTAATGCAATTTTCTTACAAATAAATCTACTTTACCCCTTTGACAACCATAAGAGTATTTTACAACGGCGATTTACCCAACGCCTTCCTTTTTTTTTAAATTTTACTCCATTTTTTAATGAACCTTTCTTAAAAAAACATTTTCTTCTACACGACCAACATAAATAAATAACCTCGAAAATATATATTTTTTAATTTGCGTTATAAATAAATAATCAATGCGACAATAAAACGTATTGTTTTATTGTGTACATTTTCAGCATCCCAATTGTCTTTTTTTCGCGTTTAAATTATCCAAACAAACATTTGTTAATACTTTTTTTTTCACATCGTTCCTTTCTGTATTGTCTTAATTAGTTTTATTGACCTTATCATTAACATATAAATTTAATATTTGACCCAATGTTCATGAATGTTTGTTTAAAATAAATGAAAAAAGTTACATTTTATTTTCATTTTCTATTTAAAAAGCCATTCTTAACATGGGGAGAGTGTTTTTAACTATTCTGTACTTTCAACTAACAATTTCATTTAAAAAAGACATATCAAAATTTGAATTTAACTTTAAATATTATGGTATATGTTCAGTGCACATTTACCTATAAGTACGGCAAACAACTTATAATTCAATGGCCGTAAGTTTTTTTTTAATAATCAATTATAATAAACAGAACGACTTATAGAAATTTATCTATATTCTTTTACATTTATATATACTTTCATAGAAATAGTTCTGTTTTGTCACAAAAAACTATTTTCTTTACATCACAAGTGTCACGCTCATACATTAATTCCATAGCGATTATAACATACTGACCCAAGGGGTCATGGCTAGTCTGGTATATATATATATATATATATATATATATATATATATATATATATAATACACACACTCCTATGATTTTTTTGTGCATTGATATTCATATTAAAACCACTTTTTCTATTTATTTAAAAAGAAAATAACTTTCTTATATATGGGTCATTAAATTGCATTCATCTGCAAAAGATATAGCTAATCTGCATATTCTTTTAAACATTCATTTTAATTAATTCCCAATTAATTTTGTCGGTTTTCTTATGGGATGATCATCTTTAGTTAACTATTACTTGTAATTATATTCATGCAGATATTCTACATGATTTATACTTACGTAATATTTGCGTAAAAACGTATAGTAAACACAAACCTTTTCCTCTATATATTTATGTATGTGTATATATATTTGTTTAAACATATTTTGCCTACCAAATTCCTCTGTCAGTTTTGGGGGCTACAGATATAAAACTTAATATATAGGGTATTCGAACCCATGTTAAACTTTATATTTGGGTTTTAGCCAGGGAAAATCAGTGCAAAAGTGTAAAAATAAAAAAAAATGGAATTTGCCAAGAGAAGGTCGAACGACAGCATTACAAATATGCATGCGTAACGTAATAGCTATCGGTTCATGTTTTAATTTTTAGCCTTGCAGAAAACATGTCTTCATAGCTCAGGCATTAATGTCAAAGGAAAAAGAAAATCATCAGCTAAATGTTTTGGTTTCGATTCTCGGTGGTGGCGTAGGAGTAATTTTTTAATAACTTTTTAAACCATTGCTATTTATTGGGTCCAATCTATATATGTATGAAAGTGAAAGTGTCTGTCTGTGTACATTTTCCTACACAATAACTCTGTCAATTTTCAGTCTACAGACCCGAAATTTAATATACAGGGTATTGAGATTTGAGAAAAATTTTGTAATCCATTTTCGGCCAGAAATTTGGCTGTTAAGGGGGTTAAAGTTCAACAATTTGACCTTTGAGAACTCTGCCAAACTCCTCCGACAATTTTGGGTATAAACAATTGAAATTGTAGATATAGATTCCTTGGACATGGATCTAACTTAATAACTTGATTTGAGCCCAAAACAATAAATTTTAAGGGGTCATAATAGGGGTCAAAGTTAAAAAAATTTGACCTTATCATACTAGCAGAGAAGGCTTACACATTCTGCTTCTTATTCCTTCTGAAGATGTGGGAAGTACATCAAGCACTAAAGGATCTGAAAGACGCAGTAATAGTAACCATCTTCAAAAAGGGTGACTGAAGATCATGTGGTACTTACTATAGGATTGCCCTTTTGTCCATAATGGGGAAAATCTTTGTCCGCATACTACTGAATTGCTTGCTGCAAGTCACAGAATCAGTGCTCCCAGAATCTCAGTGAGTTTCCGTGCCTCTCATGGGACAATAGATATGATTTTCTGTGCAAGACAGCTGCATAAGAAAAGCAGGGAACAACAGAAACCCCCGTTTCTTGTATTTTATGATCTACAAAAAGCATTCGATAGTGTTCCAAGGGACGCAATGTGGAAAGTTCTCAAGCAATTCGGTTGCCCAATCCACTTTGTAGAACGCATCCAGGCACTGCATGACAGCATGTCAGGATATCACATCAGGGCAAGGAAACGAAGAAGTTTCTAGCTATCTGTGGACTAAAACAAGGCTGTGTCCTTACACCTACTCTTTTTTTCCTTATATCTTGTTGCAATGTTGCACGAACTTCTCCAAATAACCCGGGGATGGACATTAGGTACCGTTATAATGGGGGACTTTTCAAACCAGCTAGACTAAAATCTCAAAGCCTTGTGAAATTCCAACACATCACAGAGCTCCAATATGCAGATGACAACATGATCCTTTGCCATTCTAAGGAAGACATCCAGAGATTGATAAACAACTTCACAGCAGCCTACCATCGCTTCGGACTCTGTTAATATTGGTAAGACAAAAGTGTTAGTACAACCAGTACCCAACACCAGCTTATAGGACATAAGCATTCACATAAATGAGACTCCTCTTGAGCAAGTAGATCACTTTCCATATCTCGGTAGCATAATATCGGAAATGTGCTCAAATGAGAATGAAATAGAAAGCCGAATTGGCCTTGTCTATGGAACTTTCGGTAAACTGACGAAGGGCGCCTTCAAAAATAAACATTTTTCAATAAAAACTAAACTCATGGTATACCACGTGATTGTTATCCCTAAACTTTTGTATGGGTGTAAAACCTGACCTATGTACCAAAGTGATTTCGTTAAACTCGAAAAATTTCACCGACTAAAACTTCGAGCTATACTGAACATCAAATGGTATGACTATATAATCAATACAAGCGTCCTTGAGAGAGCAAACAGTTGCAGTATTGAGCCTACCACCATGATGCACAGACTCCGTTGGTTGAGGTACATCCTCAGAATAGATGAAAACAGTCTCCCTCTACAAACCCTGTACTCGAAGCTAACCACAGGAAAAGATCTATCGGTGACCCTCTATGGCAATACAAGGACCAACTGAAGTCCACCCTAAAAAACACCGGACTTGATCTGGGAAACAACAGCTCTGGATCGGTGCCTGTGGTGCCAATCCATCATACAAAGGATACAAAGCAGAAAGAAGACTGGTGGAGATCCTGAGGCAGGCAAGAAAAAATCGTGTTCGCCTTCTCTGCCCATGGAATCTTCGTCGTACGGATTCGAGCCTGCCTGCCTACTACCATTGTTTTGTTTTCTTTTTTTTCTTTTCAACACACACCTCCAAACACCCGGGCAACGCCGGGCACCTAGGCTAGTATATTATATAAACTTCAAGCACATACAAATATTAAAAAAAATAAAAATATTTAAATATTTAATAAATAAAAATTATAATATATATATATATATATATATATATAATTATATAATATAATATAATATAATATTTTAAAATGAATAAATGAAATAAAATATGTACACGAAATATGCATACAACATAGACATTATAATAGTGAAACGGATAGGACAAAAAACAATGTATGTCTAGATATGAGTGCACATGGATGTGTATGTGTGTGTGTTCTCGGAAAATCGATGACATAATTTCGTAATCATGTTCTATAGATGTGAATAATGAGAAACGTTAACATAAATATCGGAAATGCTTGGCTTAGGAATTATAGTCCATTAAAAGCAAATCCGATAATGCTAATACGAGCCCTTTAAAGGAATTATAATTAGGCTGTTAAATTTAAGTGTGTAATGATATGTTCCGGCCTAACATGTTATTGAACACTGTTGATGACAGCTTTATAAATGTGTCTGCGTGCAGAAACTAGATCTCAATTCTCTTTTCCTTAAATATAGTTTATTTACTGCCCGCATGGTCCTACGCGTTCAGACAAAAGATAAAATGTTGACACGAGTCTGACGGTTACGAATTGTGTAATTGGCAGAGCAGCCATCATCCACACTGATGATTCCTGAAATATAGTCAAACACGTGCGCATCTCAATAAAATGTTAATAATATATCATATAAATCTCACTTGTCTGTTTAAATGTATGTATGTATGTATGTATGTATGTATGTATGTATGTATGTATGTAAAACTTTCGACACAGGCGACGGATTTTCACGAGATATATATCGTTTTGAAGCTCGACCCTTCGGACAACAAATATTGAAAAATTGACTAAAACATTAATTCTTTCACCTTTAACTGGGAACTTTTTTTACAAGGAAAGGTCGCTTTTTTCACCGATATTTTCGAAAGTCATCCTCTCTTTTCGATTGACTAGCTTTAATTTAAACCTTCGCTACTTCCAGTTTGACGATGGACGCATCGGCAAAAACGCCACGTTTTTTTTGTACTTTCTTTTTTTCCTTCGTTGTACGGATTCGAGCCTGCCTGCCTACTACCATTGTTTTGTTTTCTTTTTTTTCTTTTCAACACACACCTCCAAACACCCGGGCAACGTCCGGCACCTAGGCTAGTATATTATATAAACTTCAAGCACATAAAAATATTAAAAAAATAAAAATATCTAAATATTTAATAAATAAAATTATAATATATATATATATATATATATATATATATATATATATATATATATATATATATATATATATATATAAAGAGAGAAAGAGAGAAAGATTCCATTTGCTGATTTCCTCCTCAACCTTCTCACTACCACCATCTTCTCTTAAGCATCTTTCCATAAAAAATATAAAGGATTCCACTAAATTCAATTGTTGCAATTAATGACCGATGAATATTTAATAGCAAAATCCTGAACAGGTAGAATGAACACTATTATACGGAGAGGAGGGTGATGGGGCAGAAGTGGAGGGTACAGATAATGGAGCGGATGATGTCGGATCGGATAGGGGTGAGGAGAGGCGGAGGAGAGTGCGTAGGTTTGCTACCAACTCTTCTAATCATACGACGAGCATCTGCTGAAAGAGACAGATGGAATTCAGTTTCCTACATGGACCGACTGTCTCTATGCAGCGCAAACACAAATCACGACTCCAACCTTGCATCCACCTCCTCTCCGTTTCTCCACCGACCTTCTCCGGTAGCATCCAACACAGGCCGTGCTGCATCCGTATGTTGCCAGGAAAAAAAAAAGGTTAAAACAAAAGAAACGTCTGCCGTACATTGCGCTAAAGAGTCTGCCGCCATCTAATTCACCTTCTTCCTCTTGCTCCTCATTAGTGAATAAAGAGTCCCAATCAGAATAATATTCAACTCAAATTGCATGTGTGCACCTGTTCAAATTGTTTGTTAGAATTCTTGCGAGGAGAGGAGGGGATATAACGGATATGTTGGGGGAAGAGGATTATAGAAGAAAAACAAGGAAATAATAAGAGAGAGAGGATGGGTGGCTTATAGCAAATTCGTTCGTCATTGTTCTTCTACTGTGGATAAAAATGTAGAATAATTGTTTTTTTTGTTTAGTTTATTTTTTCATTCGCCTCCCCCTCCTCTACTTGCTGCTTTTTTCCATAAAAAGGTGTACACAACGAAAGAAAACAAAAATAAGAAGACGTTTATCGTGACGCCATTTTTTCTCCCTTTCTCTCTCCCTCTTGTCATTGTTAAAGGGGCTCAACACCTTTTCTTTAAGATGGTGATAGCGGTTATTGGTGGAATTACGAACATGAAGATAGAGTGTAGAATGCATATGTGTGCAACACCGAATGTGCAAATGTAAATCAAATGCGCTGATATAAACTTACTTAACTTGGTCTGGAACAAAGCTACATGGGCAGGGATCTAACAATTACCAGAAAATTATAACGAAAAAATATTATAACGAAAAAATATTAAATTTCAAGTAAAAAACAAACAAACTAGAACCTATGTAGTTGTCATGTCGCAAATAGTAACATATCCAAAAATTACAGAAAACGATAGGATAGAAAAATAATTATTAATGAAAAATAGATTTCGATAAAGTTAGATTAGGAATAAAATTTATCCGACATTTTGAATTACGTTCTTAATGTGACATAAGCAACAGAACTTAATTATATCCCCTGTCAACTTATCTCTTTTTAGTAAGCCTGAAAGTGATTTCGCTTCATTTCAGCAATTTCTTTTTTCATTAATAATTATTTTTCTACATCATTGTTTTTCGTAATTATTGAATATAATAATTAAGGATGGGCCTTATCTGAACCTTACTTCTCCAAACCGGTTGAAGTATTCCCAAAGAATTATTGATAGCCTAAAAATTATTTATTTGATCAGGCCGAAATTTTCTACGGTGATTACTGTTATCAAAGAAAATCAGAAATATACATAAAATTTTGAAAAATCCGAAGTTGAAAATTTATTAAAGTCATATAATATGTGAGACTTCATTGGCTAAAACATGGGCCACGTAGCGAATCTCTAAGATGAACAGAACTCAAGTGTGAGTTTCACCTTTTCGGTGAACTTGATCTTTGACTTAGATATCCTAAAATTAAATTAGTTCTAATCTGGACGATGATCAATATTTTGACCAAGTTTGGTGACGATTGATCAAGTGATATGAACGTTAGCTTTTAAACAAAGAAGCTCGATTAAAAACATGACTTTCACCTTGACAGAGGTACTTAATTTATGAATGATATATTACAAAGACATTTTTCCAGTATTCACTAAAATTCTCAATACAAGAGTAAAACTGTATACTTATAAAGATATGCAGAAATGTTTGTGTTTCATTCCTGAGGGAAATCATTAGGCTTATGGCAGGGATTTACATTCTAGGAAGATTTTTTTCACAGTCAAGCTATGTCAAATCCAGCTTCCAAGAAATCAGAGATTTTTATTTTATTATCCCCTAAATATTCATTAGTCTCCTTTAAATAATAAACTTTCCTCACTTTTTAAAAAGCGAGTTTGGCGTGTTATCATTACTAAGCAGGTCAAATAAACAAAATGTAATCTTGCTAGGGCCCTTGAGCTGTTTTTGTTGAACTATCGCCATTTTTTTCTAATATATACGATTTAAAATTTATATTATGAACACCAGAGTTTTTATTTTCCCTATTTTTGTTCTTTAGTAAACATATTCCATGAACAATGTTTCTGACAAAGAGGGAAGAATTACTGTTTTCTGGGTCAAAATCTATTCCATCTAACACTTATCGTTGGCAAATTTTTTATCTTTAAGTAGCCATTTTTAGCTCCTTACACCAAGTGGCTTCATGCCTAGTTTGGAGCTATTTAAAAAAAAACTGCTTTTGATTAGGAAATAATGTAACTTCTTATGTACCACAAAAGTAGACTTACAACCAAATCCCTTTCCACAAAACAGAGTAGGAGAACTTTCTCTAGTTGGACGCCTTCCAACACTTCAAACACTGATCATCACCTTGATCACTAAACCTTTTTCTCCACTCACGTTCATTGCTCAGAAAAGTTAATAAATGTTTATGGATGGCGAATTGAAACTGATAACTCGTCATAGTTGCGTTTTTTTTTTATTTGCTCTTAAACTCTGAAGCAACTCCAAACTAGAGCAAACAGTTAGAAATGAGCTGATATACGGACGGCCAATTTTTATTAGTACTTCTTTTCTCTCGTATCTCCATATAAAGTTAGTAATGCTTACATATTAGTCTGTACAAGAATCACTTTTCAATTTAACAAACCAATCATTATGGATTTTGGAATACAACTGCTAGGTGACATATGGATTATATTTAATTTTATTTCGTTGTATAAAACGGAGTTAAAAGATTAAAATCAAGGTTTTGGTTTCAATTTCTGACTATGGCATCTGCTTTGTTTGAAATGTATTATTTGTTATTATTGCAATATTCTCCATTTCTAAGAGTACTTAATTCAAAATCATATGTATTTATTATGCTTAAAAATGGTGACTCACAAAAATCCAAAATCTCTATATAACAATAAATATTAGATTCAACTAATAAATATTCTTCAAATAATAGTTTCGTTGGAGTATTTTTAATGTAGTTTAAAGAGAAGTATATAAGAACAATATTTCAGATTTGCATTGAATTTGATTCACAGTCGGTGAGAATGAAAGATTTGCTAGAAATACACGTTGCAAGAAAAGAACTTCAACTCGCTTTTTTGTTGTTGTATAGTGGCGTCTATTTCTTTATTCTCCCGCTTCTCATTACGGTTGTGACGTCTCTTACATGATTGTGCTCTCGAACGTCATCCGCGTTTCTAATGCGCTCATCTTCTCGAATGTGCTCTCTCTTTATTATAATCAGTTTCTTCTTTACCGTAACGTCATTTCGCTCATAGTTCGGTATTTGCATATAGACGTTCGTGCTATGTTACACCTACCCACCAGTCCCATGTGGATTTGGGGTATAAGACCTACATACACTAGTATTTCATGCTTACGCAATCATCAGTGTAAGGTAACAATTCCTACCGGTTTTGAATTGATTATTTAAAATTTAAACTGATAAAGGTTATTTTAATAATTTTTTAGATAAAAATACCTGGGGACTTAAATTTTTATATTTCATTGGTTTAATTAAGAAAATGGATTTTTCGACACTAGTTTTTTTAGTTTGTTCCAAATATTTGTTTGAAAATTCCACCGTTTTTTTTTCTATCTTGAAATCGCATTTGATGCTTTTACTCTTGATTTTACCTTAAAAATCATTTATTGAGATTTGATTAAACTTCATAGAAAACATAAAATTTATTGCTTTAAAAAATATTTAATAATAAATATTTGAAAAAACATTCTCTTATAATATTTTTCAAAATAAATTCTTTCAGAAAAAAATAATTTAGTATTCATTAAGCCTACCAATGAAATGAATAAAAAAAAGATGATTTTGAACACAAAAAAGAAAATATTATTACAAAGAAAAGCCTGGAAAAGTCATAGATTACATAGAAAAATGGGAACACGAAAAATAATATGGTTAAGATTAAACTAAAGTAAAAGGATGCTATTAAAACTTGAAAAGAAAAAGAAAAGATATTCTAGTAAAAAATATAATAAATTTATAACTTAATATATTGCAGCATTAAGAATTTAAAAAAAAAATTTAATTTAAAATTATAATCGATTCTTAATTTTACAATATTTTAAGTTATAAATTTATTATATTTTTTACTAGAATATCTGGTCCTTTTCTTTTCCAGTTTTAACAACTAGTCCTTTTATTTTTCTAAGTTTAATTTTAACCATATTACTTTTCCTGCTTACCACAGCCCATACGAGATATTTTCTCTCTGGAAAAAAAGCAGTAAAAATGTTAGAATTTGGGAATTTTCTTTGCGGTTATTGCATTTCAAACAGAAGTCGACCATATGAGAAATAAAGGAAAATGGCTAATCATATGAATGAGAAAAGCGAGTAGAAAACATTAGCATTCAAAATGTATGTGAATGTTTGTATGTGGATTTGTAGGATGGAGTGTTTATAATTTCCTGTCAGATGATGGTATGTGAGTGAAGGGAAAATTTAACAAGTTTCTATTGCAAATTGAATACGTATTAAAGATCTTCAACCTTTGCCAACGTTTAAAAAACTAATTTATTCATGTGTTACATAAAAAGCCGCTATTTGAATGAAAAAGTTTGAGTGATACCTAGGCATAAGAAGTGACCCATAAACAAAAGTTGAAATCTTTTGCATCTTGGCAGATATCATTCTGCTTCCTACTGGTGACACTTCAAGTGTGTACACTATGTAGCTAGGTGTCACGAGATGACCTGGCTGTATATTTTTCAAAACACGTACAGTAGTCGTCACTTTAGAAACAGCGATTTTTTCTCCAGTTTTCTGTATCACAGTACGTTTTTTATTCATAAACTTTCTTAAAAACTAAACATCGGCGTCCGAGTGATTGTATCAACAGACGATCAAGAGCTTGGGTTCTCAAAGATGACAAAAAGTGTACAATATTTTATGCATTGGTAAACATAATAATAATAATAATAATAATAATAATAATAATAATAATAATAATAATGATAAATAAAGCTATTATGAAGCAGAATACTTCAGTAGGCCATTTAATCAATAGTGGATATCATAAGTGTTAAAATATTTAACTCATAGTCATAGAGAAGGGGGATATAGCAAATAGTAATTTGGAATTTTGTCTTTATATTTAAATTTAACTGGCTTTGCAACTCACTTTCCTTATTCAAGCTATTTAACCGAAACTCATTGGGTGATTTAACGGATCAGTTTTTTTCTATTATATATATATATATAATATATATATATATATATATATATATATATATATATATATATATATATATATATATATAACACATATTCGAAGAAGCTATGGCCATGTTTCACAAATGAGGATCTATGAAAGTGATATATGATTTTGTCAGCTTCTGATCTCTCAGCATCGTTCTCCTATACATGTGTACATTATTAGCTGGATGACGAACCACACAACATGAAAAATAAAAGGTTTTACCGAAACAACACAATGTAGTATATACATGAGGAAAATGTTGTAGTTTGCTTGAAGCATTGTGTGTAGCTTTAAGGATTTGTGTTTGAAGGCTATTACAATGCAGTTTTTTTTATATGTGAATCACTGTAGAACCTAGCCAATTAAGTAAAAAAATGACAATATCGAAGAAATTTCAATAACTTTGAATTATGTTTATTTACCAACATAATGTCTAACACACGATTATAGGTGTTGTGGAATTCCCCGAATTTTCGAGATAAAACTCTTTGTCAGAGGAGAAAAAGAATTGTGTACAACTATTCGAACTAGGCTTTCATGTTTCCGGCCAGATATATATATATATATATATATATATATATATATATATATATATATATGTGGGTAGGACTGCCGACTGTCATCACGACGGTTCTAGGTTCGATCCTCGGCTTGGGAGAGGTGTTAGTCTAGCGGCACTGATGAGTTGTGATACAACGAAACAGGTCTGTATGTCGATGACTAAAATATATTTTATAAAGCTCCCCTCTTTGGTAGAGCACTCTTGTAAATTATCTTACTCGCTGCTTAATTTAGCTGAAATAATGCGAAGCTCGCGATTTGTTTACAAACAAACGTTTGAGCCCTCTACGAGTAGCGGACGAATGTTTATTTAAATAATCGTTCGGATAGGTTAATTTCGGCCACCGATTCCGTAGTCATGTGGGTAGGACTGCCGACTGTCATCACGACGGTTCTAGGTTCGATCCTCGGCTTGGGAGAGGTGTTAGTCTAGCGGCACTGATGAGTTGTGATACAACGAAACAGGTCTGTATGTCGATGACTAAAATATATTTTATAAAGCTCCCCTCTTTGGTAGAGCACTCTTGTAAATTATCTTACTCGCTGCTTAATTTAGCTGAAATAATGCGAAGCTCGCGATTTGTTTACAAACAAACGTTTGAGCCCTCTACGAGTAGCGGACGAATGTTTATTTAAATAATCGTTCGGATAGGTTAATTTCGGCCACCGATTCCGTAGTCATGTGGGTAGGACTGCCGACTGTCATCACGACGGTTCTAGGTTCGATCCTCGGCTTGGGAGAGGTGTTAGTCTAGCGGCACTGATGAGTTGTGATACAACGAAACAGGTCTGTATGTCGATGACTAAAATATATTTTATAAAGCTCCCCTCTTTGGTAGAGCACTCTTGTAAATTATCTTACTCGCTGCTTAATTTAGCTGAAATAATGCGAAGCTCGCGATTTGTTTACAAACAAACGTTTGAGCCCTCTACGAGTAGCGGACGAATGTTTATTTAAATAATCGTTCGGATAGGTTAATTTCGGCCACCGATTCCGTAGTCATGTGGGTAGGACTGCCGACTGTCATCACGACGGTTCTAGGTTCGATCCTCGGCTTGGGAGAGGTGTTAGTCTAGCGGCACTGATGAGTTGTGATACAACGAAACAGGTCTGTATGTCGATGACTAAAATATATTTTATAAAGCTCCCCTCTTTGGTAGAGCACTCTTGTAAATTATCTTACTCGCTGCTTAATTTAGCTGAAATAATGCGAAGCTCGCGATTTGTTTACAAACAAACGTTTGAGCCCTCTACGAGTAGCGGACGAATGTTTATTTAAATAATCGTTCGGATAGGTTAATTTCGGCCACCGATTCCGTAGTCATGTGGGTAGGACTGCCGACTGTCATCACGACGGTTCTAGGTTCGATCCTCGGCTTGGGAGAGGTGTTAGTCTAGCGGCACTGATGAGTTGTGATACAACGAAACAGGTCTGTATGTCGATGACTAAAATATATTTTATAAAGCTCCCCTCTTTGGTAGAGCACTCTTGTAAATTATCTTACTCGCTGCTTAATTTAGCTGAAATAATGCGAAGCTCGCGATTTGTTTACAAACAAACGTTTGAGCCCTCTACGAGTAGCGGACGAATGTTTATTTAAATAATCGTTCGGATAGGTTAATTTCGGCCACCGATTCCGTAGTCATGTGGGTAGGACTGCCGACTGTCATCACGACGGTTCTAGGTTCGATCCTCGGCTTGGGAGAGGTGTTAGTCTAGCGGCACTGATGAGTTGTGATACAACGAAACAGGTCTGTATGTCGATGACTAAAATATATTTTATAAAGCTCCCCTCTTTGGTAGAGCACTCTTGTAAATTATCTTACTCGCTGCTTAATTTAGCTGAAATAATGCGAAGCTCGCGATTTGTTTACAAACAAACGTTTGAGCCCTCTACGAGTAGCGGACGAATGTTTATTTAAATAATCGTTCGGATAGGTTAATTTCGGCCACCGATTCCGTAGTCATGTGGGTAGGACTGCCGACTGTCATCACGACGGTTCTAGGTTCGATCCTCGGCTTGGGAGAGGTGTTAGTCTAGCGGCACTGATGAGTTGTGATACAACGAAACAGGTCTGTATGTCGATGACTAAAATATATTTTATAAAGCTCCCCTCTTTGGTAGAGCACTCTTGTAAATTATCTTACTCGCTGCTTAATTTAGCTGAAATAATGCGAAGCTCGCGATTTGTTTACAAACAAACGTTTGAGCCCTCTACGAGTAGCGGACGAATGTTTATTTAAATAATCGTTCGGATAGGTTAATTTCGGCCACCGATTCCGTAGTCATGTGGGTAGGACTGCCGACTGTCATCACGACGGTTCTAGGTTCGATCCTCGGCTTGGGAGAGGTGTTAGTCTAGCGGCACTGATGAGTTGTGATACAACGAAACAGGTCTGTATGTCGATGACTAAAATATATTTTATATATATATATATATATATTTGTGTGTGTGTGTGCTTTATTTTTTTTTATTACCGTTTTATCTGTTTGGCTACATATGTAAACATGATCCAACATAAAACGGTAATAAAAAATAAAACACATATTTGCTCTGCAATAGTATTGAGCACTCTCTTCAAGTTTTTACTAATTACCAGTTTTACCATATATATATAGTATGTTTATTTAAAGAAAATATGCTGTATATTATATGCTTTAAATAATAAAGAATATGGTGGTTATTTAGAATTACCCTTGATTAAAAAACAAAAATACAGAAAAATCTTTATGATAAACGTACTCTTTATGGAACGAAGATGTCATATTCCAAAAATCAAATTTATCCAGTAGTTTTTTTTATTAAGAAAATCAAAATTTACGATTTTTAATTATTTTGAATACAAACAAAATCTTTTTAGTCGAATTGAATTGTCGTCCTTGAATTTTTACAAATTAAAACAAGATGGCTGTCCCAACGTCTTCCTAGCTTCATCATCAATTTTGATTTTCTTAATTAAAAAAATACTGGATCAATTTACGTCACTTTTTAATATAACCTCTTCGTTCGATGACGAGTACGTACATCATAAAGAATCTTTTTTTTTTGTATTTTTGGTTTTTCATTGAATATAATACCAGATAAGCATCAAGAATCTTTTCAAAAGGTCTATGGATTATATAAAGTCATATAAAAGACTCCAAGATAGTTACTGTAAATCATTAACAACTTCATCAACTTTTCAGTATTATATGCTTCAAAGGCTAATTATTCACACAATAAATCTAACTACTGTGTCTAGTTTTTTATAATGCCTAGTGTCCATGGTTGTGACACTGCACTCGGAATTCCCTTTTAGCTTCTAAGCGACAACAAAAAATCCATGTATAATTGCAAATTTCAATTTTTAACTTTGGTATTCATGCCCCCCTTAGACTTCTATGGGCCCTAGTGCGGAGCTTGAGCTTGTTTTTTTTTCTTCCTTTTTATCTAATGTATTTATGGATTCCCATCTTAGTGACAGTCATTTGTTAAAACCTTTACACACCTCCCACCCAGATTGTTACCGCTGGTTTAGTATTGCCAGAATCGGCTCGTGTTCAGGAAAGATTGGGAAAACAATTAAAAGTTGTTGGATAGTTTCTTTATCTTTGATCTTAGCCAAACGAGTAAAAAAATCAGTTTAAATATTTAAAATAAAACAAAATAAAGTGTTCGATGAGATCTTTGTATATCTTAATAATCATAAAACTCTGAATCGTCCGAGTTTCCTTACTTGCTTGAATCTTGTAAGTTTTGGTTTAGATTTCGATTCTAACTGATGCTACCCAAGTCATATTGTACCCAATACATAGTCGTGATTTTAAAAGTAAAAACAATATATAAAATAATCGATAGAGAATTGATTTTATAATAATAAATCCGAAATCTGCAAGAATTAAAATATTATATTTGAACGTATTTTACAACCGAGCAACGACAGGCGCTTCCTGTTAATGTATGTATAGTTATGAACAATAAAATTTCAAAGCAATTTGAGGATATCATAAGTAGAACGGCCTCTCCTGTAAATGTGGTATTGTGGTAACTGAGATGATTCTAGTTAAAAATTTGTTATTATTTTGAGCAAGGATAGATCAATGACACTCAATTTCGCCCATAACTTTGTACCTGATTTGGTGTTATACAGAGTGACCCCCCCCAAAAAAAACAAAAGCTAAATGGAGGCCATCTAGAACATATGCTGTAGAACGGAGAAAAAAAGGCCAAAGACCCTAGTGTTTTGATATGATGTTTTGAATATAATAAACTAGTTATTACCAAAGTACCATTTCATTCGGACAAAACACTAAGAAACGGGGCCTAATTAGAGTTAGGGCCCATTTTTTTGGGCACCCTGAATAAATCTTTCTAGACAGAGGCAATTTTTAATCCAGAGTACTCCTTTTGGGGGAGCTGGACTTTCTCTACATTAAACATTGACCTTATGTTGAACTTTTTCATGTTGAAAGATAAGTAAATTAGAGATTTATTCGTCTTTCTTGGGTGTCAGCACCTGTGTATCTTGAAATATGAAAAACTCTGACCTTGACCTTGACAAGCCGTGCATTTCCACTTTGAAACATGTCATATCACGATCCTATGATTTCTTCGGATTATTTCCTAATCTCTGGGTTAAATAAATGACCTTTCAATTAGCAGGGGGAGGGGGCAGAATATACTTGTCAAAACCCTAAAGGTACAAACGCTGTCTTATAAGAGGGAAGTGTCCGGGGCCCACAAAACATTCTACAAAAGAATTGTTAATCTTAAGAAGGCAAGAGAAAATGCAGACGACACATTAAGCTTAACAAAGAAATGAAGTAATGACATCTACAATGTTAATTCAAATACAATAAAGGATTTTCATGTAAGGAAATTCAAACGAGAAATCTGTTCATTTTTCAGCTGAAATTCCTAATTTTTGTTTCTTTCTTTTCGTTGATTTTCGTTTTATAATGGCCTGTTAAAAAAAATTTTTTTTTTTACAGCATTGATAAGAGTTGTGGAAGCAAAGTAATCGCAATAATTCGCAGAAAATTTATAGTATTAAAAGCTTAACCTACGTAAATATAAATTCAGGCCCTTGCACTGAAAAACTACGTCATGTTTGAAATATTAACAAGCAAGATCTTTCATTATCGACAGTCTGACGGTTTGACAACCGTCGGACTGTCGATAATGAAAGATTTGTTGCAAAAGTTTTACAGATTTTTTTAGTTACTACTAACATGATTACATTTATGGTAGTATTTCTATTTTTTTAAATTTTTGATAAAAGTCGATCTTTCAACTTTTATAAATTATTTTATAAATATAATAAAAGTGCATTTCATTTAAAAAAAATTTTTTTTTCTCAATCGTAAAACTACGATAAAACTACGATAATCATGTTTATGCTTTCTACTAATAAAACAGACGCTATTTTTTTCCACAAAGAAATGCCGTTTTAATTTTAAGAACATATCCTAATACTCTGCAAGCATTTGGGTGTATATATATGTGATACTGTAAAATACATACTTATAGCAGGTGAGCTACATAAACGTTGCGTTCTTTTTACTTTGCCAGGCTCACTGTTAGTCGGACGAATTCCTTCGATGAAATGAAAGACTTGCGATAAGTGTATAGTTTATACTACTGCTAAGTTATAGAATATTGAGCAGTTATATAGATATTTATATATAATTATATATATACATATATATACATATATATATACACATATATATACATATATATATATACACACATATATGTACATATATATACATATATATACATACATATACATACATATACACATACACATATACACATACATACATATATATATATACATACATAGATACATATATATACATACATATAAAGGCTTCCTTCAGTCTTAACAGACTATGGATACCCACGGTAAGGGTGATTGCGCGTGAAATTTTTGTGGCAAGAGTTGCGCAATCTCCAGCCACACCTCTCCTGAGTCAACATTGTTGAATACCAGTGGCAAACGGAGGTTCAGGACGACTGGAAACAATGCCGAGATTAGCGGAGAGTACACACAGCGCCTAGCGTTCCCAAATGGTGACCCATCTGGTATTAGCCAGGCTCAACGTTGCTTAACTTCGGTGATCTGACGGGAACCGGTGTGTTAACGTGATTATGCCGTACATATATATATATATATATATATATATATATATATATATGATGATTGCAACGTCTCTTATCAGACGAGTGCCACTCCCTCAGACATTAAAAATCCATGAGCCCAAATGCCTGAGGGAGTATCTATACAAATATGATGTTACAGAGTACGACAGCTAAGTCTCTCTCTCGGTTCAAAATGTTGAGATCCAGCAACAAGCAAGAGCAAGATAGCCAGCAACAAATTAAACTGCAGACCAGCTTAATGCGGGTAATGGTCTTCCGCTTTATGTTTTTTTTACATCAGAGATTTGCTTCTCCTAGAAAGGTTGCCTTCACCACGGCTTACGGGAGCCCTTTCCACCCCAATATATATATATATATACATACATATATGCATACATATATATACATATATATATACACACACACACACACACACACACACACACACACACACACACACATATATATATATATATATATATATATATATATATATATATGCACGCACATATATACATGTATATATACATATGTATATACATATATATGATGTGAGCATAGGTAAATTTTTCCCAACCCCTAACAAAAAATAAGAATAAAAAGGTCGTCAGAAATCAGCATAAAGACGAAGTCGAATGTATAAATTAATAATAGGATTTTTATTTAACAATAGAAAGAAAAATAAATCATTTTTATATCTTGATATGTTTTATATGTGTGTGCCGATGTAACACGCGGGAGAAAGATTTAATCGTCCATTATTTAGCAACACGTGAAAATGCTCTAGTAAAGAGTGTTCTGGAAATAAATGCTAGGATTTTGGAATCACGTACTGTACTGTACACTCTTTAACCCTTATCCTTGAGTGGCCTCTTGGCCTTGATAATGTGTTGATACCTATGAAAAAAAAAAAAAGAAAAAGTCCAATGTGAACAAGTTCTAATTGAATCGTCCCCCTAAGTAATCCAAGTTACAAAATTCCCACTGTTTACTATGCTAAAATCACAATGACTAATGTATACCTATTAACCCTTATCCTCGAGTGGCCTCTGGGCCTTGATAAGTGGTGACACCCATGTAAAAAAAAAAAAAAATCACGTATGGTCGCTAGGACGTTATATGTTTTTCTTTTAATCAGAGTCTGATAGAATTTGAATTAAAATATGTAATGAAAAGCAGGAGAAACGGTATCTTTTGTTTATTAAATAGTTAAGCGAACGTACAGAATAGTTACCAAAGACCCTCCTCTCCTTAAGAATTTCAGCACGGTACCTTCTTTTCATAAGTACCGAAATTATAAAAACAAATCATAGCAAGTTACACCGTACACATCAAACGATGAAATGAAAATTGACCCCCCCCCCCCCAAAAAAAAACAGTCATCATCTATATTAACTTGAGCTATAGTTTTTTAAAAACTTTTTAGCTAGCGCCTACGTTTTTAGAGACGGGTACTTTATTTTTCCGGCATTTCATTTACACAGGCTTTTCGCGGGTATGTCCACAAGATTTGTTTTTATTTATTTATTTTTTTTACTAAAACGTAGTTTAAATATATTGTTCTGATGTGTTAAAAATTAATACAGTTAAAGGAAAAAATAATTCACCATAATAAAAAAAAATCCCATTTAAAAATGTATTTGAAAAATAAATATTTAGCTTGAAAGGTAAATAAACTTTTCTTTTAAAGCGCATATCGTTTTAACTATCTTAAAATTTAATAATAAATAAATAAACTTAAAAAAATGTAAATATCTCTCACTTTACTGTATTTCCCCAGTAAGAAATTATCTTTTAATTGCACGTGTTCAAATGGAAAATTATTCATTGTCTTTAGGAAAAGAAAATATCCACTTTTGGGTGATTTTCGTAATTTTCCTTGCAATTCCATAGAACGGAAGGACTTCCGGCTTTTTCTTTAGGTTTTAGTCTTTGACATCGGCAGGTTGCGTGACTTTAGTGCAAGGGCTATCTTTACGTAACTTACGATTTAACTATCGAGCTACACAAATTTCAATGAGAACCTTGTGCACTCTTGCTCCAAGCCATGGACTTCTCATTGCTACTTATATTCTTTTTTTTTTTTTACTCTTATTTCATCCTAAACGAGTCATATTGCCACTTGAAACGTAAGGAGCTACGATTTAGAATAAAACCTAAAGGAGCACTATGTAAGAAGTTGAACATCAAAATGCCCCATTTTTTTTTTTTACAAAGGAGTCACCACTTATCAAGGCCCAAATGTCACGCAAGGATAAGGGTTAATGAGTGTATGGTCGTCACTGAGACAACAGTTAGTGGTGGAAATTAAGTAGAATTTGATTATTTAAGGGGACGGATCAATAAGAACTTGTTTACTATATTGTAGTCAGCTGGAAAGCAGTCCAGTGGAAAAGAGTTTCACAGGCGGTCAGTTATAAGAAAGATTTATTTATAATTATTATAAATCAATTATTTTATTTTATAATTATTATAATTTGCGTTTAGGCACAGATAGAGTGAGATAAAATTTTGATAATGGTTGTGGCTAGCATTGCATTTAAATTTTTTGCATGTTAGTAAGTTATTGAATCAGCTAAAAGGGAGAGAATTCCAAAGTGTAATAGTTTATATGCTCAAACTGCTAGACAGGAAAGCTTTCCGGCATCTAAGGATCTCTGCAGTTAATGAGTGAGATTTTGCCATTTGTCAGGTTACTCGGGGGGTATTCTTGTCATTGCTGAGGCACAAGTTCTATGAGTTCATCAAATTAAATGTTAACTTAAGTGATGCTTATCTCCAGATATCCGTGGACGAAGAATGCTTGAAACCACAATGTATAAAATACTTATAGATGTTTGTATAAATTTGAACGATATCTGTCTTAGGTTAAGATACAAGCATTATCTTATACGATAAGGTTACGGAATAAAAAAATATATGCGATGCAAATTATGGCTTCTACAATGAATTTCTGTTCAGTGTTCAATACATGACTCCTTTAGTAGTAGTAGTAGTAGTAGTAGTAGTAGTAGTAGTAATATATTCCAATTATTTTCACGTTAAGTACTTTAATTTTTAATTATGCTGTTCTAGAAAAAAAAAAGAAAAAAGAAAAAGAACATCACCACTTTTACCATTATAATATTGTTTTCTTAAGTTGAATAACTAAACGATATGCTGATATTATATTTAATTTCAAACAGTTTTAATATTAGCAGTACTATTTGAAAAGCGCACTTACACTCACCCAGAAAATAAACAATTTGATAACATTCGAAAGTGAAAGTAAATAGCGAATATGGTCGGCATTTTTTTTTACCAAAGCCGAAGACCACTCGAGGATAAGGGTTAATGAGTGCACAGTAATCATTAGGACAACAGCAGAGTAAGCGTTAGTAGTAGAAATTTAGTATAATTTGATTATTTAAAGGGGGTTGGTTCAGCAAGAACTTGATTACATTGGACTTAAAGACGACCATATTGTAGTCAGCTGGAAAGCAGGCCAGCAGAACAGAGTTCCACAGTTGGGCAGTTTTACGAAAAAAAGCATTGCTCATGGAATCTGCATTCAGATTTAAGCACAGATAGTGAGTGGGGGAAATTGTTGATAGTTTTAGCTAGACGAGTATTTTTTTGCAAAAGTTTGGCAAGCGAGGACTATAGATTGGAGCTCAGACGAGCAAATGTCATAAAAATTCTTTCTGCGTATATTTTATTTTCTGCGATGCATCATGTGCCATCTAAACTAAACAGATACAGACATTGATCAAAGAAAAATCATCTGAATTATCTAATCAGGAAGCATCTCAAATAAAGAAAAAAAAAGTCTATAAAAGGAGTATATCTTGTTTTATGTGAAAATATATAGTATTTTACTTACAATTGCAATATTAAATGAAAAAATAATGGTGCTGAGAAGCATGTGTCTTACAAAATATCTTCTTGGTGCATGTAGATCTCCGTTAATCCGACGATGAGAGCAAAACTTCCAAGTTACTTTATGTATAGCTATTTTTAAGGAAGATATCAAACAGGAGTAAATATATATAAAAAAAAAATTTGGTTTCTAACAAACATTGCTATAATGTTCAAAATGCTGTAGAGTACCAACTAAAGATTTACATTTAAAAAATGATTTTTGCTTTTGACACTCGATAAATACTCAAACGAAAATTGCTGAGTAAGGCAACATGGCGACCGTTGGAAATCACTAGAGAATACATTAGATAATTAAGATCTTGATATCATGAAAATTACTTATCGGCGATAATTTTAAATGTGACATTCATTCAACACAGACCTGAATACCTAAAAAAAATCAACTTTCTAAAGGTAAGTTTTTCATTGGTACTATACAGCATCTTCACCTCATTAACTTAACATATATATATATATGATTTTTATAATCGAAGATTTACCCAAGTTCAGGGAAGGGGACAGACATTATGTGAATGTGTGTGCTTCTTTTAGTGTTTCGTCGAGCAAAGTAAATAAAGTTCAGAGTTAGTTAAATAAAGTACAATGGAAATTATACATTCCAATTAAACAGTAAATTTCTCTATGTGATTTTGTTCATAGTCAGGGTGTGCGTAAATTGTCTAATGGTAACGTTATAGACGACAGGAGTGGGTTTTTTAAATTCAAATTCAATCAAATCTTTGAGGATCATTTGCGCATTAATACTGCAGAGAAAAGAATGAATTCACAATTCTCACCCCATATATATTACCTGGCAACTTATATTTAATTAATCGTTTACAATGGGCATTGGTTTTCAACATCAAAGAACTACAAAAGGGATGGTTTGCCGTAAAAAACAGACAAAACTATACTATACTTAGTCATTTCAATATATTTATTATAATTACAACGATCGTATGTAAATAAACGTATAAACATACTTTTCATAGATTACGAGCAAGAAATATTTAATGTTCAAAATATTTTGTGTTACAAAAATGCGCTAAAAATGTTCTCAAATATTCTGTTTGTAAAAAAGAATGCCCTTTATTTTTTTTCTATTTTCGATTCTGTTTTAAGACTCTGCTGGCATTTTAAGACGTGAACGTTAATTGTGGAAGGGACCCATTGGTGTATTAAGATGTTGATACCATGTTGATGAGGAAGGGAGTATTGATGTAAAAAAAAAAAAATGAGAAGAGGTAACCATTGACGATTTGTAGGCCTGAACCAAAACCTATACATGAAAGGAACACTATTAAGAGATGTTTTTAAAGAAACTGCAAACTTGTCTAATCAGAAGATGGTGAAACAAATGATTTATTCAGTTCATCTGTCCTTTTAAATGTAAAGAATAATCCAGAAAATCGAACAATACCTTTTCCTATTTTTCGTCTTGGGGAAGCACCATGTTTTGACAAGCTTCTTGGACTGACCTTCATTCCTGATCTAAAATCGAACACATGCATCAAATCCGTTGTCAAGATCACCGGAAAAATGGTTGAATCAATAGTAGATACTTCACTACCGATGCAATCTTCTACTGTATAAAAACCAAGTATATTCTACGATAAAATACTGCTGCCACATCTTTTTTTTTTTTTTTGCTTTGACAGAGTTTAAAACTGGCTTCGAAACCTAGTAGGTGATGCCCTTTTCTTTTCACTACAACCTGTTTCTCACAAAAAAGACGCCGTGAGCATGTATCTGTTCTATCATTATTTTAATGGGAAATGCTCGTCTGAGCTTCAATCTACGCCTCCCCCCCATTGCCAAATTTTCACAAAAAATTTGTAGCTTGCTACAACCACCATTAACAATTTCCCCCACTCTATTTCTACCTAAATCGAAGTGCAGATTTCATGAACAAAGCTTCTTTCCTATAACTGACTACTTCTGCAACTCAGTTCTGCTGGCCTGCTTTTCGGCTGACAACAATTGGTTAATTCCTGAGCCGTCCCATTAAATAATCAAATTCTACCTAATTTCCACCACTAATCATTACTATGCTGTTCCAGTGACCGGCATACACTCATTAACCCTTATCCTCGAGTGGTCTTTGGGCCTAAATAAATTGTGACCCACTTGTAAAACAAAAACAAAAATATCCATTTTCATTAGCGATGATTTGACTGTAAACAATAAAAGAAAATCTAAAGATTCCCCTCCCCCATGAACATCTGCAAGAAAATGTAATAATCCAACATTTTTGGAAAATGTGTTAAAGCTTCAGATGATTGTAAGAAGCAAAGAAGAGAACATGTGTAAGACAGAACTGTTTCTGATATTCTCCAGGTTGGCTGGCAGTGCTGACAGATTGCCACTCAAAGACTATAGCAAAACCATCTGGTTGGCAGAGAGAGAGAGAGAGAGAGAGAGAGAGAGAGAGAGAGAGAGAGAGAGAGAGAGAGAGAGAGAGAGAGAGAGAGAGAGAGAGATATCTAGCCCGAGTAAAGAGTAACTGATTCATTTATCTGGCAATTTATTTGCCTCCTCATGAGAGAAACACTTGGGCCAAAGATCGTCTTTGGGTGAGGGATTCTAACACATTACATCTTCCAAGTGGTGCTCGTCGGCCCTCCTCTTGTTAGGGTACTTTTAACGCTAGGGATCAACACTGACACCTTCTCATTCTGGAGTTAAATAAATGCAATCTGAGAACCTGGATAGCTCATTTTTAATGCACCTTTAATGACAAAGTTTACCTAGCAAAACAATCAGACTACGGGCATATAATTTCTTTACAATCCATAGAAGATAATGCATGATGGATGCAATAGACACTTTCAAATACTATCGATCATTCTAAGTGCGAATATTGTCTTAGTAAACAAATGAACCCAATATATTTTAAGGCATGGATAAAAAAGTAACACGTGGTCAATGAAACAATTACAAAAGATATTGTATTTCAGTATTCACTGACTCCAAAAAGATTGATATGCTTTTAAAAAAACTAAAACATTAATATTACATATTCCAAGAAAAGGACGCCCCTTTAATTCTAAGACGGACCCTTTAAGAGAATTATAATTAGGTTGTCAAATTTGAATGCATAATGCTAAGTTCTAGCCTAATGTGCAGTTGAACACTGTTGATGACAGCCTTTTACATGTGTTTGCTTGCATTGGCATAAATAGATTTTAAATTTCTTTCTTCAATTGGTTGGTTTATTTTCTTTTTTCAGTTAGTGGTTGGTTTATTTGCTGCATAGTCTTAAATGTTCAGACAAAAGTTAAAACGTTGGCTTGAATCAGAGGGTTTTGAATCGAGTGGACAGCAGAGCAATCATTTTCCACACTGATGATTCTCAGAAAAGGAGGAAACATCTATATGTGGATAAGAACTAGGTAATATATATATATATATATATATATATATATATATATATGTGTGTGTGTGTGTGTGTGTGTATGTGTAAGAAGAATGAAATATCTTAAATATTCTTACATACAATGTAATGTTTATGCAATTAAGTTTGTTATGATAAAAACAAAAGAACGCCTATTGTCTGCTTAGAACATTATCTGCTAATACATCATAGGTTTTAACCTATCTTCAACCCATTTTTGTAAAGATGTATGTTCTGCTGAAGAAATTGATGAATCAATTTAATTATTTGTTAATGAAAACTGA
>NC_136482.1:140867087-140872087 GCF_053919585.1 Euprymna scolopes
TTCAATTCCGAAAGATAAAGAATTATAATGCAGTAAAAAAAAAAAAAAGATTTTACACCATCTCCATTCAGCAAAGTAAGTTTTAACGTGCTCCCTCCCCTGTATTTAACACGATGTAACTATAATTTAATTCAATATTATCATCCTAAATGCTTTACCATTCAAAAGAAGAAGCTTCAAATAAATTGCTAATATTAAAAAAATTTTTTTACAGCATACAAAACTAATGAAAATGCGAGACAACATCGACTCTTTAAAACACGATTTTTTTTAAGCTGTTGACACACGTTTTAAAAATCTAACAAAAATTAATTTTCCTGAAATTTTTCAATATTTAAAAATAAATTATGCCGGCTGATAAAATTTTTAAATTTTTTTTTTAAAGCTAGAAAGATACAATTTAAAAAAAAAAAAAAAAAAAAATATATATATATATATATATATATATATATATATATATATATATATATATATATATATATATATATATATATATATGAAACTAAACTAAAAAAAAAAAAAAAAAACGCGCGTTCACTCGTGGTCTTAAACAGTCTTGGCCTTCGGGACAAGATCAAAGTGTAGTATCTGTTCTCCAGATGCTGCATTCTATTTCTTGTTCTCTTTCGGTGGAGGAGAAATCCTTCACGACTGAGACAATTTTTATTTTTGTACCTTTTCCCCACGTTAAAAAACGACCCTGGTGTCTAACTGTCCTGTGGGGAGGCATAGTAAATAGGTACAATTCATTTCATTAACATAATTGGGTTTGTATTACTGTACACATAGATTCGAAAAAGTTGTCAAAAACAAATATATAAAAAATAAATGTTATCAAAGGCAAGATAAGTTACTTTTCTACCAAATATTTTTCGTGTTTTTATTCAATGTAACATGTTTATTCAGCTCGAAAAACATAGTGTTTACCGATGTATTCGAAAATTCAAGATGGCGTCTGATTCTCTCTTTAACACGGTAAGTTTGGGATAAGGTGTTATAAATAAAAAACTATACAAAATACTATTAAAAACCCGCCGAATATATGTCAACCTATGTCACGGTAACATATATTGAGCGAGTTTTTAACAGTATTTTATCCGGTTTTGTATTTATAACACCTTTTCCCAAACTTACCGTGCTAAAGAGAGAATCAGACGCCATCTGGAATTTTCGAATACATCGGTAAACACTATGTTTTTCGAGCTGAATAAACATGTTACATTGAATAAAAACACGAAAAATATATCCAGTTTGGTAGAAAAGTAACTTATCTTGCCTTTGATAACATTTATTTGTTATATATTTGTTTTTTGACAACTTTTTCGAATCTATGTGTACAGTAATACAAACCCACGTATTTTAACAAACTGAAAATATGGATATAAAAAAAATGATTTTGCCTGTTATTTTTGTTATGTGGTGAAATAATCTTAAATAAGAAACATGATTTTTTCTTTTCGTTAATTTTTTTACTGTGCAATATTTCATGAATTTATTAAAACTATTGTTTTTGATTTTGAAAAAATATTGTGGTTCATTTTGATTAAAAAATATTCATTTTGATTAAAAAATATTCATTTTGATTAAAAAATATTCATTTTGATTTTATAAAAATATTCATTTTGATTTAAAAAAAAGTTTAATTTTAATATGTTTATTGTCTTAACTCATATCAAATGTTTTGCTTGTGTTCTGCTTCAAATATTCATAATCTTACATGCATCATTTTCATTTAATTATATTAAATAAACTTCAAGTTTATTTCAAATCAAATCGTGTTCCTTCACTTTTTTAAAATGTAATTTATAAGTAATTAAAAAACGCATTCTAATCTTTAAAATCTATAATACAACGAAATATTCAATTGCTTATAATATACTTAAACAAATAACTTGTGTTTTTTTTATTATTTTTTTATTATTAATATTACATGAGTTTCAGTATAAATCGTGTTCTTTCTTTATTTCTTTATTTTAATCCAATTTTGAAGTTTTGTAACGCTGTCTGTAAAAATTACTGTTCATTATTGACAGTCTAAGAGTTCCACATATCTTGCTTGTTGGGACCTCGGCGATGACGTCATTTTTTCAGCTGGCCGGCCATCTTTATAACGAAGGCCATGATTCAATTCGCCCTTCTCTGTCCATTCAAGTCTTATGTATTGGTTTGGTCGCATGGTACATGGATTCGACACCAGCACAACTCGGAGAGGCTAGCATCTCTGTATCTTCCTAATAGGCTGTCTTTTTATTGAATGAATTAATCTTATTCTTTTCACCACGCGCTTAGTTTTCGTGCTAAACCATTACTTGAATTAGTTTCTCTTTATCTGTTGTTACCTTCAGAATGAAGTGGAGGGTAATGGGAGATGGGAGATGGCAGGTCAGAAAGAGATTGTGGGGTTGATCTGTCTGGACTGCTTCCGGTACAGGTTTTCGAAACATATGCGTTCTCAAGAAAGCATTTGTTTAGTGATCGCAATAAAAATAAATAAATAAAAAACAAAAAACTAAAAAAAGGGATTCAATTGCAATCCAACATTATAACTTAGATTTACTACCGCGTCACTATATATATATATATATATATATATATATATATATATATATATATATATATATAAATATTTATACAACTATACTTATACATATATATAAATACATATATACCTATATACATATATATACATATATACGTATACATATATGTGTACAGATATACATATATACATATATATACATACATATATACTTATATAACTGTACATATATACATATATATACATATACACACGTATATATACATATATATACATATACATAAGTATATACATATATATACATTTACATATATATACATAGATATAAATATACATATATATACATATATACATACATACATATATAAACATATATACAAATACATACATATAAATACATATACATATATATATACATATACATACATATATATACACATACATATATATACATATATATATACATATACAGACATATACATATATATATACACATACATACATATCTATATACATATACATATATATATACATATATATACATATATATACATATACATATACATACATATATATGCATATACATATACATACATACATATACATATACATATATATACACATACATATATATGCATATATACACATACATATATATATACATATATACATATATATACATAAATATATACATATATATACATACATATGTACATATATATGCATACATATATATACATATATATGCATACATATATATATACATATATATACATACATATATATACATATATATATATGCGCATATATATACATAAATATGCATATATATACATACATATGTATACATACATATATATACACATATACCTACATATATATATAGATACATATATATACACATATACATACATATATATATACACATACATATATATACATACATATATATGCATATATATACATGCATATATATACATATATGAATACATATATATATATATTCATACATATATATACATATTTGAATACATATATATACATGAATACATATATATACATATACACATACATATATATACATACATATGTATATATACATATATACATACATATGTATATATACATATATACATACATATATATACATATATACATACATATATATACATACATATATACACATATATATACATACATATATACATACATATATATACACATATACATATATATACATACATATATATATACATACATATATATACATAAATATACATATATATACACATATACATACATATATATACATATATATACATACATATATATATACATATATGAATACATATATACATATATGAATACATATATACACACATATATATACATATATGAATACATATATATACATACATACATATATATATACACATACATATATATACATATGTATATATACATATATACATACATATATATACATACGTATGTATATATACATATATACATACATATATATACATATATACATACATATATATACATGCATATATACATACATATATATACATATATACATACATATATACACATATATACGTATATACACACACATATATACGTATATATACAAATTTATATACCCATATATATACACTTATATATACATATATATACAAATACATTTATATGTATATATATGTATATACGCACATAAATATATAAGCATATATATACATATATACACTTAAATATATACACATAAATATATACACATACATATACATATATATACATAAATAACTATATATACATATATACACCCATATATATGCATATATATACATCATATATGCATATATATATACATATATACATTATATATAAAAATATACATTATATACATATGTATACATACATTATCTATATAGATATTATATATACATTATATATATAGACATTATATATATATATATATTATATACATACATGCATATACATATATATACATCTACATATATATATATACATCTACATATATATACATATATATATACTTATATACATGTATTTATAAAAATATATACATATACATATATATACATATATACACATATATACATATACATATATATACATATATACACACATATATATACATATATACATATATATATACATATAAATATATATACAAATATATATATATGCATAGATATATACACCTACATATACATATATATACATATATATACACCCCTACATATACATATATGCATATATATACACCTATATATACATATATATATACATATATATATACATATATATACCTATATATAAATATATATACATGTATACACCTATATATACATATATATACATTTATATACACCAATATATACACTTATATATACATATATATACATATATGCATATAGAGATACATTTATACATA
>NC_136482.1:140874587-140894587 GCF_053919585.1 Euprymna scolopes
TACCACCAGACGGACTTTCCCAGGTAACCACTGTGCAAATATAAATATACTGCGTATATGAAATATGAATATGTACACATGTATTTATAAGTTGTGTTAATAAATTTCTCACCTGCTTCAGCCTCTGTCTTTCCGTTACTTCTGCATTGTACCGCCTTCTCCAATTCTATTTAACTACATATATACATATATATATATACATATATATATGTATATAAATATACATATATACATGCATATATACATACATATGTATATACCTATATACATATATATATACATATTTATATACATATATATACATATATATACATATGTATATACATATATACATATATATTTACATATATATGCATATATATTTACATATATATACCTATATATATACATATATATACATATATACATACATATATATACATACATACATATATACACATATATACACACATATATACATATATACATATATATACATATATATACATATATATGCATATATATACATATATATACACATATATATAGATATATATATACATATATATACATATATTTATACATATATATATAGATATATACACATATATATACATATATAAACATACATATATATACATATATACATACATATATATACATATATATACATACATATATATACACACATATATATACATATATACATATATATACATATATATGCATATATACATATATATACATATATATATGCATACATATATACATATATGCATACATATATACATATATATACATATATATACATACATATACATATATATACATATATGTATACATATATATATATATACATATTTATATGCATATATATACATTGATACACATGTATATACATATATATACACACATATATACATACATATATTTACATATATATACATAAATATACATATATACACACACATATGCACACACACATATGTATACATATACATATATACACACACATATGCACACACACACATATGTATATATATAGGGAGAGAGAGAGATAGAGAGAAAGAGAGAGAGAGAGAGAGAGCGAGAGAGAGAGAATGAGATTGACATTAGTTTACGTTTAATTTGTAAATGTATTCATATAAAAAGGCAATTTTTAAAAGATTGTCAGTAATATATTAAAGATTAAAGGGGAAAATTTATGTTCAACAGCTAAATACATAAATGATGTACCCTATACTGTGGAACAAGCGATTTTTTAAGACAGGGGTCAACTAAGTTGTCACCCCTGAGACCAGATTGCGTTATCAGGGGATCACGTGCCGGACGACTGCCATAAATGAAAAATCAAGGAATAATGCAATTCAACCTTAATGTCAACCTAAATGTTTAAAACAATGGAAATGGTCATTGAGTAATCATAAAAAGAAAAGAAAACCTAAAATTGAAAAAGAAAAAAAAACACCCAAAACGAAATGTATGAAATTATGATGTGTATGTTTGAAACCAGTTTTGAAAATATAAAAAATGATGGTTCCAGTAACTGACATAAGGGGTCACTGTTGAAGGAATGAAATAGAATGCCGATCGAGACAGCATTGTTGTTTTGAAACTGTCCCTGCCTAATGTATGTTGCCAATCGGTCAAAGCAACTCTCCGTTTTTGTTTTACGTTTATTTTAGAATTTTTTATGCAGAATTCGAGGTGGTTGGGAGTATATGTGTACATATTCATATTTTGGTTTTGGGTCGTAGTATTTAAAATTTGTTGGGTAGATCAAATCAAGATAACAACAGGGTTTTTGTTGAATTCGAAAGCTTCATTTCTCATGTTAAAAATAAAGATATTGGTAATCAGACTTGTGGGCCAGTCGGAATGTCTCCACAGGCCGGATCCGGCCCACGGGTCGTAAGTTGATTCTTCGTCTAAGAAATTTCTGTGTTCAGAACAGTGTTAAGGCAAGTGCTCAATCGAAACGCAGATAAAGTGATGCAATTATTGTCACAGTCCTTCAAAGACGTGGATGTCGACATGAACACATGAAAGACGATCGTTCAGCTTAGCGTAGCAAGATTATCATAGAAGCCAGATCAGGTGCATCACAATTAAGTCATAACAGAAGCATGTTAAGCACAAGGCTTGAGTGCCATCCACTGCCTCAAGAGTACTCACCCACATGTGTTTGAGACTTCAGGACATTGATTATCCTCATCAGTCAGCTATGAACCCACATCTTATTTCTTACTTTCTTGTGAAGTAATTTAACGACAAATGATCTTGTGCCAAACTTGCTTACTGAACAAATTGATATTTGTTGCTTAGAAGCAATTTTTCGGTTGAGTAAATCAGATGTCTGCTTTAATTAAAATGTTGAACTAATTATTCTAATGATAAAAAAGTTCTCACAAGACACGAGATTTAAATTAAGTATGTCATCAAGAATTGCATTTAATGAGACTTATTTTTTAGGGGAAGAGGTTATGAGTAAACAAAAAATGATGATAAGTAAATAGTGAATCAATAGTGAATCGATAGAGAGAGAGAAGGGGGGCGAGAGAGGAGAGATAGTGAAATGATTTAAAAGGAGTGAGGGAGGAAGATGGTGCGAAAAAGAGTGACAAATCGATTGTAAGAAAGGATACAAGAGTGTAAAAAAAGAGAAAGAGAGAGAAAGAAAGAGAGAGAGAGAATGAAAGAAAGGAGTGAATGACGAAGAGAAAATAAAAAGAAAAAAATAAATGAAAAGAAATGAGATAAAAGGCGAGAGAAAACGAGAGAGAGAGAGAGAGAGAGAAAGAGAGAGAAACAGAAAAGGAACAAGAGAGAGAAAGAGAGAAAATAAGTAAGAGAGAGAAAAAAGGAAGAGAGAAAAAGAGGAAGATAAAAAGGAAGAGAGACAAAAAGAGGAAGAGAGAGAAAAGGAAGAAGAGAGAGAAAATGAGCGCGCGAGAGAAAAACGAGAGAGAGAGGGGGGGGAGAAAACGAGCTCGAGAGAACAGGAGAGAAAAGGAGCGAGAGAACGAGAGAAAGAGAA
This sequence comes from Euprymna scolopes, assembly GCF_053919585.1. NCBI lineage: Eukaryota > Metazoa > Mollusca > Cephalopoda > Sepiida > Sepiolidae > Euprymna > Euprymna scolopes. The sequence continues at coordinate 140,877,604 of NC_136482.1, forward strand.
AGAGGAGGAGAAGAAGGAAACAACAACGATAGAAAGAGAAGGAGAAAAATGAGAGAGAGAGAGAGAGAGAGAGAGAGAGAGAGAGAAAAAAAGCGAGAGAGAAAAAAAGCGAGAGAGAAAAGGAGCGAGAGAGTAAAAAAAGAGCAAGAAAAAAGAAAAGGAGCAGGAGCAAGTGAAAAGGAGCGAATGAGAAAAAGAAAGAGCAAAAGAGCGAGAAAGAAAGAGAGAAAATGAGTGAGAAAGTGTGCGATAGAGATAGACAAAAAAGAAGCAAAAGAAAGAGAGAGTGAGAACGAGAGAGAAAAGGTCCGAAAGATAAAGAGAGAGGGAGAGAGAGAGAGAGAGAGAGAGAGAGAGAGAGAGAGAGAGAGAGAGAATGATCCAGAGAGCGAGATAGGAAAAGACGAAAGAAAGCGAGGTAGACAGAGAAAGAGAGAGAAAAGGAGCAAAAGAGAAAGAGAACAAGAGAGTAAGAGAAAAGGAGCAAGAGAGAAAAGAAGCAAGAGAGAGGGAGAGAGAGAGAGAGAGAGCATCAGGAAGATAGAAAAAGCGCGAGCCAGAGAGAAAAAGAGAAAGAGAAAGAGAGGAAGCGAAGGAGAGAAAGAGAAAAGGTTCAAGAGAGAGAGAGAGAGAGAGAGAGAGAGAGAAATGGAGTGAGAAGGAGAGCGGCAGAGAGAGGAAAAGATCATTAGAAAGAGCGAGAGAGAGATTGAATGAGAGAGAAAAGGAGCGAGAGAAAGAGAGAGAGAAAAAGAGCGAAAAAGAAAAGAAAAATAACGAGAGAGAGAAAGAAAAGTAGCGAGAGAAAGATAGATAGATAGATAGATAGAGAGAGAGAGAGAGAGAGAGAGAGAGAGAGAGAGAAAGAAACGATAAGGAGAAAAGGTACGATAGTAAAAGAAGAATCAGGAAGCGAGAGAAAATGAGCAAAAAAGAGAGAATTGGTTCGAGAGAGAGAGAGAGAGAGAGAGAAAGAGAGGGAGAGAAGGAGCACGAGGGGAAGAAAAAGAGCGAACAAGAGAGAGAGAGAGGGAGAGAGAGAAAAGAAGTGAGAGAGAGAGAATGAGCGAGAGAGATACGAGGATCGAGAGAGAGAGAGAGAGGGAGGGGGAGAGAAAAAGAACGAGAGAGAGAAAAATTGAGCGAGAGATAGAGAGAAAAATGGATTAATAGAGAGAGAAAAATAGATTGAGAGAGAGAGAGAAAGCAAAGAAGATAGAGAAAAAGAGAGAGATGCAGAGACAAAAAGAGAGAGAGAGAGATATAGAGAGAAAAGGAATGAGATAGAAAGAGAAAATGAAGGAGAAAGAGAGAGAAAAGCAGATAGATAGAGTGGGGAAAGCAGAGAGAGAAAGTGAGAAAAGGAGAGAGATAGAGCGAGAAAAGGAGCGAGAGGGAAATGGAGCTAGAGAGAAAAGGAGAAAAAGAAAAAAGAGAGATAGAGAGAGAGATAGATCGAAAGAGAGAGAAAAAGAGCTAGAGAGAGATAGAGATAGAGATAGAGAGATAGAGAGATTGAGAGAGAGAGAAAGAAAGAAAAGGAGGTGAAAGAGAAAAGGAGAGATATATAAAAGGAACTTGAAGAGAAAGTGCAAAAAAAAAAACCTTTAAAAGAGAGTGTAAACGTAGTTGTAAAGAAAATCGAATGAGTGCGAGAGAAGAAAAGTTTTTTAATTGTTCATTGATGATTAACGACATTTCAATCATTCAAAGCGCATCTCGTGTCACTTCATTTTTTTCTCGTTCCAGACAGACTTTACAATGTTTCTTTTATTAAAGGGGGTTTTACAAAGTGGAATTTGACTGTTCATAACGTGTGAGCATTTTTGTTTAATTTATAGATTTTGATATGTTTGTGGTTTGAGCTATTATTTGCGCCATGTTTTCGAAAAAAAAATTATTTTTCAAATTTTTGCTTGATGGCAAAATAATTAATATTTCTATACAACTTTATTATTATTTCTTTTCAGATGCTTTTTTTTTTACTGGAATTAAAAAAATAAACATTTTATTTTATTATTTTTTTAATGTTTGTATAAATGAGTTTTTTAAGGAAACTTACTTTTCAGAAAAAAGCTATGTATTTAAAGTGTTTTTATATTTGTTACATTTTTAATATTTTTCTATATTATATTTACATATATTTATCTGCATATTTTTCATTTGATTATTATGTTAATCCTTCATTGTAATGGTTACAGCGAGGCTCATACCCAAGCAAATACCTGGGTCAGTCTTATGTGGTCGATGCGCATGCGTATTTAATGTCTTCTTTCTGATCGGTTATTACGGTTTTGTTTTATGTTGACTATGGATTGATGTTCGTTTGTTTTGAAGAAAAGGTGTTCTATACTGTTTATAGCTTTTCATTTTTTTTTATTCTTTGAATTTTCTGTTTAAAATGTCTATTTGATATGTGGATATTATTTATATCGTTTCTAGGAAAGGTTTTGGCCAATTTATCGTTTCAATGCCTATAGTACAAACATGCCTTGATATCTACACCAAGATGACTTCCTTTTTTGCTTTCATTAAATTGTGATATTCTTCCAGTATATTGAAGATTTAAAAGAGCGAGACAGTACAAAGAGCGAGAGAGTACAAAGAGCGAAAGAAAAAATGCAAGAGGAGCGAAAAAGAGTGCAGGAAAAATGAAGAAGACAGGGAGCATGCGAAAGACTGAAAAGGAGAAAGAAAGAAAGAAAAGCAGTAGTAAAATAAGAATGAGAGATAGATGTGCTTGTGTGTGTGTGAAAATGCGTCAGAATTTACAAGAGATCATAAAAATATACCGGAAAGCGACCGTGAGAGAGTGCTCTAGTATGTCATCTGGACATGCTACTCCGAGTCGAATAAAACGACTGAATCTGAGAGCATTACTCGCAGACAAAAACGTGTATGTGTTCCGGAGATAGTGCAGAGAGAGAGAGAGGAGGAGGAGGAAGAGAGAGAAAGAGGGAGAGAAAGAGAGGGAAAGAGAAAAAGAGGAAGGGAGAGTAATAGAAAAAGAGGAAGAGAGGGAGAGAGAGAGAAAGAAAAGAGGAAGAAAGAGAGAGAAAAAAGAGAAAGAGAAAGAAGGAGAGAATGGGGTGAGAAAAAGAAAGAGAAAAATAGAGAGAAAAAGAGAGAAGGGAGAGAAAGAGAGAGAGAGAGAGAGAGAGAGGTGATGGGGTGGAAGAAAAACGATTAAAAACGTTTGAAAGAGAGAAAGAAAAAAGTTGATATTATGAAAGAATATGAAGAGAGAGAGAGAGAGAGTGGGCGAGAGAGAGAGAGAGAGAGAGAGAGAGAGAGAGAGAGAGGGGCAAAGGGGAAAGAGAGAGGATAATTAAAATATTAATTTTGTTCAAGTCTAAATAAAAATCCATATTGTAAAATAATTTAGAATAGAATAAATGAAATAAAAATCCAGTTATACAAACTTTCCTTTTCTTAAATTAACTGACACTAGCATTTGTCGAAGTAATCAAGGCACACAACTAGAATAAAAGATTTCAGAATTAAGTTGTTATTTTATGATTATTTTTGCAGAATAAATTCCTTTCTTCTTCTTCTAGATCTACAAACCATCTGGCCTCTCACATTATATATACATGCACATTATTTCGTTCTGTTTATTTTACTCGTCGTAACTGGGTTGAAAAAGCTAACGGCTGCTTTCATAGACTAATTACAATACAGTAATAGATTATTGAAATCTCACCTTTGGTCACAAATAGGAGTTTTTAATCCCCCCACCTCCAAAAATAAAGGAAGTTAAAAAAAAAAAAACATGAATGCAATCGACTTTATATTCGTTCTTGTTTTCACTTAAGATGCGTCCATTCAATCTGCACATTTTAAAATGAAAATTTTATTTTATATTTCAGAAGTGACGAACTGGCGGATGGACAGAGCTTCATAGAATAATTTATGGACACAAAAAATAGTATTTCAACACGTAGAATGACTGACCAAAGAAAACGATTTTTCAAACTTGAGTATGGGAGATTGAAAAACAGTCACATAGATGCAAGGATACATCTAAAATAATATTTTTGTTTTAGGTTTAACGTTTTTTGACAAGATTCATAATTTATTATTATTCGGATGAGAACAGTAGTCCGAAGAATCCAAATAATACAAATAACCAATCCTCATCTAAAAATTCAGAAACGTAATGTTAATTTTATTTTATTTTTAGTTTTTATCACCTAAAGATTGCTAGTAAGGATTGAACCCTTAACCTCCAGAAGACTAAAACTTAGAACTGATTGTGAATCCACAGCTTACCTAGTACACGATGTATAGATTCTCAAGTTTGACATAAATATTTCTCTTATTACTTACTTGCATTCCACTGCAATATGATGTAATATGGATCATTTTTTTTCTTTGTACAAAGGAGTCAGCACTTATCAAGATCCGGAGGCTACTCGAGGATAAGGGTTAATGAGTGCACAGCAGTCAATGGGAAAATGTCGTAGTAATCGTTAGTAGTGGAAATTTGGTAAATTAGATTACTTAAGGGGACGGCTCATCAAGAATTTGTTTATGTTGGACTTGAAGACTACCATATTGTAATCAGTTGGGAAACAGACAAACGGAAGAGAGTTCTACAGGCGTGCAGTTCGAAGAAAGAAGCTTTGTTCATGGAATCTATGTTTAGGTTTAGGCAGAGATAAAGAGTTGGGGAAATTATTGATAGTGTTTTCAGCTAGACTAGTGTTTTTCATGAAAGTCAGGCCAGGGGGGCTCATAGCTCAGACGAGCACTTGCCATGAAAATAACGATGAAGCAGAGATAGGCTCGCAATGTCTCTTCTGTGGGAAAGAAGTTGTGGGAAGAGAAAAAGGCATCCCCCACTAGGCTACGAAGTCTATCTTAAACTCTGTCAAGGCAGGATAAGCTGCTTCTAGCAGCTCCTGCCCAGATGTGGCAACAGTACTCCATCCTTGGACGTACCTGGCTCTTATACAGGTAGAGAATTGCATCAGCAGTGAGATATCTATTGGAGCGGTAGTACGATCCTTTGATGCACATATTTCATCTCAGATAAGGAGTAAAGGTTATACCTAGAAGCTTGTCAAAACATGGAGCCTCCCCAAGACGAGAGCCATTCATTTTAATTGATGCCAGACGGGGATCAGAACGTTGATGATGAAAAGATAGAAGCTTGATTTTAGATGCATTAACATTAACCAGCCACCTCTTTCCCCATCGCACCATCATCAGCTAAGTATGAAATATAGCCACATACACTTGAAGATGGTTGGAGATTACATTGGCCAAAATGTTGTGAATATAATATATATCTTAGTAATGCTATATCATACATAGTATTTTCTATTCATAACGATGATGAAACTCCCTAACAGAAATTTTGAAACTAACAACAGCTTTTATATTGTTTAATTCATAGGAAAATAATGTCGACTTCTAAGTATTGAATTTTCTATTCAATTTTTAAATAAATGCTTATTTACATATGTCAGTGGTACTTCTCTTCTATAGAACTCTTTATCACAGGATTGGTTCACTATGGGCCAAAACATGGTCGTTTACAAATTCAATGTCAATAAATACATAAACCGTCCTCATAAGTAATCAAATTTTGTTCATTCCATTTATAATATCAATCCTCTCATATTATTCTCCATCATTCTAACTAACAATCTGTTGCAATATTTTGGACTTGTAATGGGGTATATATTTAATTGCTGCCCACATCAGCAATATGTGGCACAAGGCCGGAAAGTGGGAACCCCGCAGGCTCCCCTAAAGAAGGAGCACTCCTGCAATTTTAAAAATTGCCTGAGTAACCCGGTCGGCATTCCCCGGTCGGGGCGCCTCAGGCAGCAAGCAATAAACTTGCTTCACCGGAAAGCCCGGTGGCAAGGCCTGGGAGGGTGGACTCAGGCGGCGTACCTCAGTCCAACAGGTGCTGGGCCGGTTCTCGGCCCCTCACCTGTTGGGCTGAGTGTCAAGTGACGAATCCTTGACTTGTACTACCCTGTTTCCCTGCAGCCGAAGCCACTAGGAGACCTTCCCCATCAGACGAAGTGATGGGGTATGATCCCACACAGTCGGACGATTCTATTTATAAACGATGCTGCTAGGAACTGACGAATCGAATTAATTCACGTTCTGCTACCAACCATTCAGAAACCAGAATTGCTTCATAAATATTAAACCTTTTCTGGAGCAATTTCACATGTTTTTTTCCCCCGTCTCGACACGGTAAGAATATTTTGCTCTGGGGAACTGTCTACTGCAAACAAGTCACCTCTCAAGACTTGTTTAAAACAAAGAACCATCTGAAACTTTTATGAAACTAAACATGGCTTACACTTCTAGACAATCTATCCATCTCATTAACCCTGTCCTACAATATATTTTAGCTTTGATAAGTGCTAATTTATTAGTAATAGAAATATACCACTTTTATCGTATATTTGGCTTATTATTTGTTTTACATACCGGCATGTGTTAGACGGCTTTCCATAATCTAAGCAGAAGAATTTTCTTCTTTATAAAGGCTTTTCACGCTCAAACCTTTACTTTTCATAGTATTCCTCGAAGTATTTAATTTAGCATTTAGGTCATTCATTTTTTCGATAGGCAAGCACTAAATTCTGGACAACCTATACGAAACCCATAGAACAATGTGTCTAAGACAAAAATGAAAAGCAATAGATTCAGTACAGAATCCTGATGTAGTTCTACTTTAACAGTATATTTCTGTACATTGTTTGAACGGCCTTCACCAATCACTCACTTCTTCGTAATTTACACAAATCTCACTAGCCAACACCTCTTGGCTCTATCAAAAGCTTTCTCCAAATGCACAAAAACATAATACAGGTTCTCCTTACAAAGACACTTCAGTTGCAAGATAAATTAACAGTACTACTTCGTTTAAGCAAAAACCCGAAATTCATTTGATTTATGCTTATCTGACTTATTTGTTGCTCAAGTATTTTCTCAAATACTTTCAGGACTTGCCTTTTACAGTCGTAACGGTTCGCAAATTTACTTTGATTTCAATCTCTTGGAATGACCTCATCCTTACTTTATTTTAATCTGATTTGTCAAATCTGATCATCTCACTGCCTATTTCACACTCCAGTTTTATCCTTCTTCATTTTGCTTGTATCATATTGTTTTTTTTTTTTAATTCTTATGATTGGATCAGATACTGCTTTTGCAATCTTCTCAGTTCTATGAAAATTCTGTATTCAACAATTTCTCATAATAACATTTTCAAGCATCTCTTTTGTTTTCTTCATTTATTGCTAGCACACCATTGTCATTTCGAATGTAAATTTCAACTATATTCCTATTTGTCTTTGTCATCTATTAAGCTGTCCTGAGTACTTCATTCTTCTGATCATCCGTTTATAATATATCAGGAAACCTCAGATGCCAACTTGGTTTTGTATATTGCTTTCTGCCTATCCACCACATACATTTTATTACCAAACATTTTCTCCACTCACTTCATCAGTTTAATTTTTCTTTTAATATACTTCTCAGTTTCCTCATTAATTCACCAAGTTTTGGAAGGCTTTTTTATCCACTTGCAAGTCTGGTCTCTTACCTCGAACACTGCACATCTCAGCTTCTTCCTCTGTTTTTCCTAAAGTGGAGGTATTTAGTTCTCTCCCAATGCAAGAACTGTGACACCTGGATTGGAAAGAAGTATTGAGAAGTCAGCCCCCCCCCCACCGAGGAAAGGCACTCTGATCTGCAAAATGTTCCTGGGTAGCCCCGTCGATATTCGCCAGTAAGGGCGCCTCAGGCGATTAGCAATAAACTAATCCCTTCTCAAAGAGAGAAGGCAAAGCCTAGTTTGGTGGACCTCCTAGAACTGCACAGGAACAGCATTATACTGCGATTAAGTCATTACAGGAAATGGTCTCTTGATTTTGGGGGCCGAGGATACAAATCCCGCTGAAGTGGATCTGATAACCCAAGGCTTAACCACTTGGTCTCCAATTCAAAACTCCATCACGACAAGAGCTTTCTTTTTGCCAATCTTACTAATTACAGCAATAAGCCTTTCATAAAACTATTTTTTTTTTTTGTATCTTCATTCAAACTACATTTGTATGAATAATGATAAAAGAGAGATTGTACCTATTTACTATGCCTCCCCACGGGACAGAGTTAGACACCAGGGTCGTTTTTTAACATGGAGAAAAGGTACAAAAATAAAAATTGTCTCAGTCGTGAAGGACTGTTCCTCTACCGAAAGAGAACAAGAAATGGAAGTGCAGCATCTGAAGAACAGATACTACACTTTGATCTTGACCAGGTATTTAATTGCTCCCCCACCGAGCAAATTAGGCACAAGGCCGATTTTTAATGTGAGGAGTGAAGGGAAAATGGAGACCAACTCCCCGGGAATAGGGGAGCTGGATAGTGACAATTGGTATGAAGGGTTTCCCACATAGACCAAGGTCTTATATGCTGGCTTTCCCACACATATGGTCTTTGCTTGCAGTATCTGCCGCCGGAACAGATGGTATTTATTTGCTCCCCCACCGAGCAAATTAGGCACAAGGCCGATTTTTAATGTGAGGAGTGAAGGGGAAATGGGGACCAACTCCCCGGGGAGTAGGGGAGCTGGATAGTGACAATTGGTATGAAGGGTTACCCCTACATTGACCAAGGTCTTATATGTGGGGTCGCCCCCACATATGGTCTTTGCTTGCAGTATCTGCCGGAACAGATGGTATTTATTTGCTCCCCCACCGGGCAAATTAGGCACAAGGCCGATTTTTAATGTGAGGAGTGAAGGGGAAATGGAGACCAACTCCCCGGGGAGTAGGGGAGCTGGATAGTGACAATTGGTATGAAGGGTTGCCCCTATATTGACCAAGGTCTTATATGTGGGGTTGCCCCCACATATGGTCTTTGCTTGCAGTATCTGCCGGAACAGATGGTATTTATTTGCTCCCCAACCGAGCAAATTAGGCACAAGGCCAATTTTTGATGTGAGGAGTGAAGGGAGGGGGAAGGGAAAAAGGGTACCAGCTCCCGAGAGGTGGGAAATGGGATCTGGTTAAAGGTCAGGCATGTGGGGTTGCCCCCACATCTGGTCTTTGCTAGTCATAGCTAGTCCTAGCTAGTCATAGCTTGCAGTATCTGCCGGAACAGATGGTATTTATTTGCTCCCCTATCGAGCAAATTAGGCACAAGGCCAATTTTTAATGTGAGGAGTGAAGGGAGGGGGAAGGGAAAAAGGGGGACCAGCTCCCGAGAGGTGGGAAATGGGAGCTGGTTATAGGTCAGGCATGTATGGTTGCCCCCACATCTGGTCTTTGCTAGTCATAGCTAGTCCTAGCTAGTCATAGCTTGCAGTATCTGCCGGAACAGATGGTATTTATTTGCTCCCCCACCGAGCAAATTAGGCACAAGGCCAATTTTTAATGTGAGGAGTGAAAGGAAGGGGAAGGGAAAAAGGGGACCAGCTCCCGAGAGGTGGGAAATGGGAGCTGGTTAAAGGTCAGGTATGTGGGGTTGCCCCCACATCTGGTCTTTGCTTGCAGTATCTGCCGGAACAGATGATATTTATTTGCTCCCCAACCGAGCAAATTAGGCACAAGGCCGATTTTTAATGTGAGGAGTGAAGGGAGGGGGAAGGGAAAAAGGGGACCAGCTCCCGAGAGGTGGGAAATGGGAGCTGGTTAAAGGTCAGGCATGTGGGGTTGCCCCCACATCTGGTCTTTGCTAGTCATAGCTAGTCATAGCTTGCACCATCTGCCGGAACAGATACTACACTTTGATCTTGACCAAAACCTATTTACTATGCCTCCCAACGGGACAGAGTTAGACACCAGGGTCGTTTTTTAACGTGGAGAAAAGGTACAAAAATAAAAAAATTGTCTCAGTCGTGAAGGAAAGAGTACAAGAAATGGAAGTGCAGCATCTGAAGAACAGATGGTATTTATTTGCTCCCCCACCGAGCAAATTAGGCACAAGGCCGATTTTTAATGTGAGGAGTGAAGGGAGGGGGAAGGGAAAAAGGGGACCAGCTGCCGAGAGGTGGGAAATGGGAGCTGGTTAATGGTTAGGCATGTGGGGTTGCCCCCACATCTGGTCTTTGCTAGTCATAGCTAGTCATAGCTTGCAGCATCTGAAGAACAGATGATATTTATTTGCTCCCCCACCGAGCAAATTAGGCACAAGGCCGATTTTTAATGTGAGGAGTGAAGGGAGGGGGAAGGGAAAAAGGGGATCAGCTCCCGAGAGGTTGGAAATGGGAGCTGGTTAAAGGTCAGACATGTGGGGTTGCCCCCACATCTGGTCTTTGCTAGTCATAGCTTGCAGCATCTGAAGAACAGATGATATTTATTTGCTCCCCCACCGAGCAAATTAGGCACAAGGCCGATTTTTAATGTGAGGAGTGAAGGGAGGGGGAAGAGAAAAAGGGGGACCAGCTCCCGAGAGGTGGGAAATGGGAGCTGGTTATAGGTCAGGCATGTGGGGTTGCCCCCACATCTGGTTTTTGCTAGTCATAGCTTGCAGCATCTGAAGAACAGATGGTATTTATTTGCTCCCCCACCGAGCAAATTAGGCACAAGGCCAATTTTTAATGTGAGGAGTGAAGGGAGGGGGAAGGGGAAAAGGGGGCCAGCTCCCGAGAGGTGGGAAATGGGAGCTGGTTAAAGGTCAGGCATGTGGGGTTGCCCCCACATCTGGTCTTTGCTAGTCATAGCTAGTCATAGCCTGCAGCATCTGCCGGAACAGATGGTATTTATTTGCTCCCCCACCGAGCAAATTAGGCACAAGGCCGATTTTTAATGTGAGGAGTGAAGGGAGGGGGAAGGGAAAAAGGGGACCAGCTCCCGAGAGGTGGGAAATGGGAGCTGGTTAATGGTCAGGCATGTGGGGTTGCCCCCACATCTGGTCTTTGCTAGTCATAGCTAGTCATAGCTTGCAGCATCTGCCGGAACAGATGGTGTTTATTTGCCCCCCCACTGAGCAAATTAGGCACAAGGCCGTTTTTATGTGAGGTAAAAACCAGCTCCCCTAAAAGTAGGCAAAAAGGGGGCACTCTGGTTACCAAAAATAATAATTGTCCCAGTATAGAGGGTCTCCCCTCCATTGACTGGTACAAATTATCTTAAGTGCAGCATCTGCCGGAACAGATGGTATTTATTTGCTCCCCCACTGAGCAAATTAGGCACAAGGCCGTTTTTAATGTGAGGTTAAAACCAGCTCCCCTAAAAGTAGGCAAAAAGGGGGCACTCTGGTTACCAAAAATAATAATTGTCCCAGTATAGAGGGTTTCCCCTCCATTGACTGGTACAAATTATCTTAAGTGCAGCATCTGCCGGAACAGATGGTATTTATTTGCTCCCCCACTGAGCAAATTAGGCACAAGGCCGTTTTTAATGTGAGGTAAAAACCAGCTCCCCTAAAAGTAGGCAAAAAGGGGGCACTCTGGTTACCAAAAATTATAATTGTCCCAGTATAGAGGGTTCCCCTCAATTGACTGGTACAAATTATCTTAAGTGTAGTATCTGTCGGAACAGATACTACACCTTGATCCCGGCCAAAAGGCCAAGAGAGATTGTAACCGAATATGATCTGATACGTAACGAAACTGTTAACAACTGATAACAAATAAGAATAAATTTTTATTTGGAAAACATCTTCATAAAAATGCAATATAAAAACACTATAAGTAGTAATGAAATTATATAAAAATCCACAAGCTATACTATTATATTATGCATCAATTTAATTAAGCTTTAACCTTAGTATAAGTTATTCGATATGTGAAGGTATAGTTGTTATTTGTTTATATTTTATCAAACCGGACATAACAGCGAATACTAGACTACTAGTATAATTTGGAACATGAGAAAGTAGAAAATAACAAGCATAAAAGGGGAAGATACAAGTCTTGAGGCAAAGACAAAGCAGACAAAGATCTATAAAGATTAGTCCACACATTCATCTTAGGTTTGCTTCTATATAAAACAACAATCTATATCGATGCCAAACAATAAAAAAAAATTAAAGCATATATCAAGATTCCAGGATTTGGAAAGTATGGCTGTAAATAAACACTCCATTGTGCCTAAGAGAACTTGAATGCCTACTAGACACTATCCTCGAGTGTCTAAGGTCTTTCTGTTAAGAGGTTTATCAGGACAACCTGGCATGAGGATAATTTTCCTGAAAGTAAAACATTGACAAAATATTCAAAATCAAATAGTATTCGCAGCACAAATAAAATCTTGCTATGGCCAACCTACACTGGCTTTCACAAGGAATGGTGCACCTTCTCCAAGTGATGTTACTTCAAGTAACAGCACGAAACTAGATACTCCACCAGACCAGATGAATTCTCGTCCTGGAATCCATTAAAACTAAGAGACCACAAGAAAGATATACCATAACATATTTAAATGGTCAATTGGGAGAGGACAGTTATGTTCCTAACTTCTTTACTGACTCAGTGTTTGAGAAGTAAAGGAAAACTTTAATGAAATATTCGAATATCCATGTATCTTATCAAAAGATTAAGTGTTAGCCCCAGATATAGCCCTCCCCCTTGATTTCTGAGAACTTCGACTGAAGTAAAATGAAACAAGATAAAAAAATAGAAACAAAACAAAACAAAAAACAAAAAACGAAAACCTTATATAATAACAAATATAATGAACGCAGAAAAGTTATACGTTTTTTTTTCTCTGGTCTGGAAAGTTACCTAATTTTATATGGAGCAGTGATGAAGGCCTCATAGAGAAATTAAATTACTTATACCTTTTGAACATTAATAATATCTTGGTGGTAAGCCGGAACAATAGTATGCTGCAAGTAAAAATCTGTTTTCAGTGAATTTTGTGAGAATTTTTTCCTTCACATTTGATATGGTTTATGTAATATTATGTTTTTATCATAGTTATAGTCTCAATTAGATTGTAGACAGCTGGAAAGCAGGCAATCGGAAGAGAGTTCCACAGGCGTGCAATTCTAAGAAGCGTTGTTCATGGAATCTGCATTTAGGTTTAGGCACAGATAAAGAGTGTGGGAAATTATTGATAGTGGTTTTAGTCAGACGAGTGTTTTTCATGAAAGTTTGACGAGGAGGGACCATAGATTGAAGCTCAGCTGAGCACTTGCCATTAAAATAACAATAAAGCAGAAACAGGCTCGCAACATCTCTTCTCTGGAAAAGTGGTTACCGGGAAGAGAAAAGGGCATCCCCACTAAGCTACAAAGTCTATTCTGAACTAGCCCTTGTGAATATTTGAGAAAAAATTAATACCTTTGTACTAGTAAGGTCAAAAACGTAATTTGTAAGTCTTTATTTTATTTTACTCTGTTTATATTCTCTTGTTGACCAAGGTCGCTACATTTTCAATGCCGCCTGTGGAGCTTTCTTTCTTCAGACTACATGTTTGGGGACCATATTTCAATACGAGATAATCCCAACCGGTTTTTGTGCTAAATAATTTTATACTTGTTTATTCTATTAATTTTGTTTCAGTTAATTCTTAAAATTAAATGTACGTAGAAAATTTAAAAAAGAATTATGAAATCTAAAACTAACAGTGTCTTGTTGATTCCACTATATAAACTCATGCGTAAATATGGGAGGGGAAAGTATCTTCAAATAATATCTTTAATTTCAAATTAGACCTACGTATTTTTACTAAGTAAATATATATATAAATATATATGCATAGTGAATAAATGACAAAAGACTATATTCCAAAGTTCATGATGTTGACCATCTTATAATTTATTTCTTTAATTCGGTTGACATTTACAATTCTTGGCAGTGTCTGTTTCATAGCGCAAAATCAGTGTAAATGTCAACCGAATTAAAAAAATAAATTATAAGATGGCCAACAACTCAGAGGTAAAAGTGATAAAAACAGGATAAAAAGTGCTCACTACGTTAGTAGAGCTTTCTGTTTACATTATGGTCAAAGCCAGAGGAAGCAAACAGAAAAATGTTTGCTGAAACGATCATAATGAACTAAGTTAACACTTGAGGTTGTAAAATAAAAACACACACACACACATATATGTATGTGTGTGTTTTATTTTACATAAATAAACACACATACATACATATATGCGTGTGTGTGTGTGTGTGTGTGTTTATTTTACAACTTATTGAGATAATCAAACAAATATGTGCGTGTGTATGATAAAGGTGAGTTATTATATTTCTCTTTCATATATATATATATTATATATATATAATATTGATTGAAAGATGACGAGTGAAAGTTATATATAAATGTATTATATTATCAAAACAATAAGGAAAAGTAAAGGGGAAAGTTAAGACAACGCTCTCTAGGCCATGGCATTTCGAAGCTAAATGCTTCTCATCAGTAGAGGAGAAAGGCCGAAATAATGCAAATAAAATTTTTCTATATTTTCATTTTGTATAATTCTGGCCGTTCTCTTCTGATGAGAAGCATTTAGCTTCGAAATGCCATTTTCCTTATTCTTCTGATGATATAATAAAGTTATGTATAATTTTTTTTCCTCATTTTTCATTTAGTATTATTGCTTACTCCTCTTGATAGTGTTTAGCTTTTCCGGTCTTGATAACGTTTGCTTTGTTAAAGATTTAATCTTTGATATATATATATATATATATATATATATATATATATATATATATATATACACACACACTATATATATATATATATATATATATATATATATATATATATATATATTTAAGGGGGTAGTCACCAACAATGTGTATTTTTTAACATTATTTTATTATTCCGTGTCTTGGTTTTTCATTGAGAATCATGTTTAGATCATTGTAATAATGTTTTTAAATCATTGAAATCGTTTTTACGCGTTTCAGACGTTCTGTGAAGCGTCCTCGTCAGAAATTATTTTCAAATGTTTTGGAGATGTATAAATAGCATTTTCGTAGTTCATTTGAAGTGTTTCCAAGGGGTGGAAACGTGTAAGTGTCTACTATTCATAGAAATGTTCAATTTTTATTACTCTTTTATTGGGCTGTGGCGAGGCCGCTGACCTCGGCTGTGGTCACTCTTGTGTTGTGTTTCTCTCTCTCACTCTCTCTTTCTACTTGTGTTTTTTTCTTTTTTTTCCCTTTCCCTTTAGGGTAGTATGTGTGTGTGTGTGTGTGTGTGTGTGTGTATGTGTGTGAAATTTTATAAATGTTTATCAATTAATATTTAATATCTATTGTTAAAATTTTAATTAAAATTTTAATGAATAAATAAATAAATACCTAAATGTTTATGAAAGATTTGAACCCCTTTTATCCTTATTTGCATTAAATAGAATTACATTAGTTCACATTTCTCCACTCCCCTACGTTTAGCAATTGTGCTCCAAAATGCATAATGACCGGTTAATTAATTTACGAGTGACTCCTATACATAAATATATAAATATATACACAGACCTCACTTTATATATTGTACTAGCAGGGTGATTCAACGTTGCCCGGGATTGAATGTTTCACACTCCCATATTTTTATTGTCATTGAAATCGGTGAAATCGCCCATTTTTCAATCAAATCGATTGATTGCCTGCTCCAGTTGACGACATTATGGTGCACTGAGAGGAAGCTTTACATGCGTTCCCGCAGTAACTTAGTCCACAATAAGTTATAGCTTACATTACATTGCACTGAAGAGAACCTACTGTTTATTTTATGAAATGTTTTATAGATAATGCTTTTATTATATATTATGCTTCAATTGTGTTCTAAACAGAAACCTTCATTTCTAACGCGCCTCTGTCGTATCAAAGAACCTACTGTTGATTTTGTATATATTACTGCTTGTGCGGTCATAATGGCTTGTATTTAAGTCAATTATCATGGTGCAATAGAAACATTCATTTCAAACGCGCCTCTGTCATATCAAAGACCCTACTGTTGATTTTATGTGTCAAGTCTTTCGGTTTAGGTGGTAATAAAACTTTTCAAATGCCCCTGCGATGTTAGACTGTGCAAGATAGTAATTTTAGTCAAAATCACCTGTTCCCCTTTCATTGGATTATTTCGATTATCGATTATCGATACTTATATAAGACATTCCAATAGAAAACCTTTCTAAGAATACAGCCAGGCACATAATTTACCTTCGTGTAAAATTTCATAAAAATCGGTCTAGTCGTTTTCGAGTTCATAGCAACGAACACGAACACACACACACACACACACACACACACACACACACACACACACACACACACACACACACACACACACAGAGAAAGTTCCTTTTATATAATAGTAGAGATAAAAATGACTGGAAAATCTTTGTGTTTAAACATCTTTATTCATTCCAAATGATGCTTCGGTAGATTATATACCTTATCCAGATACACAAAAGCAAAGTGGCAACGAAAAGAAGTATTCGCATCAGACAATCGCCAATGAATAAGGAAAGGTAATTGAAAGGGTAAAAAAAAAAGAAAAGAAAAGAAAAAGAAAAGATGAAAGACGAAGAGGAGAAAAACAAGGCGAAAATTGATTTCTGGATACTTTTTAGAGAGTTGTAAACAGCACTCCTATTTAACCATCTTAAATTTTGAGTGTTTTATGAAAGTGGGTGTGTGGATTTGGATATACCTACTCCAGAAACGGTAAAAATCACGTATTGAAATTACCTATCCCACCTCGCCTGACAAACATAATCCTGACAGAGTCACTATGTTAAAGTACAATTGTTTAATTTTTTAAATTGTTTTTATCACACTTGATATTCTGTACTCTGACCGTTTTGTCTCAGATAATTGTTGCTGCAGGAATATAAGAACTATGTTTGGCTTGTTCCCTTGTATACTAGTCATCGTTTACTCTATTGCCATTATTGTTAATGTTATTTTTATTCTTGCTGCTTTAATTTGCCTCCTCAAGCTAACAGTGGTTAACTAGTTGGTTGTGACCGACATATTTTGTACTCTCCCAGACAACTGGGCGGCAAGAACTTCCACTGAAGATGGGTTCTGTGAAAATAAAGA
>NC_136482.1:140899587-140907087 GCF_053919585.1 Euprymna scolopes
GTGGGGAGGGCGGTGCACTGGGAATTGTACAAACGACTGCATTTTGAGCGTACAGACAAATGGTACAAGCATAAACCCGCAACAGCACTCGGAAACGAGAACCACAAAATCCCATGGGACATGGACATACAGACGGACAAACCCATCCACGCAAGAAAACCAGATGTCGTAATAATTAACAAGAAAGAAAAAATCCTGTCAAATCGTAGACTTTGCTGTCCCAGCTGACCACAGGGTGAGCATGAAAGAAAAGGAGGAACGAAGCAAATACACAGAGCTAGCCAGAGAGTTAAAAGGGATTTGGATGATGAAGAAAATCAAGATAGTACCGATAATAGTAGGAGCACTAGGAACAATTCCGAAAAACTTCGAAAAAAGAATGTCAGAAATTGGAATCAGAGGAATAACTGCAAAAGTACCACGACTAACGATAATGAAATCGACTGAAATATTAAGGAAAACCCTTGAATGCGGAGAATAATACAAGACAATATACCGAATAAGCGTTACAGGGAATGAAGAACACCGAAGCTGCATATCTACATTCTACACCCCCATCATGCCTCCCCCCCGCATAGTTTCATCACCGCTCCTCCCAATAAAAAAGTGATACTAAAGAGCTGACAAGGGTCAATAAGGACTGAAAGACCGAGGAGAGAGCGCTAGTCAGACCTTGGCTGGACAAGCGCAAAGAGAACTATGACTTGGAGAGGCTTAGTGCCACTCAAATTCCAGTATAAACCAATGGCTACTGACGGCGAGAAATCCATAGTAAGAGGCTGTTGCGATGATGCAAATTCATTTGCAAATGCTATCGAAGGAGGTGGAGAGAACTGGACATCTGGGGAGACTTGTTGTCACTCAGCCTCCAGAGAACACCGCAGGTTTCCAATCAGATCGTTTGACTTGTGTGAAAGCTCCATGTGAGCCAATAATAATAATAATAATAATAATAATAATAATAGATAACCCTACCATAGCTAAAACACTACATGCATACTATACAGTAAGAACATGCCAACACACCAATATATAGAGAAACGCATGCAAAATTCTTAAACATTCTGTGATAAAAGTTATATTTTTAACAAGTAGGGCTGATTAAAATAGATTTGTTAATGGAAGCCGAGATCTTATACAAACCTGTTTCCCGTTTAATCCTGTTATATTCAGCATTTATGCATGATTGATTCTATGATTTATTTGTGTGCTTGTTTTTATTATTGTTTTGTCTTTTCTGTTAAATGCATGATTTGTGGTTACATTGTGTATAACTAATGCGTTTAACGTGTCACCAACCTTTATGGCTTTGTTAAGCTCAGATAAGCATATCTTCAGGAGACGGCATATCTTCTCTGTGTATGCTGAACGAAATGAAAAAAAAACAAAAAAAAAACAAGGAAAAAAAACAAGGAAAAAAAAAACAACAACTGGGAAAATAACAACAAAAATAAAAGTTAAACTAAAACCATTCTCAACAGATATGTTCACCTTGCGCTTTCATTGGTCCGTTGAGCACAAGGTGGTGATCACCTGTCAGTCGTTGAAGAAAAAACATTAGAGGATAAATCAATGAAAAAATTTTCACTGGGTCAACAATGAACTGTTTCTATAATATAAAAGACAAATCTTACAAGCAATTAGATATAACATGGCGTTTTCCTTTTAATTGAACATTAAGAGATATCTCACTAGTCTAAAATAGTATACTAAAGTAAAAAACAAAACAAAAACAAAACAAGAACAAAAAACAGTACACTAAACAAAAATAAATTATAGTTTCAGATATAAACAAATATCAAATTTCTATTAGTAATAGTTGTGAATCGATTAACGTTTTTTTCGTCAAGTTTTATTTTCTTTATATTTTCATAGCTTTAATCGAGTCATGTTTGAAAAAAGAATTCGTATTAATTAACTATAATTTATTATTAATCGAGCACATCAACCACTTCTATTTCTTAGCTATTTCTATCTCTCTCACTTTACTGATTCAACTAACCCTTAATATTTCTTTATGTAAGCATTTCGAAAAAAAAAAAGCAACTTTTTCCCCCACAAATTCATATTTAAATTAGATGTCTAAATGATAGGTTTCTCATACAACAAGATATAAAATAATGTTACATATAAATATTCAATAAGATCTAATCTATAATAATAATGATAAATTACATTAAATCTAAAAGTGTATTCTTTCGTAAAATTTACTGGGGAACACAACGGAAATGATCCTTAATATTTTAGTGCACGACTAAGATGGTCATGAATATCTTATTTTGATGAAATTTATATTATACTAGCCTGGGTGCCCGGCGTTTCCCGGGTGTTTGGAGGTACGTGTTGAGCAAATAAATAAATAAATAAATAAAATAAACTTGTAGTAGACAGGCCGGCTCGAACCTGTGACACGAAGACGGAAACGAAGTTGGAGGTGTGTGTAAGGGTGTTGGTTGAGCAAAAATTAAAAAAAGAGTGGTAGTAGGCAGGCAGGCTCAAATTCGTACCGTAAAAGAGGAAAAGAATATAAAAAAGTAACACGTTAGGTGCTGCGCCCATAGCCAAACCAGAAGTGACGTAGGTTTAAATTAAAGCTAAACAGTCGAAAAGAGGCGATTATTTTTGAAATTATCGGCGTAAAAAGGACCCTTCCCTATAGAAAAGTGCCTAGTTGAAGGTAAAAGAATTAATGTTTTAGACAATTTTTCGACATTTGTCGTATGACGGATCGTGCTTCAAAACGATACCGATCTCGTGAAAATCCGTTGCTTCTGTCGAAAGTTGTTGCGAGATATACATACATACATACATACATACATACATACATACATACATTTAAACAGGCAGATGAGATTTATTTTATGAATGTATGACATTTAAATTTATATTATATGTTTAACATATAAATATATATTACATATATAACATTTAAGTTTATATTATACTAGCCTGGATGCTCGGCGTTGCCCGGGTGTTTGGAGGTGTAAAAAAAGTGGGAGTAGGCAGGCAGGCTCGAACCCATGACGCGAAGGTGGAAAAGGAAGTGAAAGAAAATCTGACGTCTTACTCCTAGTCCATGACGCGACCAGAAGTGTAACACGTTCAAATTTAATCTAATCAATCAAAACGATGACTTGCAGAAATGGCGTTATTTTTAAACCTCCCATGAAGGTCGTTTTTAATGTGAGAGGAAAAAAGGGGGGCACTCTGGCAGTATCCAAATGAATAGCAATTGTCTCAGTATGAAGGGTTTCCCCTAAATTGACCAAGAAGCGATTGCAGAATAGATACTACCCGGACAAAGGCCGGGAGTTGGCTGTTGCATTTGATTAGTTTTGCTTTATTTATATAAAAATATAAATATGATAGTATACAAACAGCCGACACAACGGGACGCTGGTAACTTTTTAAACTCGATAAAAAAAGAAAAGAAATGAAAGAAACCGTGTCCGTTTGTGAGTCTGAGATATTCTGATCTAGGAAGTATAAGAAAACTTCTCCTGGAATCTAACCAACGTAAGAACCCCGACACAAAAAGTCTTTCGTGGACATACACAAACGCGCACGTCCATTTTGCCTTTTATATATATAGACTAGCGGGGGTACCCGGCGTTGTCCGGGTGTTTCGAGGTGTGTGTGCTCTAAAATAAAAAAGAAACCGGGGGGGGGGGTAAAAAGTTTTGTAAGTTGGTAGGATCAAACTCGAAGCCCTGAGGTGAAGTTTGAAAATAAAATGTGAAAAAAAACATGAACCGTTCGGCCAGCCAGAATGAGTTACTAAAAGATGTTTGAATTTATTTAAGTAAGAACCAAATTGACAGGTGCCCGCACGGAAGTCGTAGAGTTAAGATTTTGCGCGAGCGTTACGACGACGACGACGACGACGACGACGACGACGACGACGTAAGCAATAACTATTCAGCAGTTGTTTTTAATGAGGTCAATGACCAGGTTTGTTTGTTATAAGCGAAGTAAAAAAGAAAACATAAAAACGAACAGTAAAACTTAAGCGGGGGGGGGGGTAATCAAAACATCGAAAAAAACACAAAAAAACTAACATAAGGCAAACGAACGATGTTAAATGTAAAAATCTGAAAAACAAAAACAAAAACGAAAACAGAAAAACGAACGTTAAAAAAACACGTTAAAAAAAGCCTGTTTCGATATTAAAATTAAAAAAATCGGTGGTTTTGGGGTGTGTTATCGAGGTGGATAAGCGAAGTAAAAAAAAAAACAGAAAAACGAACGTTACGTGAAAAATGGCTTAAATAACAATGGTTCAATATTTAAATTTAAAAAATCGAAAAAAAAAGACATCTCACACCACGATTCGAACCCAAAACGTTTAGATAATGACCCAACGCACTAACCAACTGAGCTAACACGACATACATTAAATTTAGTCAGTTCTTCAATTATTTAAAGTAAATCAGGTCATGACGTCATCTGACGCAAGCGTAGAACCGGTCGTCGTCACGAGAGGACCGTTTTTGTTGACCCCCTCCCTGTTGAAAATTGTCGATTTCGGGGTGAGAAATAGACGTTTTTAACGAATTTTTCGATATTTTTCCGGCGAAGGGTGGGGCTTTAATATGATACCAAGTTTGTGAATTTTTGTTCTGTGTATCGAAAGTTTTTAGCGGACACACAAACACAGATACATACATACATACATTTTCGCTTTTATATATATAGATGTATTACACATAAATTTATATTACATATATAACATTTAAATTTATATTACATATATAACATTTAAATTTATATTACATATATAACATTTAAATTTATATTACATATATAACATTTAAATTTATATTACATATATAACATTTAAATGTATATTACATATATAACATTTAAATTTATATTATATGTATAACATAAATTTATATTATATGTATAACATTTTCGAGGAAAGACAATATGTAATATTGCCGTTACATACAAACAAGAGAAAAGAAATAAATAAAAATCCGGGTCGGAATTTCTTTTTTAACAAAAGTTTTTTATTACCGTTACTCTCCCGTCTCGACACGAACTTTAAAAGTCTCTTGCTTCTCCGCATGCCGCTCCATTCTCTTGCTCGACTTTTCACATCCATTTTCTTCAACGTCACACTTTTCTTCTGCTTCTGACCGCATGGTGCATTTTCTCCCCTTTTTCTTCTTGTGCACACTTACTAATTTGCATATGCACATTGTTCGACTACTGTTACTGCTAATCTCTTTACAAGTCAGTTATCCTTTGCTGCTTCTGATACTCTCCCACGCGCTCATATGCACTATATTACAAATGAAAGTGGTCACGAATCTTTGTTATCATCTGCATGTTGAATATCTACGCGTTCAAACTTCTAATTGCCCCATGTAGATAGAATTACCTTAAAAACTATGTAAAATATGTACATCCAATGTTTCTTATGAATGTTGTTATAAAAGTTGACTTAACAAATGTCTGAATTGTATAGTGGTAGTGGGTAGGTGATGTTATCTGCTTGGAAGAATACCACATGTCAAGGCACTTATTGTACAGAGAACTTCAGAAAAGAAAGCGAAAACATTCTCGGCCAATAAAACGCTACAATGACACAAACAAGACCAATCTACAGTTGTGTGAACTTGGATCGAAGAAATTGGAAAACTGTGCCAGCGATCGATCAAACTGATAGCCACCATCCACAAAGCTACTGTCATCGTGGAGGATGCTCGTCGCTAAACGTTCATTGCTGCCAGAGATCAGCAGTGATACAAACTACGGACTTTTGGTGCTCCTGCTGTGCCAGATTCTGTGCTTCCAGCCTGGGGTTGTGCAAACACCTCTGAAAACACAGATGAGTTGTCAAAACGAAGTGTCTTCTTCAAACACGATCGACTAACAACAAGTCACATGTAAAATTTGCATGTGAACATAGTATTTTCGCATCCTTAGTCGTCCTTCAAATGAGCTAATGATAACATGTTACACAATAAAATTACATTCCTCTCACTGAATATATAATTGGGACTCACCCCAAACACTGAATATTATATATTAAATATTATAGAATGTAAAAAAAAAAGAATAAAAACAAGTCATATGATGTTATAATCTTGATGCAGGAGGACACAGGGTTCCTAATTCAATCCTAGGCAACACCTCATCTCCATGCTAGTTCCCCGTGTTTAAAGCAATAAAATAATAAAAAAAAATATTTATTGTATAGTATAATATTGAGTGAAATTTCGATTAAACATTGGTACCGGTGGTTTCAGGAGAAATAGGAAACTCGACCCAGAATACCACAAGTGTCTAATCAATTAGTCTGCATAAGTACTATTAGTTGTTTGAACGATTCAAATAACGATAATCACTAAGGGACAACACATGCTTTACTTATTAGTAGTATTATTAGGATTAAGCATTATTATAAATATTATTACTAGCAAATATATTTTTTTGTTGGGGACAGGCGCGCGTGAACCTCCCCAGAAAAATAAAACAAGGTAATACCTAGGAGAATGGTATCATGACCAGCGAACATATACTATATTACCTCCATAGATTTAACATTGACAGAAAACTCTGAACAGAAGTATTAGTTGTGACGAGCATGCGCGAAAGCGCTCAAGAATTGTGTATCAATGTCTTAGTCAGAGCTGCCTAGGGTGAAAATGAATTCGTCTAAGGTTATAAAAAGCCAATACCAGTCATTCAGCAAGTAACTAAGGTTGCTCTGGTAACCTGGTATGTTTAGTCGTTTCGATGGAGTCGTTCAAGATTTTGTTGGGTCGTTTCGACGGAGTTGTTTGGGATTGTGTCGAGTCGTTTCGACGGAGTTGTTCGGGATTGTGTCAGGTTATTTCGCTGGAGTTGTTCGGGATTGTGTCGAGTCGTGTCAACAGGGTTGTTCGGGTTCAAATCGACAGAGTTACTCAGTAGTCAGGTCATGTGGATGAAATTGTTTGGGACCGTGCTGAAATGTGTTGACACAATTGTTTGGGACTGTGTTGAGTTGTGTAAATGATATCGTTCGGTTTCCATTTATTATCCAGTTGACTTGACCGTTATTGCAGTCGTACTGCAGCATGTGATAACAATTTTTTTTGTTTTTGTCTCTCTTCCCTCGTGAAGCAACACTAGTATAGCTTCAGCTTCAGACAGATCCTAAATCTCTATTAGTAATAAAGGAAGCTCATATAATGCGCACTATTCAAGCAAATATTTAAAGTTTTCCACCATTCCAAGATTTTAATACATTATTTGGATAATATCAATTAAAAAATTGATTGATTTCACATGTTTAAATGCAAAAACCACTGGTTAAGGGATACATAGTTTATCTAGCTATAAGGGAGGCTTACCAAACTTATCAAACAACAACAATAACAACAACAAAATGCAACGACACGACAAAAGTCTTGTCTAAAATTTCTTGAAAATCTAAAATAAATAAAAGATCAACATCTGTTGACAGTAGGTGGAAACAGATGGTAGAGCAGAACATTTGTTAAACTT
>NC_136482.1:140909587-140922087 GCF_053919585.1 Euprymna scolopes
TATATTCTTACTACTGCTACATGAGAGTTCTTATCATACAGATTGACGTGAAAAGAAACGAGAGTAAAAAAAAAAAAAAAAAAAAAGAAAAAAAAACAGAAAAAAGAGAGAATTAATGTTTTTGCCTTTTCCCTATACACTATTATCTATAAAATACAAAGAGAAATAAATGATAAATTTTACCTAAATTAGGAATGTTCGCCAATGTTATGTAACCCAGTGGAACTCGTACAGAGAACAATTTTTCATTGAATGTTAAACGTTATAACCCTAATTATTATATTTTAAATGTGGAAGTTTATTTAAGCTAAGGATTAAAAGATTGCTATTCTGCTAATCTGCAATAGAGATAGTTTGAAAAGGAGGTTATATTCTCGATATATCAATAAGACTGAAATCGTGGTACATGTTACTGATCGAAAATGAAACAGTAAGAATTATTTATGAGTTAAAAATCATTGATATTGTCTTTTTATATTATTTTATGTCCGCGTTTCTGACCCATTCTTTCAGTTAAGCCAGAGTAAATAAAGTTCGCAAAAGGCATATATATTGTTTGAAGTGAATAAGTGGACGTATCTACAGTTTCGAGTAATAATCTGGTAAATCACCTTACTGAACGAATGTTCATAGTCAGAGCTGGTATTCAAAGGGAGGTGCATGCGTACCTTTCAACGTCTCTCCCACATGCCTTTACTAGTTGGCATTTATGGTTTCAACAGCCAATCATAATCTTGCAAAAAAGAAAAACCCGGATGTACTCGTAATTAACATCGCCAGAGCTAAATTTTTTTGTGAAATTTAACTTAAATATTTTCTCTGGGCAACATCTATAAGTTTTTTCTTTTCAATCCGCCTTGCTGTGATGACTGTTACTTCTGATCTCGAATTTGGGGATACTTCTATTGAAAAATATTAACTTATAAAGACAAGAATTTCAAACGCCTTATATAGGATATCCATTAAAATGTCTTTGGTATTTTTGTGACCTTTGTATTAGGCTTAGAAGAAAGTTCTTGCGAAATTTTAAATTTTAATTTCAAATGATGTATTTTCAAAAAAGTTTTCCTTATAATACCTTTATTTTATGTCTCATTTTAAAGGGTGTTTTTCGCTTTATCTAACCGTTACAATTGCAATCGTTTTAAGACAATTAGGTTTTTCATAACATTGAATACAAGATAAAAAAAGGCAAATTCGCATAATTTTCTTATTTCAATTCAAGCAAGGCCGAAAAGCTGCTGAAAAAATTAGCGATATCAACGAAGCGTTTGGCTCAGGGACCACTACTGAAGGCACAGCACAATGGTGGTTTAAGAAATTTCCTGGCGGCGACGGGAGTCTTGAGGATGAACGTAGTGGTCGATCATCGGATGTTGACAATGATCAATTAAGAGCTTTTGTAGAAGCCAATCCACCCGCGACTGTCTAAGAACTTGCTTCTGAATTAAACGTAACATATGCGACAATTTCCAACCCCTTGAGAGATTGGAAAGACAAAAATTTGACAAATGGGTGCTTCATGAATTAGACGACAACCAAAAGAAACGCCGTTATGAAGTGTCATCTTCCCTTTCTTTTACGCAAAAAGAACGACCCGTTTCTCGATCGGGCTGTGACTTGCGATGAAAAGTGGGTTCTTTCGGAAAACCGGCGACGCTCAGCTCAGTGGTTAGACACCGACGAAGCTCCAAGACACTTCCCTGAAGCCAGAGTTTCACCAAAATCCGTTTAATGGTCTGCGACCGGTTTTATCCGATACAGTTTTTTTTTAATGCAGGCGAAACCATTACGGCGGAGAATTACTGTTCAAACTTCGACAACATCCAGCATTAGTCAACAGAAAAGACCTAATTCTTCTCGACGACAATACTCGATTACACGTTGCTAAACCGGCATAAGTTGAACGATTTGGGCTCCGGATCTACCTCATCCACCATATGCTCAAGGCATTTCACATACTGACTACCACTTTTTCAAGCATCTCGACAACTTTCCGCGTGAGAAATACTTAAAAAGCCTAAGCGATATCAAAACATCTTCAGCGACTTAATCGCCCACAAAACGAAAGATTTTTAGTTACTGGCATAAATAAACTTGTTTTCCGTTGGCAAAAGTGTGTTGATTCTGATGGTCCTTCTTTTGATCAATAAATTTTTGCTTGCGCAGAGATATGTTCATCTGAATTTTAAAGTTAAACACTGCAAGAACTTGTCAACATAATAATATGGCTAGGTCACAACTGATCCCAATATCTTTTGAACGGAAATTTGTTTCCTTTTGTGTCAGATATTACCTGTTCAATACATTTGGTTATTATTACTTCTTCTCAAGACATTTTTCTAGCCCTAAAGTTCTTGAAAAAAAAAAAAACTGCCACCTTTAGTCATCTGTTTTTCTTTTTTTGATTGTTTCTTCATTGGAATAGGCAACAACCTATTAAACACAGCATACATTAATTCTACAGTTGATAGCGTGACGTTCGTTTTTTTTTCTTTCTTTAAATTTTCTTCCTTGTAACGCTGGGTATGAGGCAGCGAAACCAGCTGCCAACATTGTCCTGCTTTTTATTGAAACTAGCCGATAGCTCTTTTTAGCATCCCCGTTGTTCTCTTAAGTGCAATTGTCTGGATTTCTCTTGCACTTTGTTCACCAGGAATATTAGTTAGGTAGGACTTCAGGTTCTTCTTCATAAGCCCTGTAGCACCTATAATAACTGGTATGATTGATATCTCCCTAAGATTCCAATTTCTTTTCATATCATACATGAAACGATGTTTAGTCTGTTTCTCCCATTCAGCTCTGTTCAGACCTCCATCATTAGGGACACTCACTGCAACCAAGGTTAGTACTCTCTCTGACTTAATCCATATAACTATGTCAAGTTAGACAGCAGCATTTTTAGGTAGGTGGCTGTAGGGATTACATGCTGTTTGATGCTATTATATAAACTTTCAAACATATTTTAATACACCTTTCATTTGTATCCACGCCTTGATTCTTCTTTGGAACTTGTTTAAATGTGTCCACACATTTTTCCGCTTGTCCGTTCGCTCTTGGGTGGTATACTGGTGTTATCATGTGATTAATTAATGATTTACAAAATTCTTTAAACTTTTCTCATAGACTGAGTTTTATTGTAACCGACTTAAGTTTCTGGAGTTCAAAACGACTAAAAAATTCATTAAATGCGTTTATTGTATTTGTTTCAGTCGAGTGTCTGCACTTAACAATTTCTGGTCCCTTAGTGAAGCTGTTCCCAATTACCAAGTAATACGAGCATTTATGGGCCCTGTATAATCGATATGCAATCGACTTCACGGGACACCTGTCTTTAGCCACGGTTGAATCTTTACCGGTGGACCCCTTGCTGCCATTTGACGTCATCTATACTGTTTTACCAAATTATCTATGTCTTGGTCCATTTTTTTTTTTTACCAAATTAACGATGTCTAGGTCCATTTTTTATCAAATTAACTATGTCTTGGTCCATTTTTTTTAACCAAATTAACGATGTCTAGGTCCATTTTTTACCAAATTAACTATGTCTTGGTCCATTTTTTTTACCAAATTAACTATGTCTTGGTCCATTTTTTACCCAATTAACTATGTCTTGGTCCATTTTTTACCAAATTAACTATGTCTTTGTCCATTTTTTACCAAATTAACTATGCCTTGGTCCATTTTTTTACCAAATTAACTATGTCTTGGTCCATTTTTTTTTTACCAAATTAACTATGTATTGGTCCATTTTTTACCAAATTAACTATGTCTTGGTCCATTTTTTTTACCAAATTAACTATGTATTGGTCCATTTTTTACCAAATTAACTATGTCTTGGTCCATTTTTTACCAAATAAACTATGTCTTAGTCAATCCTGGCATATAAGCATAACTTTTCATTAAATATTTCATTTGTGAAAATCCTAGATTGACTGTGTCAAATTCTTTGAGAATTTTCTTTCGCAAAGTATTCAGCATTACTACTCCATCTATATAGTAATACCTGTTTGCATATAAAAAAGGGTGACACGATTTCCTATTTTTAATTTTCTCGTTCATCCAGACTTGCTTTTTCATTTTTCTAATTAAATTATACTTCTGTCTTGTTTGTTTTTTTTTTTTTTTTTTTTTTTTACATCTAGCGTAAGCGAAATTCCTCCAATCGTATTGCATAACAGACCCGGCAATTCACTTTCGTCTCTTAGCATCGCTATTACTGTTTTTTTGAGTAGTTTCGTATATTTAGGTATCAATCTTGATAACCAATAGACGTGACTAAGTTTGCCGTGTAAGTTTATACATTTTATTCGAACCAAATATTGTTATCAGCGGTTTGTGGTCTGTTCGCAGAATAAACTCTTTTCCGTATAAAAACTGAAATTTTTTATAGCCAAAATTATTGCTAAACTCTTTTCCGATTAGACTGATTTTGTTTCGTGGTTAGTAACATTATCATATGTGCTATTTGCTTCGTAGATCCGTCCCCGAATTTATAAAGCAGTACATAACCGGATTCCTCATCACTAGCATCTGCTGTTACAATGATTTTATCTTCGGCTCTGCTAACAAAGCTGCTTTTATTTTTAAGAGGCTGTTCGCATTCTTCTGACCATATCCACTTCGCACCCTTTTTTAACAAAATTATTTAACAGAGCTCTCACATTATATACTTTTAGGCTATATATGTTCTAGAACTTACTAATGCCAAGAAAGCCCGGAGTTTAGAAACGTTGCCAGATGTGGGCATGTTCCGTACTGCTTTTTCGAATCTGATTTTCTTTCTGTACTATTTGCCCGAAATATTTTATCTTCTATAGAAAGAACACTCATTTTTCAGCACTTAGACATGTGTTCCTCAATTCTCTTAAATGCAGCTCTTATATGGGCTTTGTGTTGCGTCTCGTTTTCGTTTTTAATAAAAATATCAAACTATGCGATTGCCTATTTCATACCAGCCAACATTGTGTCCATTATTTGCTTGAAGAATCTTGGAGCGACTTTCAATTTTAAAGGAAGACGATTCAGTCTAAACATTCCTGGTGTGATTATTATATTCACTTGTTTGTCTTTTGTGTGGTTTCAAGCGAGGGCCATATCATACCACATAACATCTTCAAAGTCGGCTTGAAAATCAACATCAAAGTCTACCTGGATGCACTGAAAAGTCTGGCGATCCTACTATCTGGGACATAATTGCAGAGATGTAGGGAGTTGAGCAGCAAGATGTCTGTTCACATTACACTTGAACTTCTGCATTTCAGTACAGTCGGGGGAGCAGGAACCCGGAAGGCAATTCCAAAGTCTAGCAGATCTGGAGAAGAAACTTAATAATTCTAATGAATAGAAGTCTTTCTGGAATCTGGGGATTCCTACTGTGTAGGGGTGGGATTTTGATACTTGTCGGACTTGTGGGGGGTATTTACATCAAGGGGGTACAAGGGCTTGTAGTTCGTTGGAGCATCTACTATTAAAATACTTGTAAAACAGTATGCAACATTTTGTCGATGGGACAGAGACTAGCTGACAGTTCTAAACCCTTTAGGTTGGCGACTCTCTTTTGAACCCTGTTCAAGAGTGAGAAACTAGTAGCAGATGCACCAACAATACTCCATACATGGGCGAATGATGGCTTTGGAGGTACAGGATACTTTCAGGCGTAAGTAACTTTCTAGCACGGCAGAGAGAGAGAGAGAGAGAGAGAGAGAGAGAGAGAGAGAGAGAGAGAGAGAGAGACCACCTTCCTTGCAGCAGCTGTGGCAATGCCCTCGATGTATTTGTTCCAACTTATGTTCCCTGTGATCGTTAAGCCGAGGAGTTTGAACGAAATACTTTCAGGTAATCTATCATTAGCCATAACTATTGATAACTGAGAAAGTTTCTTGTTATTATTAAAGGAAAGAAGCTTAGTTTTGTCAGCATTGAACGTTAACACCCATTTTGTTCCGATCCAACTACAGATTGGAGGTCTTCATCCAAGGTTTCCGGTATTGCCTTAGATGTTGTTTATTCGTTTTCCCTTCATGCTTATTATGGACCGTGGTGTCCCCAGCAAATATCCCCATCTCAGAGACAATTTTATCAAGGAGCTCATTTATTAATATCAGGAAAAATAAAGGTCTAAGAATCGACACTTGAAGTACACCCGCATTTATATCATATTGTTTTGACGTATGTCATTGGGGTCGACCCGACTTCTCTTATTTAAGAAGGATTTAATTATGTTAAGTATTCGTCCAGTAATACCATAGGATCCGATTTTCCTGAGAAGACCATCGAGCCATACCGTCAAAAGCCTTAGATATATCTAGGGTTACTGTCCTACTTTCCCTTGCATTATCCAGTGCATGGTATATACGTTCAGAGATTACACTTAAGATATCTGCAGTAGAACGAACTTGCCTAAATTCATACTCTTGGTTAGACAGAATTTTAGCAGCTATGAGGTGGTTGACTAGAGCTTGATTAATTATGGACTCAAATATTTAAGCGAGAAGAGGGAGAAGGTTAATGGGGCGATAATTTAATGGGTCAGTTCTTTTGTCAGTATTCTTGTAAATTGGTACCACAGAAGCAGTTTCCCAGCAATCAAGACATCAAGATTCGTTAAGGCGTTTGTTGAAACGTATGGAGAGAACTGAACCACCCTCAATGGAGCATTTTTTTAAATGGTACAACTGGGGATGAGATCAAGTCCACATGATTTTGAGGTGTCTAGGTTATTATGTATAACATCATGCACTTGTGAAGGGGTGATTTTCAGATGATCTAGTGTGATTTCTGTCCGCAAAGGAAACTCAGGAAAGGAGTGGTTTGCTGGGTCCAATGTATAGTTGAGGCAAACCGACTGGCAAGCATGTTAGCCTTCTCAGTTGCCGTACAAACAACCTCATGATTGTTGGAATATGGAGGAATTGTTGATTGCCCATTATTTACTGCACTGTTGTAGATTTTCCAGAAAGCACGAGTTTCTAATTTCTGCGCTTCATATGTTTTCTGATGGTTTCTATGTATTCTCTCTTAGCTGTCGCTATTTCTTTCTTACAATTACTTCTAGCTTCGTATATAGCTTTGTCTGTTTGTACGGGACTTATATCGGATAAATCTGAAATATGTATGCTGCCTTGTAGCAATGGCAGTTGCAAAAGTAGAAGTAAACTATTGGGGAGAGTGGGATTTGCTATAGAGCTTCCGTGTGCGTACATGAGCTTCAAGTGCCACTTCTAACCATTCAGTGGTTCAAAGTGGTTTGCACACTATTCTGCAGGAAGAGAAAATATACATAAATCTGATGAGATCTATGATGGCTTGCCAGTCTGCCTTCTGCTAGTATCTTGTCGTTTTGAGCAATGGCTCTTCAGCTTTCGGTCGAGAGTTCAGAGTTATTTCGACCATTATCGCAGCATGATCAGCATTTCCGAGCGGGCTAAGGGCATTCGTTACATAATAATCGGTAACTGATCAGAAATAGATCTAGAAGTGAGGCTTGTTGATCTGGGAAACATGTCGAAAGCG
This sequence comes from Euprymna scolopes, assembly GCF_053919585.1. Taxonomy (NCBI): domain Eukaryota; kingdom Metazoa; phylum Mollusca; class Cephalopoda; order Sepiida; family Sepiolidae; genus Euprymna; species Euprymna scolopes. The sequence continues at coordinate 140,917,103 of NC_136482.1, forward strand.
TAACTGTCTGTGATAGGGAATGAGATATAGAAAAGCTATGTGTTATGCTACCAGCTGCGTCTTTGTGAGTAGTATTTATCTTTAAATCTTTATTTTTCATGGTTTTAGTCTTAAGCAGTAATATATATTAAATCATGTCTTGTCTTATGTTGTAGTCAAAAGTTCTTTGAATTACAGTGTAACCCGGATATAAAAGACTTCATCTATGTCACTACATCGCTCTTATATTCGGGTTAAACTTAAATCCGGGGTTTTTATATCCTGGTTACACTGTACATTAACACAAGCTCTAATTTGGGACCAGAGAAAATCTTTTATATAACTTTTCTTATATTCGGGTCTCTTTTATCAGGGCTACCCTGTATCCTTTGTGATCTTTTTCTAATCATATTATCTGAAAGTAGCAATACACTAAAAAGCAAAACATTATTTGTCTTGCAGCTACAATTAAACTCTTTCTCTATGATCGTCTGCTTTATTTTTGTTCTTCATTTTTCGTAGTTGCATTACTTCCAGAATCCTGATTTTAGCATACTTGTATGCTAATTAATCGATCGATTCTAGTACATTGTACGAAACAGAAGTCGGTAATTGTGCATATTATGAACCGGATTTCTCATAAATGTCCGTTCGGGCTCAACCGGCACCTAACATCCCCGCTGGAATATGCTAGAAACGTGTTCAAATTTTCATTTTTTTTAATAGTATTTTAAAGTTAAATTAAATTTTTATGATATTTTTGTTTATTAATTGTAAGGTGAAAGTGCAGAATTGTTACAATACACCCTCCTCTCCCACATGTTAAGAATGGATTTCTAAATAACATTATTTCAGCAAAATAACATAGATGCACAAGTATCCGCTCTTGTTGGTCCAGCCATACCGGACATTTACAAGAAATCTGGTTCGTAATATGTAACAGTGACGACATTTGGTTCACACAATACACCAATATCTAAATAATAACTTATTAGCTAACTTTGTAACTTAGTATAAACTATTATGAATGTAAAAAGTGATTAATTGTTATTTTTTTTTATTTTAATTGTTTTAGATTCCATGTTTAATATTGAAAGTAAAATCGTTTTTGTTATTCATTTATGAAATTAAAATGGAGGCTCAACATTTCGCTCGTCTTATACGGGATTTCTCAAGAGGGATGGTCAATGACGAGAGGATCGGATGTTTAGGGCTACGTATACTAATGGGGGGGGGGAGTCTTTATGTAAATTAAACATTTATCTACATATATGCAGTTTATGATGGTTGAAAAAAATACTTATTAAAAAAATTATTATTAAAATTTATGTAAACTTTTAGTTATATATTTTGATAGCAAATCGTATTTTTTCATGTAGTTGTATATATTAGTATATGTGATACTTTCAAATTATTACGTAATATAATACTTTCCAACGTTATCTCCGATTTATACTAGTGATTAGTTTATTTTTTTATGACGAGTAAATATAATAGAAACTATGTGTGTGCGTGCATATCAATATTAAAAATATGAGAGTGTGCTCACTACAGAATTCTGTGTTGAGTTCTAATCTGTTGTCGATTTGTGGGTTGGGTAATAGTATTGCCTAGTTTGTCAACATTTCAGCCTACGTCTTTGGATATTTCCTCTTGTGTCTTTATTCGAGTTCTTACATTCAACTAAATGTTGTTAAAGGGATATGCATGTGTGCTGAGTTGATGTATAACAGTTGTATGATTTGATATATACATATTTACAATTACGAGTATAACATTGTTTTCCTTGTTATCGAGCAATAAAAGCAATTTTTGAGCCTTTTTAATGCATGGACAACAAAAAGAGAAAGACATTTTAGGAAAGCAGAAATGAGTGAAAGGTTATTTCCAAAAATAGATGCACTATTTTTCAAAGGATAATCGGCAAGTTTGTTTTTGGCTTTGCTTTCATGTTGATGCCATGATTCTTTGGTGTGTATCAGTGGATATTTCAAATTCAGTAGGGAAAGAAACAGCTATACAGCTGCACCTGTCCTGAAGTGGCCATTCAAAGCTACAAAGTTTATATATACATACATAAACGTGGTTAAATATATTAAGTTGAGGAGTAAGTTCTTGCAAAATTTATAATTTTGATTTCAAATGATGTATTTTCAAATAAGTTTTCGTTATAATACCTTCACTTTATATATCATTTTTAAAGAGCATTTTTCGCTCTTTCTAATCGTTTAAATTACAATAATTTCAAGTAAAGCAACTGGCTCTGACGGCATTCCTATTGTAGTGCTGCAAAAGCTTAAACCAGAACTAGCTCCCATATTTACAAAGCTGTTTAAGTGTTGCTTTAAGGAGAATTGCTTCCCAACACTCTAGAAAACCTCATCAGTATGCCCCGTATTTAAAGATTCAGGTGGTCGGTCATCTCCTTCTCAATATAGACCAATCAGTCTCCTGTGCGTCATGAGTAAGCTGCTGGAATCTGTTAAAAAGAGAAGTAGTCCACAATCTCATCAAAAATAACCTTCACAGTGACATGCAATATGGTTTTCTGTTCTGCTAGATCTACAGCAGATGTGCTAACAATTATATCATAAGATTAGCGAATTTCTCGGCGGAGGTTTCCTTTCTAGAGCAATTGCCCTTGACATATCAAAGGCGTTTGATAGAGTATGGCATAAAAGCCTACAAAATCTCCAGCTACGGTATAGCTGGAAATGTATTTTCAATTATTAAATCATTTCTATCTGATAGGTTCATAAGAGTAGTGGTTGGGCAAAAATAAGAAGCTCACAGTATTAATGTTGGAGTCCCTCAGGGGTCCATCCTCGGCGCAACTCTCTTCCTGATCTACATTAATGATCTCCCAAATCACATCCTAAGATCATTTATAGACAGCTATGCTGACGACACTATCATCTATGGCAACACTTCAAAGGCCGTAAACGACCAAATTCTCTATAATTCTCTCTCCTCTGATCTTGATCACTTGGTGTAATGGGGAAAAGGTGGCTGGTTAATTTAATGCATCTAAAACCAAGCTTCTATCTTTCCATCAGCGCTCTGGTCCTGTTTGGCATCAATTGAAATGAATAACTCTCGTCTTGGAGAGGCTTCATGTTTTGACAAGCTTCTAGGTCTGATCTTGATCTGAGATGAAACAAATACATCAAATCTGTTGCCAAGGCTGCTGGAAAAATGATGGAATCATTCTACCACTCCAGTAGATATCTCACTGCTGATGCAATTCTCTACCTGTATGAGAGCCAAGTATGGCATATCATACTAGACGTACAAGGATGGAGTACTGTTGCCATATCTGGGCAGGAGCTGCTAGAAGCATCCTGCCTTGACAGTGTTCAAAATAGATATCGTAGCCTAGTGGTTTATGCCCTTTTCTCTTCCCTGCAACCTCTTTCCCACAGAAAGTAAGTCCTTGTCTGAGCTCCAATTTATGATCCCCTTGGTCTGACTTTCACAAAAAACATGCATCTACATGAAACTACTATCAATAATTTTCCCTAAGCCTAAACGTAGATTCCATGAACAACACTTCTTTCTTGGAATTGCACGTGTGGAACTGTTTCGTTTTCCTGCTTTCCAACTGACTACAATATGGTTGTCTTCAAGTCCAACATGAACAAATTCTTGATGAACCATCCCCTTTAGTAATCCAATTTACCAATTTATCAAATTTCCACTACTAACAATTACTACATGCTCCCTTTTACCCCTCTACACACATTAACCCTTATCCTTGAGTGGCCTCCGGGCCTTGATAAATTGTGAGCCCTTTGTAACTGTGTCTTCTTTTTAGAACGTTGAATACAAGATGAAAAAAAAATTCGCACAATTTTCTTATTTCAATTCATTTTGAAAAGCTGCTGAAGCAGCTCGCGCTATCAATGAATCATTTGGCCCAGGAACCACTACTGAACATACAGCACAATGGTGATTTAAGAAATTTTGTGGCAGAGATGATAGTCTTGAAGATGATAAGCATAGTAGTCGGCTATCGGATGTTGACAACGATCAATTGAGAATCTTAGTCAAAACCAATCCATGCGCAACTGTTCGAGAACTTGCTTCTAAATTAGACGTAACAAATACAATGATTTTCAACCACATGAGAGATTGGAAAGACAATAAACTTGATAAATTGGTCCCTTACGAATTAAACAAGAAACGTCATTATGAAGTGTCATCTTCCCTTATTTTACTCAACAAGAACGACCCGTTTCTCCACTTGTGATGACAAGAGAGGGTTTTATGACAACCGGCAACACTCAGCTCAGTGGTTAAACGCCGATGAAGCTTCACAACACTTTCTGAAGCCAGATTTGCACCAACAGAAGGCCATGTTGACTATTTGGTGGTCTGCAACCGAACTTATACTGTTTTTAATGCAGGCAAAACGATTACAGTGGAAAAGTACTGTCAACAAATAGATGAAATGCATCAGAAACTTCGACAACAACACCCAGCATTAGTCAACAGAAGCCCAAATGTCCTCCCCTACAATGCCATACTTCACGTTGTTAAACCGACTCTGCAGAAGTTGAACAAATTGAGCGACGAAACTATGCCTCATCCGCCATACTCTCGAGACCTCTAACCTACTGACTACCACTTTTTTCAAGCATCTCAACAGCTTTCTGCGTGAAAGATGTTTCAAAAACTTAAGTGATATCAAAAACGCCTTCAGCGATTCATCGCCACCAGAACGCAAGATTTTTACGTTATTGGCATGGATACACTTGTTTTGCGTTGGCAAAAGTTTGTTGATTATGATGGTGCTTATTTCGATCAATAATTCTTTGTTTGAGCCGAGATATGTTCATTTGAATTTAAAAGTTAAAAACCGCGAGAACATTTTTGAACCTGATAGATACAAATAAACATGCCCACAATTATATCGACATTATATATAATATATATATTATATATATATTATACATATATATTATATATTATATATATTGTTGGATTGTGTACTGGACTTTCGGTCA